>NW_024609838.1:26617518-27217518 GCF_016920785.2 Ixodes scapularis
GAGGGGGCCGCGGTTAGAATTGCAGGCAGATGGGTCACTGCGAATACACCATGATTCCAGAAATCTTCTGGGGCCCCACCGTTGTTCTTCCCTGCTGCTTCTGTTTACGTGTGTTTTCAATAAAACCTTGTGAATACCCGCACTTCAAAAGGGATCCGATAACAGTCTGAACTTCCGATGCACGTAAATCTGAATTTGAAGGGAAATGTTCTGATCGGCTAATTAAAGTTTTTACAACAGCTCGCTTATGTTCCACAGGGTGGTGAGAATTGAAACTCAAAAAATTTCCGCTATCCCAAAATTTACGATACACGGTGGTTTCAATCTGACCGTTCTCACTTCGGCAAACAGTTACGTCCAGAAAAGGTAACGTGCTATTTTGTTCAACTTCTCTGCGTGAACTGTGTGGAAGGTTCAAAGCTGTTTAGGGTTGCATGGAAGTTATCGACGTGATCCTCATTTAAAATAACGAAAGTGTCATCTACGTAACGTCGGTAGAATTTGACAGGGCATGCTTTTACTTCTAACGCGGTTTGCTCTATGTGTTCCATTACCAAATTAGCCAAGGTCACAGATACTGAACTACCCATTAGGCAACCCTCAATCTGACGATAGAATTGTCCACGGAAGGTGAAATGCGACTGATTTAGACAAAAACGCAAAAGAATAATAATATCCTCAACTGTAAGAGATGTCCGTGACGAAAGTGTGGAATCATTACGCAGGCGTGTTTCGGCAACTTCCACTGCAAGAGTGGTCGGAACATTAGTGAACAAAGATATGACATCAAACGAGACCATTACATCTCCCTTGTCCAGAACATGACCTCGAATTAGGTCAACAAAATCTCGAGAGTTTATAACTGTAAAGTTGTTATACCCTGTTATGGGAGAAAGCAGCTCTACTAGATACTTTGATAGGTTGTACAGGGTGTCCCAAAAGAAAATTTACAGGGTTTTTTTTTACCGCAAAAATAAACTAGGCAATGCCGAACGCTCAATCTCCGCCCGTAGGTAGCGCTAAAGGTTACAACGAGATGCCAAAGTTTCAGCCCGATCCGATAACTTAATCCAAAGTTATAAGTGATTTTCTGAAAATTTCAATGGGAAAATGGAGCTCATTTTTGCCCGTTTTCGGTTTCTGCTGCCATTGAGCCCCACGTATTCAAAAGCTCCGTCGGCTGCCATTTTTCCATTGAACTTTTCAGAAAATTACTTATAACTTTTGAATAAGGTATCGGATCGGGCTGAAACTTTGGCATCTGGTTGTGACCTCTAGCGCTACCTTTGGGCGGAAAATGAGCGTTCGGCGATGCCTAGTTTATTTTTGCGGTAAAGAAAACCCTGTAAATTTTCTTTTGTGACACCCTGTACGTGGGGGAACCAACAAACGACACAATCGGTCGTAGAGGACAATCGGGTTTGTGAATTTTGGGGAGGCCGTAAAGTTTTGGAGAACAACCATCGGAAGAAAAAAGGCGGCGATAAATTGTGTCATTTAAGCGGTTCTTCTTTTTTAGATCACGTAGATGGTCAACCAGAGCCCTTTCAGATTTTTTAGTCGGATCCTGTGCTAACTTTACAAAATGCGCAGTTTCCTGGAGGATGGCATCCATTTTTTGAAAATAAGCCTCTTTGTCAATGACAAAATAGCACGTTACCTTTTCTGGACGTAACTGTTTGCCGAAGTGAGACAGGTCAGATTGAAACCACCGTGTATCGTAAACCTTGTTATACCGGAAATTTTTTGAGTTTCATTTCTCACCACCCTGTGGAACATAAGCGAGCTGTTGTAAAAACTTTAATTAGCCGATCAAAACATTTCCCTTCAAATTCAGATTTACGAGCATCGGAAGTTCAGACTGTTATCGAATCCCTTTTGAAGCGCGGGTATTCACAATGTTTTATTGAAAACATACGTAAACAGATGCAGCAGGGAAGAACAAAAGCGACTAATAATTACAAAGCAGGCGTGGTGACTATCCCTTATGTAAAAGGAGTCTCAGAATCTATTCGCCGGTCCCTCCTGCCACTAGGTATACGAACAACTTTCAAACCCCATATAAAATTACGTGACCTCATTTCGAAGCCAAAAGATCCAACCCCTCCTGAATCTCAAAGTGGTATTGTATACAAAGTGAACTGTCAGGACTGTGACAAGTGTTATATCGGAGAAACTGGCCGCAAACGGAGTACCCGCCTCAAAGAGCACAAAAGAGACGTGGAGAAGGCAACACATGCCACAAGATCAAAAACTGAACTGGTGGACCATTGTTGGACGACTGGTCACACTTTTGACCTTGCGAATGCTGTGACCCTGGCACGCGAACAACGGTGGGGCCCCAGAAGATTTCTGGAATCATGGTGTATTCGCAGTGACCCATCTGCCTGCAATTCTGACCGCGGCCCCCTCCCAGACGTGTACACCGACATCCTGAAATAACCTTTCCTTTAACTTCCCATCCAGGACAGACGTAAAATGAAGTTGAAGCGAGTGCAGACGATGATAATGTCTCCCGTATGCCATGGACGAAGATGTCGGCAGAACCAGCGCTACGGATGAAGAGAAGGAAGAAGAAGCGTTGGATTTCTGGTAGCTAGTCGGGTGTTCCCAGGCCGCACTGATGATGTCTCCCGTCTAGGAGACGAAACGTCTGGTAAATGTTGGTATTGTTATGCAAGTCGGAGGTATTTGTTTTTAATTTGAACATTCATGCCCGGCCAGACGTAGCGCTGCAATGAATTTTCGAGAAGCTAGAATTCGAGGATTGGCGAAAGAATTGTGGGGGACTCATCGGCGTAGAGCTGCAGGGACGAATGGCCGCTGCCTGCCGATGGAAATGTCGCACACGACGATGACGCCTGTTGAGAAATCAGGAATGTGCGTGAGCTGTAGAAACGTTGAGGAGACGCGGAGGTACCGAATCTAACGCTTCTCGTGACAAATTTGGGATGTGGAGTGACGCAATGCGATTTAGTGTGTTTGCAGTAGGTGCCGCGAACGTTTTGCGAACCAGAGGCTATAAGATTGAACCAAAGGGTCGAAAGTTCCGCAAGGTTTCTAAACGTCGCACATATTACATAAAAAATTCGACGAACTTCGTTCAATTTTTGGCGCTGAGAAAATCGATTTTTTTGGACTTCCGACTTTTCGCACTATGAAATTCGACATTTTTGAACTTTCGAACTTATTATGCCGAGAAATTCGACGATTTTCCAACTTTTGATTCTGCTGAGTTCAAAAGTGCGACGAACTTCGAATTTCCAACAAACGTTTGACGAAATTCGAACTAAGTTCACCCCCATAGGTTCGAGGCCACAAATATAAATAACACAAGGTGTCCAAGTGTGAAGTCGAGTTGAAATTGCACTTAGAGTCTTACTTAGCTGATCGCGCCACAAACGACTTGCTTGTAAAGCGCTGAATGATTACTTTGGGGTGGCCTCGGCCTCGTACCTCACAGCTTTTTCTTTTCGACTTCCGCACAGAGCCTCTCCCGTGCACAACTCCGTAGGTTGCCCCGAGGTAACCTATGGGAGAACAGATTCCTGATCTGCAGGCTTGGAATTCAACCGAGGCACTTCGCTGGGAGCGTCCTTCATAGCCTTAGTTGGTTTTGAACGCAAGTCCCCCGATTTCCTCGCGTCAATGAAAGGCGCGCGCGGCGCCGATGCGATACATCGAACGCTGAAACGGCGCTTACTTTATTATCATTAGTAGCCGGCTTCATTATAGAGTGTACTATATCTCCATTCGTCGAAGAAAAGTTCCAGGCACAGGCAATATGGTTGGCCCGATAACAACCGGTCGTGACCTGATCAGCTGCATTAGGCCGGCTGGTCCCTTAATTTAGTCTGGTTGCATTCTCATCGACCTTGACTCGTGTCAAGTGCTGTGCACCTGGATGCCTTTATATGGATGCGTAGTCTTGTACATTTAGCTGCCTTATGCCAGCATTGCATTTAGGCGACGTTTGATCAGAGTGCAACTAGTTTGCAAATAAGCAGGCAATAAGCTGCCCGGGGAGCACAACCGAAACGGCTTGGGTCTTCGAAGATGAACCCATATTCTTAGAAACGAGAATGCTGAGGTTCTCGACAGCGGATTGTGCCTGCGGAAACTTACGACCGAAATTTTAGGGAAAGGGAACACCGCCCGACTTTTCTTCGAATAAACAATGGCTGACGTGGACACAGTTCAGATAGCGTGAGGCGGCTGTAAACGCGCGAGAGACATGAAAGTCTGCTAATCACTGACAATTTTTTTTTTAATAATTTCTAAACGGCAAATTCAGTTCAGCCGAAAGATTGTGCATTAATATTTCGTGTGGGGTTTTGGTTCCAATAAGTTTGGCGATCAAGAAAGAAGATCAAGTGAGTCACCGTTGGATAACAACTTTCATCAATGTACCCAAACTCAAGTACCGCATCTTGGTCACACAGCCAGTTGGTTTTGGTGACTAAACCAGTCCCTATTTAGTCAACATGCAGCAGCCGCAGAAAAATCAGATCTTTAGGGGAATTGTGTCTTGAAGTTCGCCGATGCCATAATTCGAATAATGTTCGTGCCTCCACCACCCAGGTGCATTCGTCGCATGTTCATGGGATTTAGTGTCCCGGTTGGACACCACAAGACTCGTGTATCTCGAACACCTGTTTAAGTCCTTTAAAACTTTATAGATTCGTCCTCCTAAAATTATAACCTAAAATGCAGGGTAAATACTATAGTACTGAATGTGTTCCATTTTTGGTGGGGCCCAAAAGTTACCCTCTCAAACACGCAGTAGATATTACACGTCTTTTGACCGTTTTCTTTTTTGGAGTAACGAAAAAGTAATCGAGTAGAATAACGAAGTAATTAATAAATCACTTTGTAAGGAAATTAATTTGCAACCATAATTCATTACTTTTTAGGCCAGGTGATTGTAATGGTAATTATTTACTTTTTTTTTTAGTAACGGGCGCAGGTCTGCCTGGAACGCGTCTCCAATCGGTGTGGTACCAAAGTAGTACCAAAGTGGCAACAAAGAACGTCACAGAAGCCGGAGTGTCATGTCAGATGTCACGATCCTGGCGGTTGGTGTTAGAAGTCTTGGGAAAAAGTATAAGCGAACCCGAGTGTCGCTGTCGCCGCGGCGTCCCAACTCCTGACTGCCGAAGCTTCCGAGGACTGTCAAACCAGAGAGCGACTTGCAGCAGAGCAGGCGTCTGCCACATCTACCATCGCCTGCTGGGACACCGCCAGGGGTCGCGGCCGACGACAGCATGGCGCCTTTATGACGTCATCAGGCGGAACTCGAGGGACCACATTTGAGGGCCCTGTAGACGCTCCAGGCACCGTACCGCGACTGCTTTTACGTATTTCGTCATTCAGTGAATTGCCGCTCGCCTTCGGGGAACTTAGGGGACAAACGCCCGCAAACGAACATCTCTCAGAGGGGCCCATCAATGAAAGGACAGCCACATCGCGCGAAGGTCGATTGGCGAAGCCAGATGCCGTTTTAATTTATGGCCAAGTTTTTTCCCCGCGGCCTCGGGGGGAGAGAAAGGGAAACGCGAGAAGTTTTTTGCAGTTTCTACTTAAGTTCATAGAAGTTGTTCCGTCAGAACGAGAAAGTACAAACAGCTTCTAATATCTACGGCCACATTTCAACTAAACTCATCAATTGTGTGAACCGCGCGAGCGACAGCTACTTTACTTCTACTCGATGCTGGCGTACCGGCGCCAGGCTTGATTTACGTAGCGAGAGTCGCTTTGGAAATCACAGGAAAAAAGGAGCCACTATTACAAACGTACCGTTCTAAAGGACAAGCACAAGGCAGCGAGCAATTAGCGAATAAAAAAGACAAAATGAGCAATTCACTTTTTTTTTTTTGTTGTTGCAGAGATCTCCGTTCTAAGGTAGACGTGTCAAGGAGAGCTAGAGAACATTACCGACGATTACTGCCCACTCTGAACTAGATTTTGGCGACGGGGCACTGCATTATTCTGCGAGATTGGAGTGAAAGTCCTAGCAGCAGGAGTTTGCAACGTAGTTGGAGGGCAAGACAGAAACCAGTAGGCCCTAGCATCGCGTTTTTTTAGGCGAGGGAATCTTAAGAATACCGGGACTGCCCCTTGTGGTCACCGACGGTCCCTGGTAGGGAGGATTATGCACCGCCCTCAAGGGCGCCACCATCGGAAGAGTCATGGGTGCTTAGCAAGGATGACGTGCCTCGGATGTTGGGTGAGTACGTGCATACAAGGGCGACAAACGCACTTTTTTGTTCGCCGCCAACGCAACAACGGTTATTTTTCGACAAAAGCAACACTTCGCAGCAACTTGTTCACCAACATGTCCTTTTATGGTCAGTTTGTGACGTTCGCACGTAAACAAACGAAGTTGCCAACAATGTGTCTTTGCAGGTCTGCCAACAGTGTTTGTTCTTTGGTCGTTCTACAGAATTTATTCAGAAATTGAGATAAGGAAAATTAGAGCAGGAGGTAAGGGATGTGCCGAACCATGTCCAGAAATCATGTTTTTAGTTGTAGATTTCTTTGGTGGGTATTATTTTTCTTTTTATAACTTACCCTGCCTTGAACACGTTACAAAATAAAATAGGCTGCAGTTACAATTATTCGCAACATACAACAGTTTGTTAAGATTACATCTTTACGGGACACCAAATCAATTGAGATTTACTATTATGATTATCGATCATACCCAGGCCCGCCCCCCCCCCCCCCCCCGAAATCTTCTATTTGGCTGGGGCCTCCTCTCCCCCTCCCCCTTATTCACGATTTTGTCATGGGCGGGCATTCCCCCCCCCCCCCCCCCCCCCCCTTTTCCCCCCCGAAACAAATTCCTAGCTACGTGCCTGCCTGTACTGCTCCAATAAATGAAACATTAGTGGTTCGTGTATATCTTATTTTGTACCAATGCCTCTCTTACGTTAGGGTTGCTTGTTCGTTGTGAACATTTCTACAGGACAAAAAGATTTAAAGTGTTGATTTTTTATTGTTTCCTTTTTTTGCAAAACGATTGTGCAATTAAGACTATTGTACTAGCACGTACATTTGCTTCTAGTAACTCAAATTTGATTTATATCATATACTGCATTTTTGAGTCACAACTTCATGAAAATAGCATACCTGGAGTCCGTGTGAAAACAAACAAGCAAGTCAAGCAGGCGTTGAAACAAACTCTCTTCGTTCTTGTTGAAAAACAAGAGACTATCCCCCAAATCTTATAGGCGTTGACGTAACGTCTGCTAAGAAGGGACATTCTTAATTCGAATTCCTTTGTTTGGCTGGCAGAAAACCAACGACATCTACAATGAATTACATGCACACTTCCTGGTTCCCATAAAAGAAATGAAGAGCTACTCATATCTAATGTAATTCGCTAAAAAGAAAAAAAAAACAAAAAAACATGTCGAGGACGAGACATACGATGACAATAAGACATGGCGTATTACGACGTTGCCCATGCACCTGCATCGTCTTCGTTTCTTTTTTTATGGTGTATTACGTTAAAGATAAATCGCAATTAACTATTTCGGTTAGACTTTTACTTCAGAGATGTCGGCGATAAGGGTGGGTAGCGCCGACAAATACAGCACCTGATTAAAGCGGACCAAGAGCGCCGTGTTGCCTTTCTTCACCGCTAAAATTGTATTCAATTTTAGCGCAAAAACATAAAAAACCTAACCTACAATAACCTAACATAGCCTAACCTAGTTTAAAATAACACTAACCTAACCTTACTAGCCCTAACCTCACCGAACACTAACCTCACCCTAAGCCGACCTAACCTAACCTCACACTAACCTTACTACCCCTAACCTCACCTAACACTAACCTAACCCTAACCTCAGTTAGCATATCTCTAACCTAGCCTAACCTTTAAGCCGGGGTTACACTGCTCATACATCATATAAAAGGTAGTTTGCCAACACAAATCACCGCAGTATCTATGATTTGAATGAGGCGTGCCAAGTTTCTCTTTGAACTCATTGCCATGCTGCATTCGAAGCACGAATTTCGTGGTGACTTGCGCTCGAATTTGTTCGCAGACGTTCTTTTGTATGATGTATAAGCAGTGTGACATAGGCTTAACATAACCTAACAATTAAGAATCTACAGAGCACCGAGCCTCGGGCGGAACATATTTTTCACATATACCGTTCGGAACATGTAAATCCACACCATTGTTCGAAGAACTGACCGCACGTAGGTATATATTGTGCAGAAATAGAAAGTCAAGGAACCACTGTTGCAATTTGAGGCGAAACCCATAGTTTTCCAAACATTGCCTGGAACGATTTCCTAATATCGTGAGATTTGCGGCTGGTTGCTGCCACATATGTGTTTGTGTGTGTGTGGGGGGGGGGGGGGGGGGGGGGAGGGGTGGGTGAGGTCCGTGGGGATTGGGGACCGAGTGCGCTACTACATTGTAGTTCATGATATTAAATTCCTGAGACTGGGAAGGCAACCTAAAACAAAAAGTGTAAGAAGACACAGAAAAAAGGGACAGTAAACGTCTCAAACTCAGATAAGTTTTATTCCGTCCACTGCTTTTAAAGCTACCTCCCAAGGCCACCACCAACTCACACCGATACGAATCTCCCTTCCCACAAAGACCTTCTATACCCCAAGATTTCACTATTGTATTCTGTAAGAACGACCTGAACAAAAGACAAAAGAACAAAAAACGTCCAAAACCGAATCTAGAACCGCACGCTTCATACAATATCCTCTCAAAAAATATAGAAAGAAAATTCCACAAAAATCACAGACACAAAAAAAGTACAGCGTGAAAGAATATAATAGATTCATATTTGAGAAACATATTTGACTGGTTTCCTAGCTGCATTGAAGCTTGACTTACGCAATTGCCCGCCGTATTTATTCTAATCGTTTCTTTCGCTACACCTTTCGTGTAGTTAGGTTCTCCGCATAGCACTTCTGTTCCTTACCAGTCAATTGCACAATTCTTACATTCCTGAATACGTGTAGCCAGTTCCGAATTTGACACTTTGCGTTTTACGTTTTGTTTGTTGTGTTGGGTTGGGTGTAGGAAAAAATGTTGTTGTTTGTTGTGTTGAGTTGGGTGTAGGAAAAAATGTCCCCGGAAATAATGTCCCTGGAAAAGATGTCCCCGTAAAAAAAAGTCTCCAGACAAAATATCCCCGAAAAAAAAAAAAAAAAAAGCCCCAGGTGGAAAGTAGGAAAAAATGTCTCAAAAGGATTCTTTGTCTCTGAATTTCCCTGATCCTCACGGCCTTCGCGCGGTCCGGTCATATTTACTTGGGAGAAAAGACACCCTGTGGCAAAACGGCCCCAACAAATAGGGAAATATACGATTCCGTAAGGTACACATCGCGACACTGTTAGTGCGAACACGACATCGGCGCATTTTCCCATTTTACTTAGAAAGAGTATTAGTTGGAATGAAATTTTACCGTCTGCATTATATCCCCAAGAAAGCAACGCTCGGTCACCGACTTCTAGAAGATTCGCGTTCATTCTCGCACCAGACGTAACTTTTCACCTGCTTTCTTGTTCTCGAAAGTGCCAGATCATCCTCGCCCCGAGCGCGCGATGGTCGAGCCTTCTTTGCCGAACTTTCGAGACAGTGACGCACTGTAGATAAGCAGCTACCCACGACATTGCCGAGTCAGTCTCGCTCTCCCTCTCTGTTTCGCCGAATTGCCGCCTGCTTTCCTGCTGCCTCGACGCTCTTTCGTTACTTATGTTTGGTTGGTACAAGTTCGCCCATTAAACCTTCATTCTCAGTTCACTCTTCGTCTTCTCGTCACCTTCATTCGTGACACTATAATAAGTTTAATGGCAACCTTTCGTTTCTATGAGAAAAAAAAAAAAAAAAAAACTAGCGATCGCTTGTTCGTGCTAACAGTGTCGCGCTTTTTACCTATTTGGAAAGGGTACACAAGTACCTCTTAAATATCCACAAACACAATATTTGGCTTTGGCTAGAAGTGTTATAAATGATTATTTCACAATGAAAAATAAAATAAGTTGAGATGCAATGTTACAAAATCAGGAATAAAATGACACACTCTAGGTTCATAAACAAAAGTCAAAAGCAAATCGTACGGCCGACGGCACACATGAAATCTTCAATTAAGGCGGGAACACATTTGCGGAAAAACGAACCGAAAATCGGAGAGAAATCGGAGGCTGCGAAAATCGCAGCGTGCGATTTTCGGAAGACGAGCCACATGAGGTGGAATGCGCGGCGCGGAAATCGCAATGCACTGCGGTTTTCGTGCTCCGACTTCAGGAGGCTGTTCGGTAGTCTGGCGAGCTGGCGTCCCATATTTCGCGCCTCTTAAAAACTTCAGCTATTAAAACCTCGTTGAATGCCACGCGAGCCTTTGTACCACCACCCTTTGATAAAGACAGAAGGGGTTTTCTACGAAGGTTGAGACGAGAACGCAGGGATGGCATACGATGTTGCCTGCGCTGCTTCCGAAGCTGCGTGAGCCTCCATGTTGCGAGCCGATCGCATCTTTTCGTTCCGTCCTGTTCCGGGCTTTCGATCACCGAGCTCCTCCGCCCCGAATTCGGAGGCGCCGTGCGAAAATATCTGGCGCTGCAGATCTTTCGAACCGCTCCCGATTTTCGGAAAAGGGGAGGAGCCTAGCTGCCGTGCGATTTTCGTGTGCGGTTTTCGCACGAAATTCGGCTTTTTTTTCGCAAATGTGTTCCCGGCTTTACGATTGCCCCAGCGGCGTACATTTCGCAGAGGCTGCGAAGACGGCGTGTCATTTCGACGAGTCTGGACTTGCACCTCTTCTTGGGAGGAGCACCGACTCGATTCTGGGCAGTCATCATGGCCACGGTCGATTCCTCCGAGCGCAAGGCGTCGATAGCTTTCCATACTGTAGAGTGGCTGTGGCCGACTACGCTTCCAAATCTCCGGTTCCATGCTTCAGAGTACTTGTTGGTCCTTTGACCTCCGTCTACAGTGGCCGAAAGGACATTCCAAGTGGCGGGAGGATAGCTTGGTGGCGGGAGGATAGCTTGGTGGCGTTCTTCGCAGGCTGACGACGCCGTTCGCTCGATTTACGCGCCAATAACTTCCGGTGACATAGGTTGTGTCAAAATAGTCTTCTGCGGATTCTGGCATCATCACCTTCAAGACATAGATGCCACTTTCGATGTCTTCGGGTGGCAGGAAGACGAGGGCGTCGACCATCCCAACGAAAGTACGAGAGCTGTCGTCTTCGTTGTAGGGCCTTGCCAGTCCGAGTTCTTGAACCTTTCGCCAGGTGCTCTGGCACAGATGGAATAAGCAAGCCTTCCTGTTGATGTCTTCCCCGTGTACTTCCTTGACAGCGTTCATGGTCGCTTTTTCGAAATCGCACATGACGTTGACGGGAGGGGGCGTCAGTTCTAGAAACTCACATTCTCTAATGACGGACGTGAGAAGCTTTCGATAGGCTTCTTGGGATTTTCTTGTCATAAATGCGTAAGCAACAGAGACAACGCTCTCTCCTAGAGGTACCAGGATGAAGTGCAGCTGCAGGAATCCCTTGGGAGAGAGTTCGAAGTTCCCGTCCATAACACATATGCTGCTCTTGGCTAGCAGTTTTAAGCAAGGCTTAGTTGCGAACACGAGCAGTCGGGCTTGTCTCAGGTCCGTTGTCGTAGCAGAGGAAACGCTTTGGTTCATTGCCCGCAGTCGTCGTCCAGGCTGTCTCAACAAGCAGGTCCCTGAGGCTGACAAGATTTGATGGGTACACTGAACCCCGCTGTTGGCGAATACAGCGATTCAGGCTCTGCTCAGTCTTCATGAGGTACTTTCCATCTTCACTCAGGTCCCTCACGGCTTGAGTGATAACGGCGGCAGGCTTTTCTTTTGAAGCAAGGGCGACCTCTTTACTCTTGGTCCTGGATTTTGCCACACTAATTCCACCGTCGTCTGGGGGGGTGGTTATGACAAAAAGTATGGTTGTAGGCGCCTGTTGCTCCGTCGACAATCAAGGCTTCTTTGCAGTGAATGACGCGCTTGACACAGCGCCAGCGGACGCCCGATGCTAGGTCCTTTTCGTGTACATGCACCCATCCACGCACAACTTCGTTTCTCCCTTGATGGACTTCAAGGTTTCCATTCTGGAAATATATATCATACTGTTATAGATATCAGTTATTGAAAACGTACGCCATTTATCAATATCAGTCGTTAAGTAGAATTGAGACAAAGTTTAAAAGCCTGCATGCAAAACTAAGATTTGCTGCAAGTTAGCAATTGTAAACCAATAAACACGGGTAAATTGGTTATTTATTAGATAGAAAATCGCACTCTCATTTGTTGATAGAACGTTAAAAGAACTTACTTCACAGCAGCCCCCAAGTCCCCGATGTGAATGAACTCCGCTGACCGAGCACCTGGCCACACGATACCAATGAGACCGGCTATCTAGAACTTACGAACTCTTTCGACAAAGTCATATCCCGCTTCCAAAACACACCAGAATAGATTATTTCGGTTGCTTGGTGTGACTTACAGTCTCCCTTTCTACCTCTAGGTGAGTCAGGTAATTTGTGATTGGACAATGACAGGACCGCCCAAAGGCCATGAGAATCAGGGAAAATCCAGCGATAGAGAACGCTTTGGGGAAATTCTTACAGCGGAGCTGTTAAGGGCTAGGTTCCCCAGTTTTATGTCCGGTACCAAACAAATGTCTACACAAAACTACACAAAACTCTGGACAGCTACCGCCATCTATGAGCGACGGCGGCAACCAGACAAGCAACCTGTTTGCCACCGTCGCTCATAGATGGCGGCAACCTTTCCAGCCTTTCCGTAAAGGTGCGCGATGGTCCAGTGGTCGCCGTCGTGTACGTCCCCCCCGCCCCCCCCCCCCCCCCCCTCCCCCACCCCACCCGCGACGCCCAGGAGAGACACTGAAGCATTCATGGTGGACGTCTTCGGCTAGGTCATGCTCGGCGACGACACGTCTGCCGTAGTGACGAGTGACTAACGTTGACATTGCACGCTAGGAGGGAAAGTGGCTCACTTCTTTTATGCTCGAGCGCTTCGGGCTTGCGTGTGTGAACGAACCTACGGTGTTCACGACCAGGCATCGGACGTATATACACCTCGTCTTCACGAAGAACGTGCCTGCCGTCAGCGTACACCCTACGGTGGTATACCACAGCGATCACTTAAGGACATGGTCATTGAGGTTACGAAATAAATAACAACGCCGGTTCGTTATATATATATATATATATATATATATATATATATATATATATATATATATATATATATATATATATATATATATGTCTGATCCTTTAATCGTTCAAATAACCTATTACCCAATCACACTTTAGTTTTTACATTTATAAATACTTCATTCCTATCATAGTACAGCTTCGCTGGTCTCCCTTCTTCACCGAAGTGGAAAGACTGACAGTTTGTTTCCTACTTTCCACCTGGGGCCTTTTTTTCCTGGGACATTTTTTTCCGGGGACATTTTTTTCGGGGACATTTTTTTCCGGGGACATTTTCTCCGGGGACGTTTCTTCCGGAATCCGTGCTCAGTTAGTCTATCATTGATGCATCTTGAAATCTGACCAACATATTTGAAACCACAGGCCAACGGTATCTCGTATACTACGTCCTCTTCAGTGTGAGTTGGTGGCGACCTTGGGAGGTGGTTATAAAAGCTGTGGACGGAACAACATTTGTTAGCTGAGTTTGAGTCGTTTTTCCTGTCCCCTTTTTTTCTGTGTCTTCCTGCACTTTTTTTTTTTCAAGTTTCCTTCCCAGTCTCAGGAAATTAACATCATGATCAACATAAACCAGCTCGCCTGCACCTTGACACTTTTTTCGTACATTGCAGTGCTACTGCACGCCAGTTCCGAGCGCGTGGAGCGAAAGCTAACGCTGCAGAACCCAGGGATCGTATAGGACCAATCCCCACCCCTGATCGTTTCGATCTGGATGAGCATCATATACCACCGCACGGTCGTGTATCACTACTGTGCGGTGCACGTTAAAGACCCCAGGCTAGCGACTGCAGTGCACTTGCCAAATTGCTCATCTATACAGCCGACACACCAGACGCTCACTGAGACTGACTAGCTACAGGCTGTACATACACAAACATAATTAGTATTTGGCACGCGCTTTCCAGCCTTGAACTCCTCGTTCACACTTCCGCAAGACGCTCTTGCCGCCGACCGAATTCGCTGGCCAAACAATGACCGAGTCGCTGATATCGAATGGCTTGCGATATTAAACATCAGCGACAAAACGAGCATTCACGCTAACCTCTCGAATGTTCGCGAAATAGGCAACAACCGATTAGGTCTTATTCACACTTCTCATACAGAATGCGGACGTAAGGAACAACGCATTTCGCACGCCTTGCAAAATTCGAACTCCAAAAGTACATAACTAGAATTGAGCACCCAAACCTAGTTACGCAAGAAGTATTACGTCTACAAGGGGGGGGGGGGGGGGGGGCACAGGAGTAACCGGAATGAATTTCTGGAGGGCGCCCCGCCCTCCAGAAATTAATTCCGGTTACTTCCGCCCCCCCCCCCCCCCCCCTTTCTTAGACATCTGGCCGCCCCCCCCCCCCCCCCCCCCCTCCCTTTTCTGGGCCCCACCTTCGTAGTACCAGCTTCTACCGCCAACAGTGCTTAACGACACCCCTTCCTAAAGCCCCTCGATGTCTTTGCATTTGTCTTGCGAGTAGCGTCAAATGAGCCTGTGCACGAGGCCCGTGTGGCCCTTGGAAGCAAATGGCGGCGCAACGCTGAAATGAGCAACTCTTGGGAGCGGATGGTGGCGGAGCACCCGCTCTTGGCACGTGTCTTGCGCGTTTCCACAACATTGGTTGGCGGTACTTGTGTGCGTGAATTTAATCAAGGGTTTTTACCCCTTCCTCCCCTCCCGAGCCAGTTTGCCGACCGGGGTCGGCGTCGTCTGCAAAAGTTCAAGTGCCATGTTGTGAATTTTTTTCCCAAGAACTTCAAAATCACTGCTCGTTTTTCGCAATGCAATGTTTGATTTGAAAGACCCTCTGCAACAATAATAATAATAATAAAAAAACACGTTTTTCCATTCAGCATTTTTTTATAGGCATAAATAGAAAAGTTACGCGGGGCGAGATCCGGTGAATACTGAAGTGAAAAAGCGATAGCACGCCTGTTTTGATTAAATATTGTTGCACTGACAGGAACCTCCACTCCCTCCTTTCCCTCAAATCGAGGCGTTTCTGCCTCCCTGAGTTGCGCAAGCGTCGCAAAACTTCCAGGTAAAGCACCTGATTAGCAGTATCACCAGAAGGAACAAACTCGGAGCTAAGAATTCCCAAATGTTTTGATGTTTTCATCAGTTGAGGAGGTTGAGGGTCACCTTGAAGGAGGTTGGTCGTCGATAAACAATTCACCGGCCTTGAACAGACAAAAACTCCTCGTAGAGCTGCGATCTCTTAATAGCATGTTCTTGGTGAGCCGTCTGAAGCATTATAAAAGTTTTGCCGCCATTTTCAGTAAAAGAAAACACAATTTCAAGGCCGCCCGCTGTTGCCTCAATTAAGTCATTCGAAAAGAAGAAATATAACAGAAAAAAAGAGAAAGAAACGAAGAATGGTTTTGAAGCGCTGGGGAAAAAATTTACCACATGCCGCTTTAACTTTAGCAGACAACGCCGGTCAGTAAACTGATTCGGAAGGGGCAGAGCTGGACATTGGGAAAGTTTGGCCAGTGGGTGTGGCGACCAAGGCGCCAGAGAAGAGAAAAGTAAGGGAAAGGGAGGAGAGCGCCGAAGGAGTAAGAGAGAAAGAAGGGAGCAAAAAGGAGACGACCGCTATTTTTACTAGGGATGCCGCGAACCACCCTAGGTTTGAATTCGAAAGTTTTCGATATTTTCGACCGTAGAGAGGTTCGAATTAGAAAAATTCGCAACTTTCAAAAATCGTGGAGTTTTGAATTCGAAAAGTTCGAAGCTTTATGGTTTCTAAAAGTTCGCGTTCGATTATATCGAATATCTTCTTACTTGAGGTTCGAGAAATTCAAAGATTTCGAACTTTCCTAAATTAAAATTGGAGAGATTTTATTTTATCAATTTTTTTTTGGATCTGAAATTAGAAAAATTTGAATGTTTCGAATTTTTATAAATATTAAGTTGGAAAAATCGAAGATTTTGAATTTCTTTCTACATAAAGTTCGAAAAGTTCGAAGGTTTCGATTCTCTTTTAGGGCTAAATTCGAAAAACAAAAACTTCTAAGGTTTCGAATTTCTTTCAAGTCCAAGTGCGCAAAGTTCGAAGTCCGGTTTTCATGTTCCGCCAGTTTCAGTCTGAAATAACATTTTCCCGCCTCACTGGTTTTCACGAAATCAGGTTTAGAAAAGTTCGGGTGTGATACTTAGACTGCGCGAAGTTGGTCAGGCAATTGAATGAGACGACGAATGTCCCGGATGTGCTGGAATATTTGCCAGAGCAGGGTGACGTGTGACCGTAGATCAGTAATTGTGACCGCCAGCCCGGTGGGGGGGTCTTTAACGTGCATCACGCAGTAGTGATCACACAAACGCACTGTTTAACGATACTCATAAAGTTCGAAACGCCCAGAAGCAGGCAGGTGGTTGAGGGTCACTTGAGGCTCAGAAAAACCTTGAAGGAATCTGGCAAACTGCCTCCCTACCCCCTTGCACGCTGGTAGTAATCCAATCGAACGCCGCCCGAGTGACGCTGGCATATAGTAAGTTTAGTGTGTACATGAAGCAAAATCCTGAGACTGAGAATGAAATTTGAAAGAAAAAGTGTAAGAAGACAGAAAAAAAAGGACAGGACAACGTCTCAAAATCAGCTGAGGACAACATCTCAATCTCAACTCAGCTAAAAACTCTGCTTAGGACAACGTTTCAAACTCAATTCAGCTGAGCTTAAGACGTTGTCCTGTCCCCTTTTTTCTTTCTTCTTACTCCATTTCCTGCGAATTTCATTCCCAGTCTCGGGATTTTGCATCATGCTCAACATACACCAGCTCGCCTGCACCTTGCCAATTTTTTCGTTCGTAATTGCTTTGGAGGTTTATTTTCCGGGACGAAAGAAACGCCGAGCAAAAATCACCGAAGCTGACACAACTTGAGGTCGAGGTGCGTTCTACCATACCAGTGGCGTCGGAAGAGGAAAAACGGGGGAGGGGGGGGGGGGGTCCAGTGTCTCTCTCTCTCCTTATTTTTTATTTTGTTTTGCACGCAGGCAATTCTTTATTTGCTTCAAGGAGCCCAGGGTAACAGCATCATGAGGGGCGAAGTAGACGACACGAGCGGAGTCAGTAGTAAGTCACCAGCTACAAATTCCTCGTTAGAGTATTTCGGATGGATTTGAAACAATTACAACTAAGCCTGAAGCAGTCTTGTACGCAGTGCAAAAAAAACAAAAAAGTAATCGATTAAGAAAGATTCAGTTCTACTCATCTTCACCCCAAGAACCGTAATAAAAAAAAGTTCGGCTGCTCAATAAACATTACTAATTTCCCCCTTTATGAAATTAACATATAGGTAGCTGCATTGTAGATTATATATATGTTATCTTGTCAAGACGTAGCCGCTTCAAACAGCAAAGGCATCGCTTCTTCCTCCAACAAAGTAATATTGTAAGAACTATACACGTAGCGCGACGTGTGAACAATGCGCAAAACTTTCTTTTTTTTCTTGAGGCCAAAAACAAGCGTACAATACTATAGAAGCGAAGTAATTAGTCGTTACTTGAAAAAAAGCACCCAGACTTCGACTACTTCATATTTTCAAAACGACTTTTTTTTTTTTTTTTTTCTCTCTAGCGCTTTGAAAACGGATCTTTTGTACTGCTTATCATTGGATCATAATCAGCGAATTATAGGAACTACTTATCTTTTGAGCCGAAATTGATATCAATAAACATTCCTCTTGCCGGAGAATAGGTTCAAAGATTTCTCCTAAAAAGTAAAAAAAAAAAAAAAAAGAAAAGAAAAAACAAAGGGCGCCAGTAGATGGAAAGATAAGGGGAGAAAAGGGAAGCGGTTAAGGGCGATTTACTACTTCCATAAGCAATCAGGTTATCCTCGCGATTACTTTCGAATACACTCACTCAAACGATTACAAAATTACTCTGAAAAGTAACCGGTTACAAGTAATTCGATCGCTTGTAAATGAGTACCGTCTGCTCTGAAGAAATTGAACTTACGCTTATTTTCAGAAAATGGCTCTCAAGTCCGATGGCGCAGTGAGTCGCCCATTTCGACCTTCTGCGCACGTCGTAGATCATCTCTTTCGAACGATTCAAGGCTCGCTCACACGGTCGCGCTTGACCGCGTTAAAGGGCAACTCCGCTTAATTTCAAAAATTTTGAGATAGTGGCCGATTTTGCTTTTTGAAGCACTCAAAAACAATCCCCAATCCTTTGTTTCGCGAAAAATAAAATATTTTTCGTGTAATTTTGCTCTAGCCATGATCACAAACCGAAACCGAAACGGTGGCAAAGCCGGACAACATTGTATATTCGGCATCACTAAGCATGTACACCCACGTGATATACAATGGGAAGAAGGAGCTCCCCTCTTATCAGGATCCTCCTTTGTGCCTCCTGGATTAGCACAGGCGTCGCTATTTTCCCCCCAGAAGATTATAGAAGATTAACCTGTCACTCAAAATTCTTACAAAAGCAGCTTCCCTCTCCGGGGAGAGCACGGCGCTGGCGCCACCCGTGCTCTCGCCGGGAAAGAAAACAAAATTGAAAAAAAAAAAAGAAGCTGTACATGCTTGATGACGTCACGGACGTGCCGGTAGAAGGAATTTGGAGGAAGCGGAAATGCAGCCGGGCAGTGTTGTCTGGCCCGCACGTCTCATCCAAAACCAGCGGATTCGTGCTTGTCAAACTTTGACAGCGATTTTAATGAACTTCTAGGCGGAATTCCGTCGTTATATTTGCCATGGGGGTTTTGTAGATGATAACAAAGAGAACTGTATAGTTTTGCAGTACTGGAAAAGAAGCGGAGTTGCCCTTTAAGACGGCTTGCGTCCATCTGTTGCCATGGCGACCTGTCGACGATCTAAAGGGGAGGCGTTGCACTGCTCGACGCAACGCAGTCGACGCAACTGTGTGAACGAGTCTTGATAACATAGCCAGTGTTGTGCCAAACACACAAACAAAGTATTTAAGATAAGATACTGAATACCCCTTGGAAAGTGCCTACGGGACTTGCGGTTGCAAATTGAAGCAGCCAGCAACCAGTCTACTTTTCCAGTCTTCCTGTGTATTCCTATGGGAAAACGGACGTGATATTTTTCTCATCGCCGAAGAATGGTAAAAGTCAGCATAGTTTCTTTACTCGTAACGGGCACTAATAAGTAGCTTTATTCACATTATAAAAGTGTAATTTATTTAGTTAATGCTTTTTTGTTTCCTGAGTCATGTTTAAGTAATCAAAAATTCAGGCCCAGGTCTATGTTGTACAGCATGATATACAATACAAGCCGTCAATTCAAGCAAAAACGAACAATTAAAAAGAAAAAAAAAATCGGTTATTAAACATGAGGAAGATACATAGAAATGGGGGGACGGACAACAATGACTTCCAACTAGCAACAACATTTATTGACCCGAAGTTTGCATATATAGGTGAAGGAGGAAAGGGTGAAAGACGCCACAGTGGAAGGGGAATGCAATGGGAGAGGAGGTGGTAGTAGTAGTAGTAGTATGCGTTTTGGGGGAAAGGGGGAGGGAACCGACTTGCTGGGGTTCCCCCCCCCCCCTCTTCCCCAAAAACGCGTTCTACTACTATTACTACTACACCCTCTCCCATTACGTTCCCCTTCCACTGTGGCGTCTTTCACCCTCCCCTCCTTCACCTATATATGCGAACTTCAGGTCAATAAATGTTGTTGCTAGTTGAAAGACATTGTTGTCCCTCCCCCCATTTCTATGTATCTTCCTCATATTTATAACATATAATATATTTATATATACATATATATGGATATAATAATAATAATAATAATAATAATAATAATAATAATAATAATAATAATAATAATACCAACAATTGGAAAGGGGGGTAGAGGCAAGAGGGGAGGGAAGATAACTTTCAGGGCGCCGAAAATACACAAGGACAAGATACAAGAAAGGAGACGTGAACAAGGCGCACTCGCAACTAGCGTTTATGAAAAACCACTCTCTTATATACTCATGGCAAACAACACAATCATACTACGTCCGGTGTAGCCCCCTTCGTAGAAAAGTGTGCTCTTTTGCCGATAGTGACACAGACGTGTCACTAATGCAGTCCATGCCTTTTTCTTTTATTTCGAAGGCCTCGTGCAGCTCCCTCGATATCCGATCGGCGTATCTGGCCAAAAACCTTGTGTCACTAAATGACGGTGTGCAGGAGCAACGGCTGCAGTGCGTGGCGAGGTGTCCCGACGGGGTAGCCCGTGTAGCCGCAGCATGTTCGCGGGCGCGATCATTAAAGCATCTGCCCGTTTGGCCAATGTACGATGATCCGCATGACATGGGGATTTCGTATATGACGCCCGTGGCACATTCCGTGTACCTGTTGCGGTGCTTCGTATTGCAAAGATCTGCGGACTCACGGGGATTGTTGATTCTGTGACACAATCTCGATAGCAGCAAAGTGGAAAGTTGAGCCAGTTGGTTCATGGTTCTTTAAATAATTAAAAGCGCCGAAAAAGACAAGGACAAAGAAGTGGAACGACACAAGGCGCAAGAAGTGGAACGAGCGCCTTGTGTCGTTCCACTTCTTTGTCCTTGTCTTTTTCGGCGCTTTTAATTATTTAAAGAACAATCTCGATAGTTTGTTTGGTGCGGAAAACACAATAGGCACATCGTACCTATCAGCAACCTTTTTAAGATTGTGGGTGAATGAGTGTACATAGGGGATTGCCACCGGCCTCACTGCTGCTCTTTCACGGGGCTGCCTCCGTGTACCTTTAAACTTTTTTATTAGGGTGTCCGCTACATCCACCAGAACTCTCTGCGGGTAGCCCGCTTTTTGCAACCTCACTGCCTGTCTCGTGAAGCTCGCTTGAGCGGTGTGTGCACATGATCTTCTTAGTGACGCCTCGAGACAACTAGATGCAATTCCTCTTTTTACAAGTTTCGAATGGGCCGAGCTGAACGGAAGGATGCCCTTTTTAGAGCGTGGCTCATATGTCCGGCATATGTGATTTTCTTCAAGACTTAGCCTAAGGTCCAAGAACTGTATATGCCCGTTCACTGGCTCTTTACGCGTGAACGACAACCAATCACCGCATGACCTAAATATGTCAAGCACTTCTTCAACCCCGCAGCTCGGTGCGTCAGCGGGTCTGCCGAGGACAAGAAAGTCGTCCACATATCTGACGATGCGACAGCGGTTCGCGTCGCCCAACCTCTCGGCAATCTTTCTTCCGCACACACTTAAAAAAAAAAAAAAGATTCCGTGAGAGTGACATCTAATCGCTTGGAGGCGCGGAAACGATGGACGTCAGCTATGGTCCCAAGAAGTTTATGCCTCTCCTGGATCAGCCTATGGAGGGGGATCCGAAGTTGTTTTGACTTTGGTGGATGGCGAAGGCCTCCATGATGTCTCGTCCGTATCTTGAGGCGTGACCTCCAATCCTGGTCGTCGAAGGAAGGTCGGCCGAACAGGGTATGCTGAAGTCAGAGGTGTGTTTGGCAGTCGGATGGTAACTAATCTCCGAAGTGTCGGAGGCTGCTTTCTTGACCTCGTTCGTGTGTTCACTCACGCGATCATTTAGCACCGCCCGATGTATTTAGCACCACAGAACATGGGAACTGAATGCGCGCACTCTTTACAGCAGGTTACATAATTGGACTTGTGATTTTTCTGGCAAGAGGGCGCTGGACCGGTGTTGTTGACCTTTCTACAAATAGAAGCTTATTTAAACTTGCACGAGCGCGAGCTCGATGAATTTCAGGCGATGTGAAGTGTTATATATGTAGGGGATGCATGCCAAGCATAACTTAGGAGGGAGGGGTTTGGACCTGTACCCCGCGACAAGATTTTAAAGTTGTTGTTTCAATCAGGTCTCTCGGGTATCCTACCTTGAGCAGACGGCTAATCTGCTTGGATAGGCTGGGGGCGGAAAAGGTGCTGACAGGATTTAGCTTTGCCCGACGCAATTAGGTTTTGGACGATCCCATTTTTTGCATTCTTGAGTGTGAGCTTTTGAAAGGGAGAACGGGCTTAGAGGACCTCTGCTGGTGAGCCAAGCAGTTGCCTTTGCTAGTCGGGACCAACCTGAGATCGAGGAACTGTAAACCCTCAGTGGAAGGGGTGGGGTCTCTTTGGTGAACGTGAGCCCATGGGAGTTCCTCTGGAACACGCTCTTTATGCCTGCGGAGTCGGTGATGGTAGATAGTAGGATTAGGTAATCGTCAACGTAACGAAAAACCTCCACATGGGGAAAACCTCGTTGAAGGTCCGACTGAGCTTTGGAGTCAACAATAAAGAAGTAAATTTCGCTGAGGGTGGAAGCCAAGCAAGACCCGATACAAACGCCGGATTTTTGTAAGAACACTTTACCCCCATATTCAACAAGCGTTGATCGGAGATACCACTGTGTCCATTCGAGAAAGGAGGACAGCGAGACTCCACATGAATTTTGAAAGTCTATGTCAGCTTTCTGGTGGATGGCGTCAGAAATGAAATCCAGGAGTGTCTTCACGTTTAGGCTATAGTAGAGATGTACAACATTGAGAGAGAACGATCATACAGCTTCAGTGCCGGCGTGCAACCCGTCCAAGACGAGAAGGACATCTTCCGAATTTCTTAGTCTGAAAGGTTGGGGGAGCCCTAATGTGCCGAGATGTTTCTGCAGAAACTTCGCCAAAGGATTCTGCCAACACTCTGCAACAACTGTAGCATCTGCCAGGTCGGCTGAAAGAAAGGGCTGGCAACTTGCTTTTCACTGGTGTCCTGCGCACACTGGAATTGCGGGAAATGAGAAGGCGGATGCCCTCGCTACTGAAGCCCATCGACTTGACACCCCAACCATTTTCCTTCGCCATTACAACGAAGCATAGCGATTGATACGAAATTTCTACCAGAAGCGCCACCCATACCGAGAGACGGCTGAAGGACGGCCCCCTCCAGCAATCCCCCGCAAGCTGTCAAGAGAACAAGCGTCAATGTTACATCGGCTGAGGGCAAGCTGCGCAAACACAAGGTCAACTCTGCGCAAACTTAAACGAGTCAATAGTCCTGATTACCTACACTGTGAAGCCCTAGACACATTGAACACGTGCTACTAGTATGCACAGAATACGAAGAAGAGCGTAAAACCTTGTTTCAACGCTACACTTTCAACGGACTTCCTTCCTCCAACACTCGGGAACTCCTCATCCCAGAAGCCCCACGTCGGCTTGTCCAGAGGGCTTACAAAGACCTCTTGGATTTTTTGAGTGAGACTGGTTTGGCAGACCGTCTTTGATCAAATACCAGACACCGCAAACAGCAAGCTTTTTAAATTGAAACCCACAGTTGTGCCAAACCCCCATCACATTATTCAACTGATTTCCAAATTTCTACACTATCTCTTTTAGCCACCTACGGCTCCTCCCCCTTCCCCAAGCCGGGTAGCGACTCGCCCCGTACAGGAGGCCAACATCTCTCCCGGCTTTCTCTTTCCTTCTCTGGACCTCACAACAAGAAGAAAAGAAGAAAATGGAGAGGTATTGCTTTGCTGGGGCAAGAACGGCACTTTTTAAAGAAGGGAGATTAGGTGAGTCGCAGAGAGCTTTCACCCTGGACCTGAGGGACCCGGATATCCGCGTTTTGAGGCCGATAAAATTCTTTTTCAGGGCGTTGTCGGATTTGTCTTGCATTTGTTGCTTGTTCAGGATGACGAACTGTCCCGTTTTGTCAGCTTGAAGCAATCTCAGCTCACCGGCTTGAAGTTCTTTGATGACTGGCGTAGTGGCGTTTTTGGTTCTCCTGCTCCCACCGTGGAAGCACACAGCCCTTGTTCAAACACCGACGAAGTTTTGACGGTTATCCTCCGGGATCTTGGCGGCGATCTTGTACACCGACGCCAGTTCGTTGACTCCGGAGCTGTCCACGGGCGGGGCAAACTTAGGTCTATGGGCGAGCAGGCTTTCCGTGGTCGGAGACATCTGAACCCCTGACAAATTGAGGGGGGCTCTGGTTGGGCCTTGGTTGACACGTCTCCGGCGTTCCTCACGTGACAGAGAAAATGATCTCAGCAGTCTGATAGCAGGGTGCTGGCTGACTCCTGTAGAAACCTGAAGGTTGCCTGACGATCATAGTTGGGTCCCAGGGGTCGCGCTTCACGGAGGACTGGAGTTGTTGCAATAAGCGTAGCTCATTGGAGATTTCGTCCCTAGCAATCCGCACACCCTTTTGATTTGCTTGCCAGTTGCCATGGGCGTACCAACCGGGGGGGCAGGAGGGGCCCTTGCCCCCCCCCCCCCCCCCAGTTCTCAGAGTGGGGGGGGGGCAAGGCATGTGTTTTGCCCCCTCTGAAACAGCCGCCACTGGGCAGGGCAAACACTGTCCGGCGGCGCCCCAGGGATACCAAGGGCGCCGCCCCCTGGCCCTTGGGGGGGGGGGGGGGGAGGGGACGGGAGAGGGGGGTCTGGTTTGCCCCCTTACTCAAAAAGAAGTTGGTACGCCACTGCCAGTTGCTTGTCTGGAATCCCACGATCTGCGTGATGAATCCGCGTGGATCCTTCTTGCGAATTGAGTATCCTAAGACTCGCACACGTAACAGCAGGAGCGTATTGCTTTATTTTGATTATTCATCCACAGTTTGCTACTAATCCAGTATGTGTTCTTCGTTTCTTAACTCCATGCTTCGTTCTTGTCGTCTCTTTTGACTGTTTGATTTGGCATATATTAGCATTCTTTTGGTGTTTTGTCAAGCTGCTTCACTCTGTGTACTTCATAGCATTGACTGTATGCGTAAATACGTGCCCTATAACAGCAGTCTTCAACGTCAACACGTATCATACATGTGTATTGGGCTATTTCAGCGCAGTGTTCGGCGAAATGAATTCTAAAGAAAAACGCTCTAGCTGACAGATATTTTTGTACATCCGATTGTAAAACGTATTCTGTCACAACGCTAAGCAATATTTGCTGTTAAAATCGAGCGCGAAGAGAAATCCCATTTGCGTTTTCCCATAGGAATGCATTACCAGAAGTGAAATGTAGACTGGTTGCTGTCTGCTTCAAAACGCAACATCACACTAGCACCACCTGAGCCTCTAGCGTTTATTGTAATAACTCAATGAACCTGAACAAAGATTCAGTTTACCCGTTAAATTTAGAGAGAAAAGCATGGGCGGACGGACGGACAAAACTTTGAAATTAGGAGGGACTACTTAAAAATACTTAATGCTCACAAAAAAAAAAAAAAGAAAAAAAGATGCAAAGTCGTGAAAGGTACAATAATTCGGTTTATGCAGGTGAGTTATACCGTCAGGCGACATAATAAAAAAGGGACAAGTCTCACAATAAGTCGAATAATAACCTAAAATTTTTTCATTTTTTAATGAGTGAAAGTAAACACGTGGTTCCAATTAGAAACATGCTGAGCGTAATCGAAAGCGGCTGCATCAACGGGTTCTAGAAAGACTTGGACCACGTGGGAAGCGTGGTAGTGCTCTAAAGTTGCCGATCATCCAGCATGCGCAAGGCTTGCGGGCGAAACCGCGGACAATAACAGACGGGAGAACCGCGCAGCGCCAGCCATGCGCTTGTTGGACGAGCGGCATCTTTAGCGCACTACCGCGCTTTCGGCGCGCTCAAAGACTTTCCAAAGATTTACTGATTTCGTGGTGTGTGATTATGCGTGGCAAGTTTTTATCTGGAACCATACGTTTATCCTTACTAATGAAAAAGTGAATTCACAAGCTGCAGTTAGCTATCCGACATATCTTAACAATTAGCCCTCTACAGTATATCCTCTTGGCCGTGTAAATCACCATCACGGAACGCATATTGTAGCTTTCACGACTTCAAAAAATAAAAACAAAACAGCCTGTAAGGTTTAAAAAGAGCCCAATAAATCAGTTGTTTTTAACAATTCAAAATTGTGCAGCCCATCCAATTCACGTGAAGATGGAGGATCAGCGAATCTGTTATCTTGACGACAACTTTACGACATTTATACGATTTACATAGGATTGCAATGAAAACATGTATACGACTTCGTTGTTTAATTGTCTTAGTGACTGAAGTGATCATTGTCTTATGCTCATTTATGGGAAAGTTGTAAACCCAATGTTTCGAGGCACACATCGAGGGCACTTTTTTTCCGATTGAGCCCAAGCCTCTTTATCAGCATCGCAGGAGCGAAAGAAAAGAAGGTTAGATCGGCACGCTCTGCCCTCGGCCTCGACACAGCGCATACCTAGCTGAGGTAAGTTGGTGACTGTAGATGATAACGAGGGATCAGGACCTCACTATCGGATAATGCTAAGGAAGGCTGACTCAGGCGGGTTGCCCCCTCGTTTTATTTATACTTGCCACGACCAATCGAGACGAGGGAGCGCCCTTAAAACGGGAGTTATTTTTTTTTTGCTAACATCCATGGGCGATATTTTTTTTCTAGATTTTAGCACATAACAGCTTCGCTCTAAAAGGATAATTTAGAAAATTAATCTCGTGGTAAAAAACAAACAAACAAAAGAAAACCACTTTGTTTCTGGTAAATATCTCAGGGGTCACAGAATCGTCAATTTGGAAATCTGCATGCGACACATCTGCTATATTTTGAACGATTCGTATGAAAACTGAAGGCGATTTTTCGTGGGATAATATTAAATAGAATCGACATTCTATTTCCAGATAATACCAAAACCGGGCAACAAGGCAAGTTATAAATTTTGATTTCATTCAACCGTCAGGTGATACCAGGTGTTCCGCAGAAAAGAGGATTGGTTTGTCTTTCCCCGCATTAATGAACTATGCATCGCCGAACGATCAGTTTCGGCCGAAATGTCATGCTAGCTGTTGGCAACCGATGCCAGATTTAGTACTTTACGTTCGTTTAATTCGAAAAGTCTACGCGAATAAAAAATTTAATAAAAAAATACGAGCTTGGTCATGCCGACAACGACCGGTAAGCACAAAATGACCACTATATCTTCCAGGGAAGAAGAGAAGGGCGTCTGAACTGCACCACCTACCGCAGTTTCGCTTTCATTTCTGATACAAGCCGCGAGATGGAGCTGCGTGAATGAAAAGGCCGCGAAGCGCGCGAGCTTATTTACGCAATGCGCGAATGAGCTTGCACTTGCGTGATCCGTACCCTCGACTCCAGATAGCTAAAAAACAAAACAAATAAAAAACAAAAACTGAAGATAGTTTAGTCGCAAAAGGTCGTCTGCCGGGAGACTGAAAACTTTTTATGCAATTCCTGATGGACGTAAAGCCTTTCAGTACCGATGTTTCGTTACAGCCGGCCGTTAGAGTTGAGCGTCAAGACTCGCTCACAAACTTGCGACTCCTTGAAACCGAGTGCCTTAAAACCTCTTAAAATCTCATTGGACGTGAGAACAATGAGAACACACTGACACGCGTGCGCCGTCTATGCGGTGGCCCTGGAACTGCATTTCACTAGGGCGCTGCGCAGGTATTTGTTTTGTTTCTGGATGGAAGCTGAAAGTACATTAATGTATAATTGTAAGAGATTGGAGGAAAATGGAAGCTTCAAGGTGCTGTATCCATTTACTCAGCCAGGAAAGGCAACACTGACGTGAGAAAGTTTCCTGAAACATGCGGCGAAACTGCGAGTGTGGGGTGCTCGTTCGGGGTTTGGGTCAAAACTCCCACGAATCGGCAGCTTTTAACGTCCACTCTGTCGTGGCCGCGGCAGCAGCCGCGGCCGCAAGTGGAATCAAGTGGAAGCGTTCTGAATATCGCCGTGGCGACAACGTCACGTGCGTTGCCCTTTCCGTTACGAAGAGCACACATGGGTAGATTACTTCCAAAATGTAATTTAATTACAATTACAATTGCTTTAATTAAACTATTTTAACTATAATTACAGTTACCACTACGTGAAAAATAATTCATTAAAATTACAAATTACTCCTAAAAACTTTACAACTATTAATGCCTGAGAGCGACCTGACTTGGGCCACATAGCTTCCAACGAGTTGTTTAGAATGCAACGCATTCGTTCATTCCTTGCCCCAATGCTTGGGGAGGCTTAAGCATCGCTAAATCAGTGTCACGTATTGTACTTTCCTTTTATAGATTGTGTTAAATACATTATAGAACCTGACAGTTTGGGAAATGAAGTACCACTTTCTAATATTTTATTAAATAATAATAAATTAGTTCATATACTCGAAAACGCTAGATCGTTAAAGTAAAATTCTGTTGACACACTTTTGTTAGCCATGCAAATAAAAATGCGACAATTAGTGATGCCTAAATATTTTAATAGTGTCAATATAAAACTACAATTCCCAATCGCTAATACGGCAACATGCGCACACAAACGTTTTCTGTTATTGTAAATTATTTACATTGAGTTGAAATTATAGCTCACTGCTTCCGCTAGGGGAGTATTTTTAGGCTAGTGGTTGGGCACAAGAGCTGTCAATTAACGAGCACAAGGTATTGAAAGAATTTCGGCCAATCACGTGCTCCTATTTTCGCGCTATTCTTACCAGTTAATGACCAAACTCTCTACATATACGGCTCTGCTCTCGTCGTAAGAGGTTTTAAGAGCTTTCAAGGCACTCAATGCTAAGAAGTCGCAGGTGTGTGAACGGGTCTTTACAGAACTCCACGAAAATGAACTGATAAATAATAAGGCTTGTTCGCTGTAGCAGAGGCCTTTCATCTTATAATATAGCTCAACTCGCTGTTTTCAAACACGCCTGCATTTGCCCGCACCAGGGGTGGGCACAGCGCGTGCGCACAAACAAGAGTCGCGAGAGCTGTGAAGCATGTGCGCATGCGTCATGGCGACAGCAGCACCACCGCAGCGGCGTGACGTCACAGCAGAGTTTTGTGGTACTCGCGGACTCCGCTGGCCGCAAGTTTCGTATTGACAGTTTTCTCTAAAGTTACTTTATAGCTTTTGAATCATCGGATAACGAACGGCAAGTTCTGAAACTTTGCCGTCTGGTCTCAACCACCATATATAGCGCTGCATTTGGGCGGAGCGTTCGGCGATGCTTAGTTTATTTTTGAGGTGAGAAAAACGTGGTTCTCGTCTCTCGGACATACCCGGTATAACGAAGGTGGATCACCCCGTTGCATGAATTCAAGTTTAAACCCAAAACTTTCTTTGCAGAGCGCCCACCACCCGATATTCCACCAGGCACAGGTAATTCGACGTATACATAAGTTTGGTGTAGCGGAGGGATTGTAGCACCACAAAGCTTTCCTAATTAGACCAAGACTCTAGGATCGATTTCATCCGATCAAAGGTCCGCACGATGTCCTTGGGTCTTACTTTTCCCGACTGTTCCCTTTATAAAATGCTTCACTAGGGATTTAAAAGGTTAAAAAGCGCAAACAAAGCAAGGACAATAGAGACAGAAAGACGACAAGACGGACAGGACAGGAGGACAGGACAGGCGGTTACGGTGACGTCAGAATGCCGAGCTCTTATTGGTTTTGATTGGAAGGATAGTGGGTAGACCTCAATGCTCGTTGCTTCGAGGTATACCCACTATTTTTCTCCAATCAGCCAATCAGAGCTCGACGTTTTGACGTCAACGCAACCCCCCTGCGCAACAAGCAGACGATCTTGAGCTCCGCGAATAGGAAAGTATTTGACGGGAGCACGGAGTGTGGTTACATTGCAGACTCACTTTTCTTCTTCTCACACAGGTCCTCCCATCTTCTCGACGGAATTCAGTTGCATTCCGTGGCACATCCGCTGGAAGTGCTACGTGGGCATCCTTAAATGCGACTGCAAGAGTGAGTTCATGCGTATCCTGAAGTCTCAGTGCCACAGCTCTTACATCATTCAAAAGACGCGGAGTTCCTCTGCAGACATGGTGACAGAACTATCTCCGGACACCCCACAAGTTTCCCCAAAACATGTTTGCCTCGTAGATTATTTGTATGCTTCGAAACGAGCCTGCAGACAGTTTTTAACGCGACAGCGTTAAGGAGTTTATGTCGGCCTCGGTGGCGTCGTGACGGGAAAATCCTGATTGGTGGATAGGGTCGTGACGTCACAGCCACATGACCTTTCGCGGAAACTTCAAAATAACCCACAAGGCTCACGTGAAAAGGGACGTGAAAGTGACTAAACGTGAAACTGATTAAGGAACCCGTGACATGCATGCGAATTAAAGGCCGCCGCATGTCCCGAATGATTTCACTTTACAAAGCAGTTCGTTTGTATGAAAGAAAGAAACATATAATTTTAGTCAAGATTCAAACCCAGGACCTTTCGGTTGCGGGCCAGACACGTACTGACTAGGCCACCGTGTCCACCGCCCTTCCTGCTCACTGACAGGAAGAGCACGAGAAGCCAATGAGAAGACGATGCGAATGGTGCCCGATAACGCTATCGCGTTCCGCTCTTAAAGGCGAAGCTTAAGTGTCCTTCAAGTTTTTGTACTACCAATGTGGCATAGAAGGGCACGACTCAGACATGTCCGAGAACGTCGCATCTGCGTCCTTAAATCCTGACAAGGCGTCAAATGGAATTTATGAGACATAAACTATAGAAAAAAAAAACAAAAAAAAAAAACACGAAAATCATGAATATGGACAGTCACGGTACGGTGGCTCGGTGCTTATCTCCCTCTCGATTATTATATCCCTTCGCTTCTGCCGTCCCTCTTTTTAATTTTTTTTTTTTTTAATCTGGATCCTTGTTTATGCGAAAAAATGTTAGTGCCAGAAAATAAACATTCGTCGTCCGAAAGCGAGTGGTTTTTCGTGAACTCCCTCCGTGTTTTGCTTCTTTTCATTATAAGTAAACATGTCTGCGCAGTGTCGTTTCTACGATGTTTCCTAAGTATAGTGCGACCCCGGTTGAACGCTTCGTCACTGTAACCGCTGCGCAAGAAATAGACAGACTTGCGCCAGCATATTCGAAAATGCCTCATGGTTTCGAAGAAACCGTCAATTCTACTTATTAATACTTCCCTCGCACTTTTTTCTTAAAAAAAAGAGAGTGTACTTTGGGAGATTCTAAATAACTTGGCCCAAAATAGGTTGTTTTAGATTTAAAGATAAATAAAATGTAACGTAAACAAGAGGAGATAGATACGCGCGCGGTGCCCAAGGGTATGATCCCCGAGATGGAGTAGTGCCACCTGGTGGCTACCTGTCGTGACGTAGCATCAAGTATCACGTGAACGCTTCTGCGCTTCGTTGGTAGCTTGTAGGTTGAGGTGTGTCGTTCACGATTCATGTTTGATTAGTTCATTTGAACCAGAGTTTGGGCGTGTGTGTGTGTGTGTGTGACCTAATTCTTTCTCTGTACTTCTCGTCGAAATTATGCTCAAGCAGCGCGACAACAGTGGCGTCGCGACCTACGGAACAGGACCCAGTGACCCAGTTTCGTGTTGCCGAACTAAACCGCGACCAAATCGGTCGTCATCGTAGTTTCGGGGTTTTTCCAAGTGACCAAACAGGTAGATACAGGGATAGCGTAATTTCCGGAGCAAGATATTTTTTTTTCGACCTGGCGGAAATATGCAGGCGCAGAAAACAGAAACCAATCACGACAAGGGCAGAGCAGGCGCTGAACTCGTCCTTCCGATCGCAAATTTTTCTCGCAGTCTGCTCGCAAGGTTTTAGTGACACGAAAATAAAGTGTACGTACCACAGGAATCCCTTGCGTGTTTATTTGAGATTTACATCAAAGAGAGCAGCAAATCGAGTTGGCGAGGGGGTCAGCGCCACGACAGACTCCACCACCACCACCCAACATTCCAAAAATGACAAGGGGGCGACGAAGAGATAAAACTCACCTTTTAACCGGAAGATCTAGGCCAAGGTAATGACCTAAATCTTCCGGTTAGTAATGGCCGGCCGCAAGTTGGCAAGCCAGAGTGGAAAGGCTGGAAAGGTTGTCGCCATCCATGAGCGACGGCGGCAAACCAGACAACCGGCAAAAACAACACTCTGGACAGCTACCGCCATCTGTGAGCGACGGCGGCAGCCACACGACCGGCAAGGCGATTGTCTGGTTGCCGCCGTCGCTCATAGATGGCGGTAGTTGTCCAGAGTTTCGTGTCATCATTTCTTTGCTGACAAACACGATACAAAAAAAAACAAAAAACAAAAAAAAACGGGTCATACGAACACATTTCTTCAACGAGGCCGCTGGTCGCAGGTAGCGAGTGACGGGCAAAGGTTTCCGACCCACCTTGCTTGGCCTTGCCACCAACTTGAGCTGAAGCTGTAGTCGTTGGGATTGTTGTACTTACTTCCGGAACCCGTGAATCGAGCGTTTCCTTTCGTTTGCTGCTCGAAGTCGGGAAGAGCGCGAAGAGCACGTGGATATATCCTCGCTGGTCTCCACGGCGAAGTGTCCGGGTGGTGTTGGCGGCCATGCAGACATATCGTAGGATTCTACCGTAACTTAATCACAAGTTCCAATCGTTTCGCTTGGTATACTTATTCGAATTTGTTTTAAGCCCACGCACGTTTTGCGTCATAGAAAAAAACAATAAACACTCGGCGAACGGTTTCTGCTGCTACGCGCCAAAGCACAAGACCCGAGGCAAAGCGAAGCGGAGAAAATAAAAGCCCGGCGTCGTCACGTGATACTTGTAACTACGTCACCATCGAGCGATCGCAGCGCTCTAATCGGTCCCGCTCGGGATAGCAAGGTAGGCCACACACTTTCCTGTACATATTTATCAGAAAAATCGGCAGTTTTTCAGTGTTTATTATTTCTTTTTTTTTTTCAATTATCGGTGTGCTTGGGGATTTCTTTCGGGTGGACGCCAAAAAGGGTGACTATCGGTGGAAAAAGTTTATGAACAACTAAGTGTTCAAGTCTAAGAAAAAGAGCTAAAAAAACAATGATCCTACAAGAACCCTCCCCCCCCCCAGAAACCAGACTTTTTTTTTTCTTTTAACAAATTTGATACTTTTGACCAGTCGGGACTTCATCGGTGCTTTTCGGGCTTAACCGACCTAGTATCTTAGACACCGACAGTTGTTTATTGCCGCTTATCGGTTTCAGGCCATTTTGAATTTTTGACACCGACGGACTTTAATAGTGTCGGAATGTTACCATCACACAAAAATAACAGGCAAGGCATATACTGAATTTCCCTCCTCTTTTTCCCTTCGCTTCCTACTCAATAGCGACCACGGCAAAAAGCGTGAGTATGACGATTATTTCTTGCCCAATTTGTTCTACTGAATGTCTTGTTTCGATTACAGAGGCCAACGACAACGGGAACACGTCAAACAAGCACGGTGCGATATCATTCTTTGACTATTCTTGGGCTAGCTAAACATTCTTGTAGGGTGTTAACAGATGTGAAACACAAAGAAATCGTGAAATTAAGAAAATAAGTACTGCAGAATTTGAACTCATGGACACGTCCAAAGAATCACTTTATGACCGGGAGCTCAACATTTCATCTACATGTCTTGTCTCGATTACAGAGGCCAACGACAACGGGAACACATAAAACAAGCACGGTACGATATCATTTATAATTATTCTTCGGTTAGCTAAACATTCTTGTAGGGTGTTAGCAGACGTGAAACACAAAGAAATCGTGAAATTAAGAAAATAAGTACTGCAGAATTTGAAATCATGGACACGTCCAAAGAATCACTTTATGACCGGGAGCTAAACATTTCATCTACATGTCTTGTCTCGATTACAGAGGCCAACGACAAGGGGAACGCATAAAACAAGCACGGTGCGATATCATTTATAACTATTCTTCGGTTAGCTAAACATTCTTGTAGAATGTTAGCAGACGTGAAACACAAAGAAATCGACAAATTAAGAAAATAAGTACTGCAGAATTTGAACTCATGGACACGTCCAAAGAATCACTTTATGACCGGGAGCTAAACATTTCATCTACATGTCTTGTCTCGATTACAGAGGCCAACGACAACGGGAACACATAAAACAAGCACGGTACGATATCATTTATAACTATTCTTCGGTTAGCTAAACATTCTTGTAGGGTGTTAGCAGATGCGAACACAAAAATATATAAAAAATTAAGAAAATAAGTACTGCAGAATTTGAACTCACGGACACGTCCAAAGAATCACTTTATGACCCGGAGCTCAACATTTCATCTACATGTCTTGATTACAGAGGCCAACGACAACGGGAACACATAAAACAAGCACGGTGCGATATCATTTATAACTATTCTTCGGTTAGCTAAACATTCTTGTAGGGTGTTAGCAGATGCGAGCACACAAAGATATCGACAAATTAAGAAAATAAGTACTGCAGAATTTGAACTCACGGACACGTCCAAAGAATCACTTTATGACCGGGAGCTCAACATTTCATCTACAGGTCTTGTCTCGATTACAGAGGCCAACGACAATGGGAACACATAAAACAAGCACGGTGCGATATCATTTATAACTATTCTTCGGTTAGCTAAACATTCTTGTAGGGTGTTAGCAGATGCGAACACAAAAATATATAAAAAATTAAGAAAATAAGTACTGCAGAATTTGAACTCACGGACACGTCCAAAGAATCACTTTATGACCCGGAGCTCAACATTTCATCTACATGTCTTGATTACAGAGGCCAACGACCACGGGAACACATAAAACAAGCACGGTGCGATATCATTTATAACTATTCTTCGGTTTGCTAAACATTCTTGTAGGGTGTTAGCAGATGCGAACACACAAAGATATCGACAAATTAAGAAAATAACTACTGCAGAATTTGAACTCACGGACACGTCCAAAGAATCACTTTATGACCGGGAGCTCAACATTTCATCTACATGTCTTGTCTCGATTACAGAGGCCAACGACAACGGGAACACATAAAACAAGCACGGTACGATATCATTTATAAGTATTCTTCGGTTAGCTAAACATACTTGTAGGGTGTTAGCAGATGCGAACACAAAAATATATAAAAAATTAAGAAAATAAGTACTGCAGAATTTGAACTCACGGACACGTCCAAAGAATCACTTTATGACCCGGAGCTCAACATTTCATCTACATGTCTTGATTACAGAGGCCAACGACAACGGGAACACATAAAACAAGCACGGTGCGATATCATTTATAACTATTCTTCGGTTAGCTAAACATTCTTGTAGGGTGTTAGCAGATGCGAACACACAAAGATATCGACAAATTAAGAAAATAAGTACTGCAGAATTTGAACTCACGGACACGTCCAAAGAATCACTTTATGACCGGGAGCTCAACATTTCATCTACATGTCTTGTCTCGATTACAGAGGCCAACGACAATGGGAACACATAAAACAAGCACGGTGCGATATCATTTATAACTATTCTTCGGTTAGCTAAACATTCTTGTAGGGTGTTAGCAGATGCGAACACACAAAGATATCGAAAAATTAAGAAAATAAGTACTGCAGAATTTGAACTCACGGGCACGTCTAAAGAATCACTTTATGACCGGGAGCTCAATATTTCATCACATGTCTCGTTTCGATTACAGAGCCCAACGACAACGGGAACACATAAAACAAGCACGGTGCGATATCATTCTTTGACTATTCTTCGGTTAGCTAAACATTCCTGTAAGGTGTTAAGCGACGTAAAAGACAAAGAAATCGAGAAATTATAAAAAGAAGTACTGCATAATTTGAACTCACGGGCACGTCCAAAGAATCCCTTTATGACCGGGAGCTCAAAATTTCATCACATGTCTTGTTTCGATTACAGAGCCCGACGACAACGGGAACACATAAAACAAGCACAGTGCGATATCATTCTTTGAGTATTCTTCGGTTAGCTAAACATTCTTGTAAGGTGTTAACAGACGAGAACCACAAAGAAATCGAGAAATTAAGAAAATAATTACTGCAGAATTTGAACTCACGGGCACGGCCAAAGAATCACTTTATGACCCGGAGCTCAACATTTCATCTACATGTCTTGATTACAGAGGCCAACGACCACGGGAACACATAAAACAAGCACGGTGCGATATCATTTATAACTATTCTTCGGTTAGCTAAACATTCTTGTAGGGTGTTAGCAGATGCGAACACACAAAGATATCGACAAATTAAGAAAATAACTAATGCAGAATTTGAACTCACGGACACGTCCAAAGAATCACTTTATGACCGGGAGCTCAACATTTCATCTACATGTCTTGTCTCGATTACAGAGGCCAACGACAACGGGAACACATAAAACAAGCACGGTACGATATCATTTATAAGTATTCTTCGGTTAGCTAAACATACTTGTAGGGTGTTAGCAGATGCGAACACAAAAATATATAAAAAATTAAGAAAATAAGTACTGCAGAATTTGAACTCACGGACACGTCCAAAGAATCACCTTATGACCGGGAGCTCAACATTTCATTCACATGTCTTGATTGCAGAGGTCAACGACCACGGGAACACATAAAACAAGCACGGTGCGATATCATTTATAACTATTCTTCGGTTAGCTAAATATTCTTGTAGGGTGTTAACAGACGTGAAATACAAAGAAATCGAAAAATTAAAAAAAGAAGTACTGCATAATTTGAACTCACGGGCACGTCTAAAGAATCACTTTATGACCGGGAGCTCAATATTTCATCACATGTCTCGTTTCGATTACAGAGCCCAACGACAACGGGAACACATAAAACAAGCACGGTGCGATATCATTCTTTGACTATTCTTCGGTTAGCTAAACATTCCTGTAAGGTGTTAAGCGACGTAAAAGACAAAGAAATCGAGAAATTATAAAAAGAAGTACTGCATAATTTGAACTCACGGGCACGTCCAAAGAATCCCTTTATGACCGGGAGCTAAAAAATTTCATCACATGTCTTGTTTCGATTACAGAGCCCGACGACAACGGGAACACATAAAACAAGCACAGTGCGATATCATTCTTTGAGTATTCTTCGGTTAGCTAAACATTCTTGTAAGGTGTTAACAGACGAGAACCACAAAGAAATCGAGAAATTAAGAAAATAATTACTGCAGAATTTGAACTCACGGGCACGGCCAAAGAATCACTTTATGACCGGGAGCTCAAAATTTCATCTATGAATGTCTTGTCTCGATTAAAGAGCCCAACGACAACGGGAACACATAAAACAAGCACGGTGCGATATCATTCTTTGACTATTCTTCGGTTAGTTAAACATTCTTGTAGGGTGTTAAAATACGTGAAACACAAAGAAATCGACAAATTAAGAAAATAAGTACTGCAGATTTTGAACTCACGGGCACGTCCAAAGAATAACTTTATGACCGGGAGTTTAAAATTTCATCACATATCTTGTCTCGATTACAGAGCACTACGACAACGGGAACACATAAAACAAGCACGGTGCGATATCATTCTTTGACTATTCTTCGGTTAGCTAAACATTCCTGTAAGGTGTTAAGCGACGTGAAAGACAAAGAAATCGAGAAATTATAAAAAGAAGAACTGCATAATTTGAACTCACGGGCACGTCCAAAGAATCACTTTACGACCGGGAGCTCAAAATTTCATCACATGTCTTGTTTCGATTACAGAGCCCAACGACAACGGGAACACATAAAACAAGCACGGTGCGATATCATTCTTTGACTATTCTTCGGTTAGCTAAACATTATTGTAGGGTGTTAACAGACGTGAAATACAAAGAAATCGAAAAATTAAGAAAATAGGTACTGAAGTATTTTTACTCAGTTGCACGTCCAAAGAATCAATTTATGATCGGGAGCTCAAAATTTCATCACATGTCTTGTTTCGATTACAGAGCCCAACGACAACGGGAACACACAAAACAAGCACGGTGCGATATGATTCTTTGACTATTCTTCGGTTAGCTAAACATTCTTGTAGGGTGTTAACATACGTGAAACACAAAGAAATCGAGAAATTAAGAGAATAAGTACTGCAGAATTTGAACTCACGGGCACGTCCCAAGAATCACTTTATGACCGGGAGCTCAAAATTTCATCTATGAATGTCTTGTCTCGATTACAGAGCCCAACGACAACGGGAACACATAAAACAAGCACGGTGCGATATCATTCTTTGACTATTCTTCGGTTAGCTAAACATTCTTGTAGGGTGTTAACATACGTGAAACACAAAGAAATCGAGAAATTAAGAGAATAAGTACTGCAGAATTTGAACTCACGGGCACGTCCAAAGAATCACTTTATGACCGGGAGCTCAAAATTTCATCACATGTCTTGTCTCGAATACAGAGCCCTACGACAACGGGAACACATAAAACAAGCACGGTGCGATATCATTCTTTGACTATTCTTCGGTTAGCTAAACATTCTTGTAGGGTGTTAAAATACGTGAAACACAAAGAAATCGACAAATTAAGAAAATAAGTACTGCAGATTTTGAACTCACGGGCACGTCCAAAGAATCACTTTATGACCGGGAGCTCAAAATTTCATCACATGTCTTGTTTCGATTACAGAGCCCAACGACAACGGGAACACATAAAACAAGCACGGTGCGATATCATTCTTTGACTATTCTTCGGTTAGCTAAACATTATTGTAGGGTGTTAACAGACGTGAAATACAAAGAAATCGAAAAATTAAGAAAATAGGTACTGAAGTATTTTTACTCAGTTGCACGTCCAAAGAATCAATTTATGATCGGGAGCTCAACATTTCATCTATGAATGTCTTGTCTCGATTACAGAGCCCAACGACAACGGGAACACACAAAACAAGCACGGTGCGATATCATTCTTTGACTATTCTTCGGTTAGCTAAACATTCTTGTAGGGTGTTAAAATACGTGAAACACAAAGAAATCGACAAATTAAGAAAATAAGTACTGCAGATTTTGAACTCACGGGCACGTCCAAAGAATCACTTTATGACCGGGAGCTCAAAATTTCATCACATGTCTTGTTTCGATTACAGAGCCCAACGACAACGGGAACACATAAAACAAGCACGGTGCGATATCATTCTTTGACTATTCTTCGGTTTGCTAAACATTCTTGTAGGGTGTTAACATACGTGAAACACAAAGAAATCGAAAAATTAAGAAAATAGGTACCGAAGTATTTTTACTCAGGGGCACGTCCAAAGAATCAATTTATGATCGGGAGCTCAAAATTTTATCTATGAATTTCTTGTCTCGATTACAGAGCCCAACGACAACGGGAACACATAAAACAAGCACGGTGGGATATCATTCTTTGACTATTCTTCGGTTAGCTAAACATTCTTGTAGGGTGTTAACATACGTGAAATACAAAGAAATCGAAAAATTAAGAAAATAGGTACCGAAGTATTTTTACTCAGGGGCACGTCCAAAGAATCAATTTATGATCGGGAGCTCAAAATTTCATCTATGAATTTCTTGTCTCGATTACAGAGCCCAACGACAACGGGAACACATAAAACAAGCACGGTGCGATATCATTCTTTGACTATTCTTCGGTTAGCTAAACATTATTGTAGGGTGTTAACAGACGTGAAATACAAAGAAATCGAAAAATTAAGAAAATAAGTACCGAAGTATTTTTACTCAGGGGCACGTCCAAAGAATCAATTTATGATCGGGAGCTCAAAATTTCATCTATGAATGTCTTGTCTCGATTACAGAGCCCAACGACAACCGGAACACATAAAACAAGCACGGTGCGATATCATTCTTTGACTATTCTTCGGTTAGCTAAACATTATTGTAGGGTGTTAACATACGTGAAACACAAAGAAATCAAAAAATTAAGAAAATAGGTACCGAAGTATTTTTACTCAGGGGCACGTCCAAAGAATCAATTTATGATCGGGAGCTCAAAATTTCATCTATGAATTTCTTGTCTCGATTACAGAGCCCAACGACAACGGGAACACATAAAACAAGCACGGTGCGATATCATTCTTCGACTATTCTTCGGTTAACTAAACATTATTGTAGGGTGTTAACAGACGTGAAATACAAAGAAATCGAAAAATTAAGAAAATAGGTACCGAAGTATTTTTACTCATGGGCACGTCCAAAGAATCAATTTATAATCGGGAGCTCAAAATTTCATCTATGAATGTCTTGTCTCGATTACAGAGCCCAACGACAACGGGAACACATAAAACAAGCACGGTGCGATATCATTCTTTGACTATTCTTCGGTTAGCTAAACATTCTTGTAGGGTGTTAACATACGTGAAACACAAAGAAATCGAAAGATTAAGAAAATAGGTACCGAAGTATTTTTACTCAGGGGCACGTCCAAAGAATCAATTTATGATCGGGAGCTCAAAATTTCATCTATGAATTTCTTGTCTCGATTACAGAGCCCAACGACAACGGGAACACATAAAACAAGCACGGTGCGATATCATTCTTTGACTATTCTTCGGTTAGCTAAACATTATTGTAGGGTGTTAACAGACGTGAAATACAAAGAAATCGAAAAATTAAGAAAATAGGTACCGAAGTATTTTTACTCAGGGGCACGTCCAAAGAATCAATTTATGATCGGGAGCTCAAAATTTCACCTATGAATTTCTTGTCTCGATTACAGAGCCCAACGACAACGGGAACACAAAAAACAAGCACGGTGCGATATCATTCTTTGACTATTCTTCGGTTAGCTAAACATTATTGTAGGGTGTTAACAGACGTGAAATACAAAGAAATCGAAAAACTAAGAAAATAGGTACTGCAGAATTTGAACTCACGGGCACGTCCAAAGAATCACTTTATGACCGGGAGCTCGAAATTTCTGCTACATGTCTTGTCTTGATTACAGAGCCCAACGACAACGGGAACACATAAAACAAGCACGGTGCGATATCATTCTTTGACTATTCTTCGGATAGCTAAACATTCTTGTAGGGTGTTAGCATACGTGAAACACAAAGAAATGGAGAAATTAAGAGAATAAGTACTGCAGAATTGGAACTCACGGGCACGTCCAAAGAATCACTTTATGACCGGGAGCTCAACATTTCATCTACATGTCTTGTCTCGATTACAGAGCCCAACGACAACGGGAACACATAAAACAAGCACGGTGCGATATCATTCTTTGACTATTCTTCGGTTAGCTAAACATTATTTTAGGGTGTTAACAGACGTGAAACACAAAGAAATCGAGAAATTAAGAAAATAAGTACTGCAGAATTTGAACTCACGGGCACGTCCAAAGAATCACTTTATGACCGGGAGCTCAAAATTTCATCTATGAATGTCTTGTCTCGATTACAGAGCCCAACGACAACGGGAACACATAAAACAAGCACGGTGCGATATCATTCTTTGACTATTCTTCGGATAGCTAAACATTCTTGTAGGGTGTTAGCATACGTGAAACACAAAGAAATGGAGAAATTAAGAGAATAAGTACTGCAGAATTTGAACTCACGGGCACGTCCAAAGAATCACTTTATGACCGGGAGCTCAACATTTCATCTACATGTCTTGTCTCGATTACAGAGCCCAACGACAACGGGAACACATAAAACAAGCACGGTGCGATATCATTCTTTGACTATTCTTCGGTTAGCTAAACATTATTTTAGGGTGTTAACAGACGTGAAACACAAAGAAATCGAGAAATTAAGAAAATAAGTACTGCAGAATTTGAACTCACGGGCACGTCCAAAGAATCACTTTATGACCGGGAGCTCAAAATTTCATCTATGAATGTCTTGTCTCGATTACAGAGCCCAACGACAACGGGAACACATAAAACAAGCACGGTGCGATATCATTCTTTGACTATTCTTCGGTTAGCTAAACATTCTTGTAGGGTGTTAACGTACGTGAAACACAAAGAAATCGAGAAATTAAGAGAATAAGTACTGCAGAATTTGAACTCACGGGCACGGCCAAAGAATCACTTTATGATCGGGAGCTCAAAATTTCATTTATGAATGTCTTGTCTCGATTACAGAGCCCAACGACAACGGGAACACATAAAACAAGCACGGTGCGATATCATTCTTTGACTATTCTTCGGTTAGCTAAACATTCTTGTAGGGTGTTAACATACGTGAAACACAAAGAAATCGAGAAATTAAGAGAATAAGTACTGCAGAATTTGAACTCACGGGCACGTCCAAAGAATCACTTTATGACCGGGAGCTAAAAATTTCATCTATGAATGTCTTGTCTCGATTACAGAGCCCAACGACAACGGGAACACATAAAACAAGCACGGTGCAATATCATTCTTTGACTATTCTTCGGTTAGCTAAACATTCTCGTAGGGTGTTAACATACGTGAAACACAGAGAAATCGAAAAATTAAGAAAATAAGTACTGCAGAATTTGAACTCACGGCCAAGTCCAAAAAATCACTTTATGACCGGGAGCTCAACATTTCATCTACATTTCTTGTCTCGATTACAGAGGCCAACGACAACGGGAACACATAAAACAAGCACGGTGCGATATGATTCTTTGACTATTCTTCGGTTAGCTAAACATATTTGTAGGGTGTTTGTTAGGATGGAACCTTTACTATCCGTCCTTAATCCTAGAACCTAACTGCACGTTCCCCCGGTTTGGCGTCGTCGTTTTTCCCATCCCGTGTTTGTCCTCTCGCGGCACGTGCGCGGCACGTGCGCCTGGCATAGTCCTTCGCCAGACACTCCTCACAGGTCTCCCCCTCTTGACACGTGAACCAGGCGGGAGTAGATCTGGAACTGGCTCGTGGTACGGTGTCAGCTGGTCCGCGTTAGCCACGTGCCGGTTTCGCCCAGTAACTGGGTCCTTAAGCACAAAGTCGTTAACAGCCAGGCACTGGACCACACGGAAGGCCCCCGTGCGCCGTGGAGCAAGCTTCGCAGTAACGCCTTTGGCCGCATCGCTCAATGTGTGGGCATCAAGAAGGACAAGGTCCCCTTGACGTATTGTTGGAGGCTTCCGGTGCCGTTCGTAATAAGGTTTCTGGGCCTGCCTTGCTTTCTCTTGGTGATGTCGAGAGAAATTTAGTGCGTCGTGCAGGCGCCGAGTGAGTTCCGCCGCAAAAGCATGACATTCTGAAGCTGGTGGCTCGCTGTCATCCTTGAGTCCCGCCACTTCCTACGGGGTGCGAAGCTCTCGGCCGTAGCAAAGGAAGGCTGGGGCAAATCCGGTGACGACGCTTTCTGCTGTGCGCATCGCGAAAGCGAATTTAGGAATGGGCTTGTTCCAGTCTCTGTGGGTAGAACAATATGCTCTAAGGCTCTCCTTCACAGTGCCATTGTGCCTCCTTACCATTTGTCCTGATGGCCTGTATGGCACAGTGTGGCGGTCGGCGATCCCCCAGTGGCTTAGGAGACCTCGGCACAGTTTACTGACGAATGGCTTGCCGTTGTCACTGGAGATGGAAACAGGTTTGCCGTGTGGGCAGAAAAGTTGCACCATGCACTCTATAATGGTTTTGCTGGTTGCTGTTCGTAAAGGAAAAAGTTCGATAAAATTTGTGAATCTGTCGATTATCACCAAAAGGTGTTTGTTGCGTCTGGGTGTGGTGGGCAGAGGTCCTACAATATCCACACTTAGCTCCTCCATCGGTGCAGTGGCCCACTGGCTGCTCATAAGTCCTTGAAGCTTCTGGCGGCGGGCTTTAGTGCGTTGGCACACTTGACAGCAACGAACGTACCTGGCGACATCAGCTCTCATTCCCAACCAGACAAAGCGGGAAGAGACGCGTTTTAGAGTTTTGAAAAAACCTGCGTGAACGCTTGTGGGATGGTCATCCCAGGGCACCTTGCTTTCCCCGCGTAGTTGAACGAGGAGGCCGTTGGCTTCTACTTCGGTTGTTTCCGCCAAGTCCACCAGTAGGCGCCGGTCAGGGTCATCATCAGGAAGCTTCATGCCTTCTTTAACACTCAGGAGCCTCGACAAAAGAGTGTCCTGCTTTTGCTCGTCAATTAATCTTGCTCTGTTGCTCAAGCAGGTGACATCGTCGATCAGGGACACTTCTGCAGCTGCCTCAAAGATGATCTGAGGCTTTGATTTTGGTGCACAGATGGGAAACAGCGGTTCAGGCAGGCTCTGATCAGGTATGTCTACTTACTGGAGAGGTGCCCTACTGAGGGAATCTGCTGGGATATTCGCAAGCCCTCTCCGGTGGTTGATTTTGCAGTTGAAGCCCTGGAGTCGAAGCACCCAACGCTTGACTCTTGGGGACGACTGGTCGGTGCTGAACATCCAGGATAATGAGGAATGGTCACAGTGGATTTCAAACTCGGTAAACTCGTGGTAAGGTTTGAACTTGTGTACTGCCCAGACCACTGCGAGACACTCCCACTCCTGGACAGTGTAACGTCGCTCAGATTCAGTAAGCACTCTGCTGATGAAGGACACCGGTTGCAGTTGGTCGGGGCCTTGCTGCAGAAGCACTGCAGCTATGCCAACTCCACTGGAATCCGTTTCGACGACGAAGGGCCGATGCAGGTCTGGCAAACTCATCACCGCATCGTGAGCCAGTGCATCCTTGAGCAGGGTGAAGGCATGCTCCTGCTGGTGATTCCGGATTCACTTGCGGTCATTTCTCAAGAGATCGGTGAGGGGGCGGGCAATAATGAAGAATTGTTTAATAAAGTTCCCGTAAAAGCCAAGCAAACCAAGAAAGGCTTGCAGCTGCTTGACTGTGGTAGGTCGGGGGTAGTTGAGCACCGTTAACACCTTCCCCTCGTCCGGCCTGCATTGTCCAGGGCTTATTACATGGCCCAGAAACTTCAGCGACTGGCAGCACATCTGAACCTTGCCGGGGTTCATGGTGAGTCCTGCTGATCTGATGCGCTCCAGGACTTCTCGGACATGTGCAACATGACTGCCGAGCGTCTCTAAATACACAAGTACATCGTCCATAAAAGCCATAGCAAATCGGTGGTTGATTTCATTCAGGACTTTGTCCGTCAGCGTTTCAAAGGAGGCTGGACCACCTGCAACACCAAACGGCATCCTTGTAAACTCGAAGGTGCCCTGGTAGCATATGAACGCCGTCTTCGGAATGTCGTCCTCGCGCATACGGATTTGGAAAAAACCCTGCGAAAGGTCAAAGCTTGAGAAACACTTAGCTCTCCCGAGTTGTGCCAGCAGCCAGTCGGTTCGGGGCATCAGATACACTGGCACCCTGGTGCGTGCGTTGAGCGGCCGGTAGTCTATGGCCAAGCGGAAGCCTCCGAACTTTTTGGCCACCAGAACAGGTGCACCGGTCCACTCACTAGTGCTCTGACGCACAAGTCCCTGTTCCCGCAAGTCTTGAAGGCAACTGTCAATGGGGGATTTTTTCTTTCTTGGAATTGACGGGGCGCAACTTGCAACGAACGGGTGGACTGTCTCCTGTGTTGATTCGGTGCTCAGCAAGGGAAGTGCAGCCGGGAGTTTTGGTGAAGATGGGCCCAAAGATCAACAATTTCTTTATAGGAGCATACACTCCCGGTGTCTTTGCAGAGTCTCCATCGCCTTCGGTAGCACTATGGCTGGATGTGGTGGAGCAAGTTGACTCCTCTTTGAAGGGGTTCTCCAGGGAGTACGAATATTCTTCTGCAACAAGCTCGCTGCTTCCTTGCTTTATGGCCTTCACAAATGGAACAATGCGCTGGGGTCTGTTACAATTGTCCATCCTTCAAGCGCCACATGCAAGGAGATATCTGTCACTGTAATGAAATCCCTTCCTAAAACAATGTCTCTGCAGAGGTCGGGCATACACAGAAAACGTTGTCTCCGGGAACCGGCCGCCCACCGGATCTTGCACTGAAGAGATGCAGCGGACTGGGACCATCCTGTTGCCAGTCGCAGTGTGCACACTTCCCTTTTTTGACTGGCACCTGTGGCTTGAGCAGCTGCGATGGCCGGCCGACCCAAGAGACTGACGCTGGAGCCTGTGTCGAGCAGCGCCTTGAACGTTGATGATCCAATGGTAGCGTCAAGGAGAGGCTCTTTTCCCCCGGCAGTAGTCGCCACTTGCAGCGTTCTGTCGTAGATGCTCACCGGGACAGCATCAACCAGTGTCCGTTTCCCGGACACTGTGCTTGAAAATGGCCAGGCTGTTGGCACCTGAGGCAGAGACCTGGACCCAATCGGCGACCCGTAGTACAGGTGCGAGCGGGGTGACCGATTCCTCCACATCTCGGGCCACGGTTGACTCCTTGTTGGCGCTGATGCCACTGAGAAATCGGCAGAACTGAATCTGCTACTCCTCCTGACGTTGTGGGTCCTGAAAGCTGGTCCCTGTAGTAGGCTGGTTCGATTGCCGCAGGGTGGAGTGGCCAGCAATACGTCGACGGCATAGCGACTGTTGCAGATGATACAGCATCTGCTAGAGCTGGTGCGAGAGTAGCGGGAATTGCAGCCTCCGTCCCGGGGAAGTCGCTGTTACCTTGTGCCCGGAAAGCTAGGTCACGGGCCACCTGGTTGCTTCTTGTGGGGGGCGGCTTGTACTGAAGACGCCGACAGGCACGCTCCATGAGGCCGTCCGCTGCCTTGGCAAGCTCGCTCAAATTCGCGTACTCCTGGAGCTGGGGATGCATTTGGCGTAGCACGCGGTCGACCTTTTCTGAGTCGGGCAACTCTTCCCCGATTCTTTCGTAAAATTCAGCGATGGTGTAAATGAATTCCTTGAGGTTCTCCTCGGGGTGTTGAGTGCGGCGTCTCAACTTGTCCTTTAGACGTCGCTTGGCGTCGATTGAGACAAACTCGGCACAAAACGCCGTCTTGAAATCATTCCAACTGCCGAAGTCACCAATAAAACGCCACCATAATTTGGCGCTCCCATCCAGCGCAGCCGGAACGACCTGGCTGAGACGGTGTTCAGTGGTGACTCCCGTACTCAAGCGAAAGTTTTCTAGTCTCTCGATAAATCCTTCGGGCGACTGTCGATCACTGAAGCCTGCAAACTTCGGCAACTGCGCCACAATTTTCGGCAGAGGGCCGCCAGACGGGTGGACTGCAGCCGCGGTCACCTCGGGTTCGTTGGCTGAGGGTACTGCAGCAGTCAGTAGCAGTTGGCGCACTTGAACAGAAACTTGCGCCCGCTGCATCACGGATCCGTCGGTTTGTCTTAAAAGACGGGCTATCACTTCATCTGACACCTCCAGGTTGTACATCTTCGATCCCGGACGAGCCCCCAATTGTTAGGATGGAACCCTTACTATCCGTCCTTAATCCCAGAACCTAACTGCACGTTCCCCCGGTCCGCCGTCGTCGTCTTTCCCATCCCGTGTTCGTCCTCTCGCGGCACGTGCGCGGCACGTGCGCCTGGCATACTCCTTCGCCAGACACTCCTCCCATGTTAACAGACGTGAGACACAAAGAAATCGAGAAATTAAGAAAATAGATACTGCAGAATTTGAACTCACGGGCACGTCCAAAGAATCACTTTATGACCGGGAGCTCGAAATTTCTGCTACATGTCTTGTCTTGATTACAGAGCAAAACGACAACGGGAACACATAAAACAAGCACGGTGCGATAACATTCTCTGACTATTCTTCGGCAAGCTGAAAATGCATGTGGGGCGTTAAAAAAAAAGAAGCGAAACACGAAGAATCGTGAAATTAGGATAACAAGTACGGAAGAATTTCAACTCACGGACACGACCAAAGCACTGATTTTATGAGAGGAAGTTTCTACCGCATGTCTTGTCTTGATTAAAGAGCCCAACGACAACGGGAATACCTCTAACAAGCACGGTGCGATAACATTCTTAGACTACAATTCAGCTAGCTAAACATTCTTCTCGGGTGTTAAAAAAACGTGAAACACGAAGAAATCGTGAAATTAGGAAAATAAGTACTCCAAAATTTGGACGCAAGGACACGTCCAAAGCAATGGCTTCATGAAAGGAAGCTCAAAATGTCTACCGCATGTCTTTTCTTGATTACAGAGTCCAACGCCAACGGGAACACCTCTATCAAGCACGGTGCGATAACGTTCTTTTATTATTCCTCGGCTAGCTCAACATTCTCGTAGGGCGTTAATGGACGCGTAACTCAAAGAAATCGTGAAATTAAGTAAACAAGTACTGCAGAATTTGAACTCACTGGCACGTCCAAAGCACTCACTTTATGACATGAAGCTCAAAAGTTCTGCTACATGTCTTGATTACAGAGCCCAACGCCAACGGGAACACCTCTATCAAGCACGGTGCGATAACGTTCTTTTATTATTCCTCGGCTAGCTCAAGATTCTCGTAGGGCGTTAATGGAGGCGTAACTCAAAGAAATCGCGAAATTAAGTAAACAACTACTAGGGAATTTGAACTCACTGGCACGTCCAAAGCACTCACTTTATGACAGGAAGCTCAAAAGTTCTGCTACATGTCTTGATTACAGAGCGCAACGCCAACGGGAACACCTCTATCAACCACGGTGCGATAACGTTCTTTTATTATTCCTCGGGTAGCTCAACATTCTTGTGGGGCGTTATTGAGAGGGTAACTCGAACAAATCGAGAAATTAAGTAAACAAGTACTGATGAATGTGAACTCACTGGGACGTCAAAGCACTCACTTTATGAGAGGAAGCTCAAAAGTTCTGCTACATGTCTTGATTACAGAGCCCAACGCCAACGGGAACACCTCTATCAACCACGGTGCGATAACGTTCTTTTATTATTCCTCGGCTAGCTCAACATTCTTGTGGGGCGTTATTGAGAGGGTAACTCGAACAAATCGTGAAATTAAGTAAACAAGTACTGATGAATGTGAACTCACTGGGACGTCAAAGCACTCACTTTATGAGAGGAAGCTCAAAAGTTCTGCTACATGTCTTGATTACAGAGCCCAACGCCAACGGGAACACCTCTATCAACCACGGTGCGATAACGTTCTTTTATTATTCCTCGGGTAGCTCAACATTCTTGTGGGGAGGTAATGGAGGCGTAACTAAAACAAATCGTGAAATTAAGTAAACAAGTACTGATGAATGTGAACTCACTGGGACGTCAAAGCACTCACTTTATGAGAGGAAGCTCAAAAGTTCTGCTACATGTCTTGATTACAGAGCCCAACGCCAACGGGAACACCTCTATCAACCACGGTGCGATAACGTTCTTTTATTATTCCTCGGCTAGCTCAACATTCTTGTGGGGCGTTATTGAGAGGGTAACTGGAACAAATCGTGAAATTAAGTAAACAAGTACTGATGAATGTGAACTCACTGGGACGTCAAAGCACTCACTTTATGAGAGGAAGCTCAAAAGTTCTGCTACATGTCTTGATTACAGAGCCCAACGGAAACGGGAACACCTCTATCAACCACGGTGCGATAACGTTCTTTTATTATTCCTCGGCTAGCTCAACATTCTTGTGGGGTGTTATTGAGAGGGTAACTAAAACAAATCGTGAAATTAAGTAAACAAGTACTGATGAATGTGAACTCACTGGGACGTCAAAGCACTCACTTTATGAGAGGAAGCTCAAAAGTTCTGCTACATGTCTTGATTACAAAGCCCAACGCCAACGGGAACACCTCTATCAACCACGGTGCGATAACGTACATTTATTATTCCTCGGGTAGCTCAACATTCTTGTGGGGCGGTAATGGAGGCGTAACTAAAACAAATCGTGAAATTAAGTAAACAAGTACTGATGAATGTGAACTCACTGGGACGTCAAAGCACTCACTTTATGAGAGGAAGCTCAAAAGTTCTGCTACATGTCTTGATTACAGAGCCCAACGCCAACGGGAACACCTCTATCAACCACGGTGCGATAACGTTCTTTTATTATTCCTCGGCTAGCTCAACATTCTTGTGGGGCGTTATTGAGAGGGTAACTCGAACAAATCGAGAAATTAAGTAAACAAGTAGTGCAGAATGTGAACTCACTGGGACGTCAAAGCACTCACTTTATGAGAGGAAGCTCAAAAGTTCTGCTACATGTCTTGATTACAAAGCCCAACGCCAACGGGAACACCTCTATCAACCACGGTGCGATAACGTTCTTTTATTATTCCTCGGCTAGCTCAACATTCTTGTGGGGCGTTATTGAGAGGGTAACTCGAACAAATCGAGAAATTAAGTAAACAAGTAGTGCAGAATGTGAACTCACTGGGACGTCAAAGCACTCACTTTATGAGAGGAAGCTCAAAAGTTCTGCTACATGTCTTGATTACAAAGCCCAACGCCAACGGGAACACCTCTATCAACCACGGTGCGATAACGTTCTTTTATTATTCCTCGGGTAGCTCAACATTCTTGTGGGGCGGTAATGGAGGCGTAGCTAAAACAAATCGTGAAATTAAGTAAACAAGTACTGATGAATGTGAACTCACTGGGACGTCAAAGCACTCACTTTATGAGAGGAAGCTCAAAAGTTCTGCTACATGTCTTGATTACAGAGCCCAACGCCAACGGGAACACCTCTATCAACCACGGTGCGATAACGTTCTTTTATTATTCCTCGGCTAGCTCAACATTCTTGTGGGGCGTTATTGAGAGGGTAACTCGAACAAATCGAGAAATTAAGTAAACAAGTAGTGCAGAATGTGAACTCACTGGGACGTCAAAGCACTCACTTTATGAGAGGAAGCTCAAAAGTTCTGCTACATGTCTTGATTACAAAGCCCAACGCCAACGGGAACACCTCTATCAACCACGGTGCGATAACGTTCTTTTATTATTCCTCGGCTAGCTCAACATTCTTGTGGGGCGTTATTGAGAGGGTAACTAAATCAAATCGTGAAATTAAGTAAACAAGTACTGATGAATGTGAACTCACTGGGACGTCAAAACACCCACTTTATGAGAGGAAGCTCAAAAGTTCTGCTAGATGTCTTGATTACAAAGCCCAACGCCAACGGGAACACCTCTATCAACCACGGTGCGATAAAGTTCTTTTATTATTCATCGACTAGCTCAACATTCTTGTGGGGCGTTATTGAGAGGGTAACTAAAACAAATCGTGAAATTAAGTAAACAAGTACTGATGAATGTGAACTCACTGGAACGTCAAAGCACTCACTTTATGAGAGGAAGCTCAAAAGTTCTGCTACATGTCTTGATTACAGAGCCCAACGCCAACGGGAACACCTCTATCAACCACGGTGCGATAACGTTCTTTTATTATTCCTCGGCTAGCTCAACATTCTTGTGGGGCGTTATTGAGAGGGTAACTCGAACAAATCGAGAAATTAAGTAAACAAGTAGTGCAGAATGTGAACTCACTGGGACGTCAAAGCACTCACTTTATGAGAGGAAGCTCAAAAGTTCTGCTACATGTCTTGATTACAAAGCCCAACGCCAACGGGAACACCTCTATCAACCACGGTGCGATAACGTTCTTTTATTATTCCTCGGGTAGCTCAACATTCTTGTGGGGCGGTAATGGAGGCGTAACTAAAACAAATCGTGAAATTAAGTAAACAAGTACTGATGAATGTGAACTCACTGGGACGTCAAAGCACTCACTTTATGAGAGGAAGCTCAAAAGTTCTGCTACATGTCTTGATTACAGAGCCCAACGCCAACGGGAACACCTCTATCAACCACGGTGCGATAACGTTCTTTTATTATTCCTCGGGTAGCTCAACATTCTTGTGGGGCGGTAATGGAGGCGTAACTAAAACAAATCGTGAAATTAAGTAAACAAGTACTGATGAATGTGAACTCACTGGGACGTCAAAGCACTCACTTTATGAGAGGAAGCTCAAAAGTTCTGCTACATGTCTTGATTACAAAGCCCAACGCCAACGGGAACACCTCTATCAACCACGGTGCGATAACGTTCTTTTATTATTCCTCGGGTAGCTCAACATTCTTGTGGGGCGGTAATGGAGGCGTAACTAAAACAAATCGTGAAATTAAGTAAACAAGTACTGATGAATGTGAACTCACTGGGACGTCAAAGCACTCACTTTATGAGAGGAAGCTCAAAAGTTCTGCTACATGTCTTGATTACAAAGCCCAACGCCAATGGGAACACCTCTATCAACCACGGTGCGATAACGTTCTTTTATTATTCCTCGGGTAGCTCAACATTCTTGTGGGGCGGTAATGGAGGCGTAACTAAAACAAATCGTGAAATTAAGTAAACAAGTACTGATGAATGTGAACTCACTGGGACGTCAAAGCACTCACTTTATGAGAGGAAGCTCAAAAGTTCTGCTACATGTCTTGATTACAAAGCCCAACGCCAACGGGAACACCTCTATCAACCACGGTGCGATAACGTTCTTTTATTATTCCTCGGGTAGCTCAACATTCTTGTGGGGCGTTATTGAGAGGGTAACTCGAACAAATCGAGAAATTAAGTAAACAAGTACTGATGAATGTGAACTCACTGGGACGTCAAAGCACTCACTTTATGAGAGGAAGCTCAAAAGTTCTGCTACATGTCTTGATTACAGAGCCCAACGCCAACGGGAACACCTTTATCAACCACGGTGCGATAACGTTCTTTTATTATTCCTCGGCTAGCTCAACATTCTTGTGGGGCGTTATTGAGAGGGTAACTCGAACAAATCGAGAAATTAAGTAAACAAGTAGTGCAGAATGTGAACTCACTGGGACGTCAAAGCACTCACTTTATGAGAGGAAGCTCAAAAGTTCTGCTACATGTCTTGATTACAAAGCCCAACGCCAACGGGAACACCTCTATCAACCACGGTGCGATAACGTTCTTTTATTATTCCTCGGGTAGCTCAACATTCTTGTGGGGCGTTATTGAGAGGGTAACTCGAACAAATCGAGAAATTAAGTAAACAAGTACTGATGAATGTGAACTCACTGGGACGTCAAAGCACTCACTTTATGAGAGGAAGCTCAAAAGTTCTGCTACATGTCTTGATTACAGAGCCCAACGCCAACGGGAACACCTTTATCAACCACGGTGCGATAACGTTCTTTTATTATTCCTCGGCTAGCTCAACATTCTTGTGGGGCGTTATTGAGAGGGTAACTCGAACAAATCGAGAAATTAAGTAAACAAGTAGTGCAGAATGTGAACTCACTGGGACGTCAAAGCACTCACTTTATGAGAGGAAGCTCAAAAGTTCTGCTACATGTCTTGATTGCAAAGCCCAACGCCAACGGGAGCACCTCTATCAACCACGGTGCGATAACGTTCTTTTATTATTCCTCGGGTAGCTCAACATTCTTGTGGGGCGGTAATGGAGGCGTAACTAAAACAAATCGTGAAATTAAGTAAAAAAGTACTGATGAATGTGAACTCACTGGGACGTCAAAGCACTCACTTTATGAGAGGAAGCTCAAAAGTTCTGCTACATGTCTTGATTACAAAGCCCAACGCCAACGGGAACACCTCTATCAACCACGGTGCGATAACGTTCTTTTATTATTCCTCGGCTAGCTGAACATTCTTGTGGGGCGTTATTGAGAGGGTAACTCGAACAAATCGAGAAATTAAGTAAACAAGTACTGATGAATGTGAACTCACTGGGACGTCAAAGCACTCACTTTATGAGAGGAAGCTCAAAAGTTCTGCTACATGTCTTGATTACAGAGCCCAACGCCAACGGGAACACCTCTATCAACCACGGTGCGATAACGTTCTTTTATTATTCCTCGGGTAGCTCAACATTCTTGTGGGGCGGTAATGGAGGCGTAACTAAAACAAATCGTGAAATTAAGTAAACAAGTACTGATGAATGTGAACTCACTGGGACGTCAAAGCACTCACTTTATGAGAGGAAGCTCAAAAGTTCTGCTACATCTCTTGATTACAGAGCCCAACGCCAACGGGAACACCTCTATCAACCACGGTGCGATAACGTTCTTTTATTATTCCTCGGGTAGCTCAACATTCTTGTGGGGCGTTATTGAGAGGGTAACTCGAACAAATCGTGAAATTAAGTAAACAAGTTCTGATGAATGTGAACTCACTGGGACGTCAAAGCACTCACTTTATGAGAGGAAGCTCAAAAGTTCTGCTACATCTCTTGATTACAGAGCCCAACGCCAACGGGAACACCTCTATCAACCACGGTGCGATAACGTTCTTTTATTATTCCTCGAGTAGCTCAACATTCTTGTGGGGCGTTATTGAGAGGGTAACTCGAACAAATAGTGAAATTAAGTAAACAAGTACTGATGAATGTGAACTCACTGGGACGTCAAAGCACTCACTTTATGAGAGGAAGCTCAAAAGTTCTGCTACATGTCTTGATTACAGAGCCCAACGCCAACGGGAACACCTCTATCAACCACGGCGCGATAACGTTCTTTTATTATTCCTCGGCTAGCTCAACATTCTTGTGGGGCGTTATTGAGAGGGTAACTCGAACAAATCGTGAAATTAAGTAAACAAGTACTGATGAATGTGAACTCACTGGGACGTCAAAGCACTCACTTTATGAGAGGAAGCTCAAAAGTTCTGCTACGTGTCTTGATTACAGAGCCCAACGCCAACGGGAACACCTCTATCAACCACGGTGCGATAACGTTCTTTTATTATTCCTCGGCTAGCTCAACATTCTTGTGGGGCGTTATTGAGAGGGTAACTAAAACAAATCGTGAAATTAAGTAAACAAGTACTGATGAATGTGAACTCACTGGGACGTCAAAGCACTCACTTTATGAGAGGAAGCTCAAAAGTTCTGCTACATGTCTTGATTACAAAGCCCAACGCCAACGGGAACACCTCTATCAACCACGGTGCGATAACGTACATTTATTATTCCTCGGGTAGCTCAACATTCTTGTGGGGCGGTAATGGAGGCGTAACTAAAACAAATCGTGAAATTAAGTAAACAAGTACTGATGAATGTGAACTCACTGGGACGTCAAAGCACTCACTTTATGAGAGGAAGCTCAAAAGTTCTGCTACATGTCTTGATTACAGAGCCCAACGCCAACGGGAACACCTCTATCAACCACGGTGCGATAACGTTCTTTTATTATTCCTCGGCTAGCTCAACATTCTTGTGGGGCGTTATTGAGAGGGTAACTCGAACAAATCGAGAAATTAAGTAAACAAGTAGTGCAGAATGTGAACTCACTGGGACGTCAAAGCACTCACTTTATGAGAGGAAGCTCAAAAGTTCTGCTACATGTCTTGATTACAAAGCCCAACGCCAACGGGAACACCTCTATCAACCACGGTGCGAGAACGTTCTTTTATTATTCCTCGGGTAGCTCAACATTCTTGTGGGGCGGTAATGGAGGCGTAACTAAAAGAAATCGTGAAATTAAGTAAACAAGTACTGATGAATGTGAACTCACTGGGACGTCAAAGCACTCACTTTATGAGAGGAAGCTCAAAAGTTCTGCTACTTGTCTTGATTACAAAGCCCAACGCCAATGGGAACACCTCTATCAACCACGGTGCGATAACGTTCTTTTATTATTCCTCGGCTAGCTCAACATTCTTGTGGGGCGTTATTGAGAGGGTAACTCGAACAAATCGAGAAATTAAGTAAACAAGTAGTGCAGAATGTGAACTCACTGGGACGTCAAAGCTCTCACTTTATGAGAGGAAGCTCTAAAGTTCTGCTACATGTCTTGATTACAGAGCCCAACGCCAACGGGAACACCTCTATCAACCACGGTGCGATAACGTTCTTTTATTATTCCTCGGGTAGCTCAACATTCTTGTGGGGCGGTAATGGAGGCGTAACTAAAACAAATCGTGAAATTAAGTAAACAAGTACTGATGAATGTGAACTCACTGGGACGTCAAAGCACTCACTTTATGAGAGGAAGCTCAAAAGTTCTGCTACATGTCTTGATTACAGAGCCCAACGCCAACGGGAACACCTCTATCAACCACGGTGCGATAACGTTCTTTTATTATTCCTCGGGTAGCTCAACATTCTTGTGGGGCGGTAATGGAGGCGTAACTAAAACAAATCGTGAAATTAAGTAAACAAGTACTGATGAATGTGAACTCACTGGGACGTCAAAGCACTCACTTTATGAGAGGAAGCTCAAAAGTTCTGCTACATGTCTTGATTACAGAGCCCAACGCCAACGGGAACACCTCTATCAACCACGGTGCGATAACGTTCTTTTATTATTCCTCGGGTAGCTCAACATTCTTGTGGGGCGGTAATGGAGGCGTAACTAAAACAAATCGTGAAATTAAGTAAACAAGTACTGATGAATGTGAACTCACTGGGACGTCAAAGCACTCACTTTATGAGAGGAAGCTCAAAAGTTCTGCTACATGTCTTGATTACAGAGCCCAACGCCAACGGGAACACCTCTATCAACCACGGTGCGATAACGTTCTTTTATTATTCCTCGGGTAGCTCAACATTCTTGTGGGGCGTTATTGAGAGGGTAACTCGAACAAATCGAGAAATTAAGTAAACAAGTAGTGCAGAATGTGAACTCACTGGGACGTCAAAGCACTCACTTTATGAGAGGAAGCTCAAAAGTTCTGCTACTTGTCTTGATTAGAAAGCCCAACGCCAACGGGAACACCTCTATCAACCACGGTGCGATAACGTTCTTTTATTATTCCTCGGGTAGCTCAACATTCTTGTGGGGCGGTAATGGAGGCGTAACTAAAACAAATCGTGAAATTAAGTAAACAAGTACTGATGAATGTGAACTCACTGGGACGTCAAAGCACTCACTTTATGAGAGGAAGCTCAAAAGTTCTGCTACATGTCTTGATTACAGAGCCCAACGCCAACGGGAACACCTCTATCAACCACGGTGCGATAACGTTCTTTTATTATTCCTCGGCTAGCTCAACATTCTTGTGGGGCGCTATTGAGAGGGTAACTCGAACAAATCGAGAAATTAAGCAAACAAGTAGTGCAGAATGTGAACTCACTGGGACGTCAAAGCACTCACTTTATGAGAGGAAGCTCAAAATTTCTGCTACTTGTCTTGATTACAAAGCCCAACGCCAACGGGAACACCTCTATCAACCACGGTGCGATAACGTTCTTTTATTATTCCTCGGGTAGCTCAACATTCTTGTGGGGCGGTAATGGAGGCGTAACTAAAACAAATCGTGAAATTAAGTAAACAAGTACTGATGAATGTGAACTCACTGGGACGTCAAAGCACTCACTTTATGAGAGGAAGCTCAAAAGTTCTGCTACTTGTCTTGATTACAAAGCCCAACGCCAACGGGAACACCTCTATCAACCACGGTGCGATATAGTTCTTTTATTATTCCTCGGGTAGCTCAACATTCTTGTGGGGCGGTAATGGAGGCGTAACTAAAACAAATCGTGAAATTAAGTAAACAAGTACTGATGAATGTGAACTCACTGGGACGTCAAAGCACTCACTTTATGAGGGGAAGCTCAAAAGTTCTGCTACATGTCTTGATTACAGAGCCCAACGCCAACGGGAACACCTCTATCAACCACGGTGCGATAACGTTCTTTTATTATTCCTCGGGTAGCTCAACATTCTTGTGGGGCGGTAATGGAGGCGTAACTAAAACAAATCGTGAAATTAAGTAAACAAGTACTGATGAATGTGAACTCACTGGGACGTCAAAGCACTCACTTTATGAGAGGAAGCTCAAAAGTTCTGCCACATGTCTTGATTACAAAGCCCAACGCCAACGGGAACACCTCTATCAACCACGGTGCGATAACGTTCTTTTATTATTCCTCGGGTAGCTCAACATTCTTGTGGGGCGGTAATGGAGGCGTAACTAAAACAAATCGTGAAATTAAGTAAACAAGTACTGATGAATGTGAACTCACTGGGACGTCAAAGCACTCACTTTATGAGAGGAAGCTCAAAAGTTCTGCCACATGTCTTGATTACAGAGCCCAACGCAAACGGGAACACCTCTATCAACCACGGTGCGATAACGTTCTTTTATTATTCCTCGGCTAGCTCAACATTCTTGTGGGGCGTTATTGAACGGGTAACTCGAACAAATCGTGAAATTAAGTAAACAAGTGGTGCAGAATGTGAACTCACTGGGACGCCCAAAGCACTCACTTTATGAGAGGAAGCTCAAAAGTTCTGCTACATGTCTTGATTACAGAGCCCAACGCCAACGGGAACACCTCTATCAACCACGGTGCGATAACGTTCTTTTATTATTCCTCGGCTAGCTCAACATTCTTGTGGGGCGTTATTGAGAGGGTAACTCGAACAAATCGAGAAATTAGGTGAACAAGTAGTGCAGAATGTGAACTCACTGGGACGTCCAAAGCACTCACTTTATGAGAGGAAGCTCAAAAGTTATGCTACATGTCTTGATTACAGAGCCCAACGCCTACGGGAACACCTCTATAAACCATGGTGCGATAACGTTCTTTTATTATTCCTCGGCTAGCTCAACATTCTTGTGGGGCGTTATTGAACGGGTAACTCGAACAAATCGTGAAATTAGGTAAACAAGTAGTGCAGAATGTGAACTCACTGGGACGTCCAAAGCACTCACTTTATGAGAGGAAGCTCAAAAGTTCCGCTACATGTTTTGATTACAGAGCTCAACGCCAACGGGAACACCTCTATCAACCACGGTGCGATAACGTTCTTTTATTATTCCTCGGCTAGCTCAACATTCATGTGGGGCGTTATTGAACGGGTAACTCGAACAAATCGTGAAATTAAGTAAACAAGTAGTGCAGAATGTGAACTCACTGGGACGCCCAAAGCACTCACTTTATGAGAGGAAGCTCAAAAGTTCTGCTACATGTCTTGATTATAGAGCCCAACGCCAACGGGAACACCTCTATCAACCATGGTGCGATAACGTTCTTTTATTATTCCTCGGCTAGCTCAACATTCTTGTGGGGCGTTTTTGAGAGGGTAACTCGAACAAAAAGAGAAATTAAGTAAACAAGTAGTGCAGAATGTGAACTCACTGGGACGTCCAAAGCACTCACTTTATGAGAGGAAGCTCAAAAGTTCTGCTACGTGTCTTGATTACAGAGCCCAACGCCAACGGGAACACCTCTATCAACCACGGTGCGATAACGTTCTTTTATTATTCCTCGGCTAGCTCAACATTCTTGTGGGGCGTTATTGAACGGGTAACTCGAACAAATCGTGAAATTAAGTAAACAAGTAGTGCAGAATGTGAACTCACTTGGACGCCCAAAGCACTCACTTTATGAGAGGAAGCTCAAAAGTTCTGCTACATGTCTTGATTACAGAGCCCAACGCCAACGGGAACACCTCTATCAACCACGGTGCGATAACGTTCTTTTATTATTCCTCGGCTAGCTCAACATTCTTGTGGGGCGTTATTGAGAGGGTAACTCGAACAAATCGAGAAATTAAGTAAACAAGTAGTGCAGAATGTGAACTCACTGGGACGTCCAAAGCACTCACTTTATGAGAGGAAGCTCAAAAGTTATGCTACATGTCTTGATTACAGAGCCCAACGCCTACGGGAACACCTCTATCAACCATGGTGCGATAACGTTCTTTTATTATTCCTCGGCTAGCTCAACATTCTTGTGGGGCGTTATTGAACGGGTAACTCGAACAAATCGTGAAATTAGGTAAACAAGTAGTGCAGAATGTGAACTCACTGGGACGTCCAAAGCACTCACTTTATGAGAGGAAGCTCAAAAGTTCCGCTACATGTTTTGATTACAGAGCCCAACGCCAACGGGAACACATCTATCAACCACGGTGCGATAACGTTCTTTTATTATTCCTCGGCTAGCTCAACATTTTTGTGGGGCGTTATTGAACGGGTAACTCGAACAAATCGTGAAATTAAGTAAACAAGTAGTGCAGAATGTGAACTCACTGGGACGCCCAAAGCACTCACTTTATGAGAAGAAGCTCAAAAGTTCTGCTACATGTCTTGATTACAGAGCCCAACGCCAACGGGAACACCTCTATCAACCATGGTGCGATAACGTTCTTTTATTATTCCTCGGCTAGCTCAACATTCTTGTGGGGCGTTTTTGAGAGGGTAACTCGAACAAACCGAGAAATTAAGTAAACAAGTAGTGCAGAATGTGAACTCACTGGGACGTCCAAAGCACTCACTTTATGAGAGGAAGCTCAAAAGTTCTGCTACTTGTCTTGATTACAAAGCCCAACGCCAACGGGAACACCTCTATCAACCACGGTGCGATAACGTTCTTTTATTATTCCTCGGGTAGCTCAACATTCTTGTGGGGCGGTAATGGAGGCGTAACTAAAACAAATCGTGAAATTAAGTAAACAAGTACTGATGAATGTGAACTCACTGGGACGTCAAAGCACTCACTTTATGAGAGGAAGCTCAAAAGTTCTGCTACTTGTCTTGATTACAAAGCCCAACGCCAACGGGAACACCTCTATCAACCACGGTGCGATAACGTTCTTTTATTATTCCTCGGGTAGCTCAACATTCTTGTGGGGCGTTATTGAGAGGGTAACTCGAACAAATCGTGAAATTAAGTAAACAAGTACTGATGAATGTGAACTCACTGGGACGTCAAAGCACTCACTTTATGAGAGGAAGCTCAAAAGTTCTGCTACATGTCTTGATTACAGAGCCCAACGCCAACGGGAACACCTCTATCAACCACGGTGCGATAACGTTCTTTTATTATTCCTCGGCTAGCTCAACATTCTTGTGGGGCGTTATTGAGAGGGTAACTCGAACAAATCGAGAAATTAAGTAAACAAGTAGTGCAGATTGTGAACTCACTGGGACGTCAAAGCACTCACTTTATGAGAGGAAGCTCAAAATTTCTGCTACTTGTCTTGATTACAAAGCCCAACGCCAACGGGAACACCTCTATCAACCACGGTGCGATAACGTTCTTTTATTATTCCTCGGGTAGCTCAACATTCTTGTGGGGCGGTAATGGAGGCGTAACTAAAACAAATCGTGAAATTAAGTAAACAAGTACTGATGAATGTGAACTCACTGGGACGTCAAAGCAATCACTTTATGAGAGGAAGCTCAAAAGTTCTGCTACTTGTCTTGATTACAAAGCCCAACGCCAACGGGAACACCTCTATCAACCACGGTGCGATAACGTTCTTTTATTATTCCTCGGGTAGCTCAACATTCTTGTGGGGCGGTAATGGAGGCGTAACTAAAACAAATCGTGAAATTAAGTAAAGAAGTACTGATGAATGTGAACTCACTGGGACGTCAAAGCACTCACTTTATGAGAGGAAGCTCAAAAGTTCTGCTACATGTCTTGATTACAGAGCCCAACGCCAACGGGAACACCTCTATCAACCACGGTGCGATAACGTTCTTTTATTATTCCTCGGGTAGCTCAACATTCTTGTGGGGCGGTAATGGAGGCGTAACTAAAACAAATCGTGAAATTAAGTAAACAAGTACTGATGAATGTGAACTCACTGGGACGTCAAAGCACTGACTTTATGAGAGGAAGCTCAAAAGTTCTGCCACATGTCTTGATTACAAAGCCCAACGCCAACGGGAACACCTCTATCAACCACGGTGCGATAACGTTCTTTTATTATTCCTCGGGTAGCTCAACATTCTTGTGGGGCGGTAATGGAGGCGTAACTAAAACAAATCGTGAAATTAAGTAAACAAGTACTGATGAATGTGAACTCACTGGGACGTCAAAGCACTCACTTTATGAGAGGAAGCTCAAAAGTTCTGCTACATGTCTTGATTACAGAGTCCAACGCCAACGGGAACACCTCTATCAACCACGGTGCGATAACGTTCTTTTATTATTCCTCGGCTAGCTGAACATTCTTGTGGGGCGGTAATGGAGGCGTAACTAAAACAAATCGTGAAATTAAGTAAACAAGTACTGATGAATTTGAACTCACTGGGACATCAAAGCACTCACTTTATGAGAGGAAGCTCAAAAGTTCTGCTACATGTCTTGATTACAGAGCCCAACGCCAACGGGAACACCTCTATCAACCACGGTGCGATAACGTTCTTTTATTATTCCTCGGCTAGCTCAACATTCTTGTGGGGCGTTATTGAACGGGTAACTCGAACAAATCGTGAAATTAAGTAAACAAGTAGTGCAGAATGTGAACTCACTGGGACGTCCAAAGCACTCACTTTATGAGAGGAAGCTCAAAAGTTCTGCTACATGTCTTGATTACAGAGCCCAACGCCAACGGGAACACCTCTATCAACCACGGTGCGATAACGTTCTTTTATTATTCCTCGGCTAGCTCAACATTCTTGTGGGGCGCTATTGAACGGGTAACTTGAACAAATCGTGAAATTAAGTAAACAAGTAGTGAAGAATGTGAACTCACTGGGACGCCCAAAGCTTTCACTTTATGAGAGGAAGCTCAAAAGTTCTGCTACATGTCTTGATTACAGAGCCCAACGCCAACGGGAACACCTCTATCAACCACGGTGCGATAACGTTCTTTATTATTCCTCGGCTAGCTCAACATTCTTGTGGGGCGTTATTGAGAGGGTAACTCGAACAAATCGAGAAATTAAGTAAACAAGAAGTGCAGAATGTGAACTCACTGGGACGTCCAAAGCACTCACTTTATGAGAGGAAGCTCAAAAGTTATGCTACATGTCTTGATTACAGAGCCCAACGCCAACGGGAACACCTCTATCAACCACGGTGCGATAACGTTCTTTTATTATTCCTCGGGTAGCTCAACATTCTTGTGGGGCGTTATTGAAGGGGTAACTCGAACAAATTGTGAAATTAAGTAAACAAGTAGTGCAGAATGTGAACTCACTGGGACGTCAAAGCACTCACTTTATGAGAGGAAGCTCAAAAGTTCTGCTACATGTCTTGATTACAGAGCCCAACGCCAACGGGAACACCTCTATCAACCACGGTGCGATAACGTTCTTTTATTATTCCTCGGGTAGCTCAACATTCTTGTGGGGCGTTATTGAAGGGGTAACTCGAACAAATCGTGAAATTAAGTAAACAAGTAGTGCAGAATGTGAACTCACTGGGACGTCCAAAGCACTCACTTTATGAGAGGAAGCTCAAAAGTTCTGCTACATGTCTTGATTACAGAGCCCAACGCCAACGGGAACACCTCTATCAACCATGGTGCGATAACGTTCTTTTATTATTCCTCGGGTAGCTCAACATTCTTGTGGGACGTTATTGAAGGGGTAACTCGAACAAATCGTGAAATTAAGTAAACAAGTAGTGCAGAATGTGAACTCACTGGGACGTCAAAGCACTCACTTTATGAGAGGAAGCTCAAAAGTTCTGCTACATGTCTTGATTACAGAGCCCAACGCCAACGGGAACACCTCTATCAACCACGGTGCGATAACGTTCTTTTATTATTCCTCGGGTAGCTCAACATTCTTGTGGGGCGTTATTGAAGGGGTAACTCGAACAAATCGTGAAATTAAGTAAACAAGTAGTGCAGAATGTGAACTCACTGGGACGTCCAAAGCACTCACTTTATGAGAGGAAGCTCAAAAGTTCTGCTACATGTCTTGATTACAGAGTCCAACGCCAACGGGAACACCTCTATCAACCACGGTGCGATAACGTTCTTTTATTATTCCTCGGCTAGCTCAACATTCTTGTGGGACGTTATTGAAGGGGTAACTCGAACAAATTGTGAAATTAAGTAAACAAGTAGTGCAGAATGTGAACTCACTGGGACGTCAAAGCACTCACTTTATGAGAGGAAGCTCAAAAGTTCTGCTACATGTCTTGATTACAGAGCCCAACGCCAACGGGAACACCTCTATCAACCATGGTGCGATAACGTTCTTTTATTATTCCTCGGCTAGCTCAACATTCTTGTGGGGCGTTATTGAAGGGGTAACTCGAACAAATCGTGAAATTAAGTAAACAAGTAGTGCAGAATGTGAACTCACTGGGACGTCAAAGCACTCACTTTATGAGAGGAAGCTCAAAAGTTCTGCTACATGTCTTGATTACAGAGCCCAACGCCAACGGGAACACCTCTATCAACCATGGTGCGATAACGTTCTTTTATTATTCCTCGGCTAGCTCAACATTCTTGTGGGGCGTTATTGAAGGGGTAACTCGAACAAATCGTGAAATTAAGTAAACAAGTAGTGCAGAATGTGAACTCACTGGGACGTCAAAGCACTCACTTTATGAGAGGAAGCTCAAAAGTTCTGCTACATGTCTTGATTATAGAGCCCAACGCCAACGGGAACACCTCTATCAACCATGGTGCGATAACGTTCTTTTATTATTCCTCGGCTAGCTCAACATTCGTGTGGGGCGTTTTTGAGAGGGTAACTCGAACAAAAAGAGAAATTAAGTAAACAAGTAGTGCAGAATGTGAACTCACTGGGACGTCCAAAGCACTCACTTTATGAGAGGAAGCTCAAAAGTTATGCTACATGTCTTGATTACAGAGCCCAACGCCTACGGGAACACCTCTATCAACCATGGTGCGATAACGTTCTTTTATTATTCCTCGGCTAGCTCAACATTCTTGTGGGGCGTTATTGAACGGGTAACTCGAACAAATCGTGAAATTAGGTAAACAAGTAGTGCAGAATGTGAACTCACTGGGACGTCCAAAGCACTCACTTTATGAGAGGAAGCTCAAAAGTTCCGCTACATGTTTTGATTACAGAGCCCAACGCCAACGGGAACACATCTATCAACCACGGTGCGATAACGTTCTTTTATTATTCCTCGGCTAGCTCAACATTTTTGTGGGGCGTTATTGAACGGGTAACTCGAACAAATCGTGAAATTAAGTAAACAAGTAGTGCAGAATGTGAACTCACTGGGACGCCCAAAGCACTCACTTTATGAGAAAAAGCTCAAAAGTTCTGCTACATGTCTTGATTACAGAGCCCAACGCCAACGGCAACACCTCTATCAACCATGGTGCGATAACGTTCTTTTATTATTCCTCGGCTAGCTCAACATTCTTGTGGGGCGTTTTTGAGAGGGTAACTCGAACAAACCGAGAAATTAAGTAAACAAGTAGTGCAGAATGTGAACTCACTGGGACGTCCAAAGCACTCACTTTATGAGAGGAAGCTCAAAAGTTCTGCTACTTGTCTTGATTACAAAGCCCAACGCCAACGGGAACACCTCTATCAACCACGGTGCGATAACGTTCTTTTATTATTCCTCGGGTAGCTCAACATTCTTGTGGGGCGGTAATGGAGGCGTAACTAAAACAAATCGTGAAATTAAGTAAACAAGTACTGATGAATGTGAACTCACTGGGACGTCAAAGCACTCACTTTATGAGAGGAAGCTCAAAAGTTCTGCTACTTGTCTTGATTACAAAGCCCAACGCCAACGGGAACACCTCTATCAACCACGGTGCGATAACGTTCTTTTATTATTCCTCGGGTAGCTCAACATTCTTGTGGGGCGGAAATGGAGGCGTAACTAAAACAAATCGTGAAATTAAGTAAACAAGTACTGATGAATGTGAACTCACTGGGACGTCAAAGCACTCACTTTATGAGAGGAAGCTCAAAAGTTCTGCTACTTGTCTTGATTACAAAGCCCAACGCCAACGGGAACACCTCTATCAACCACGGTGCGATAACGTTCTTTTATTATTCCTCGGGTAGCTCAACATTCTTGTGGGGCGGTAATGGAGGCGTAACTAAAACAAATCGTGAAATTAAGTAAACAAGTACTGATGAATGTGAACTCACTGGGACGTCAAAGCACTCACTTTATGAGAGGAAGCTCAAAAGTTCTGCTACTTGTCTTGATTACAAAGCCCAACGCCAACGGGAACACCTCTATCAACCACGGTGCGATAACGTTCTTTTATTATTCCTCGGGTAGCTCAACATTCTTGTGGGGCGGTAATGGAGGCGTAACTAAAACAAATCGTGAAATTAAGTAAACAAGTACTGATGAATGTGAACTCACTGGGACGTCAAAGCACTCACTTTATGAGAGGAAGCTCAAAAGTTCTGCTACTTGTCTTGATTACAAAGCCCAACGCCAACGGGAACACCTCTATCAACCACGGTGCGATAACGTTCTTTTATTATTCCTCGGGTAGCTCAACATTCTTGTGGGGCGGTAATGGAGGCGTAACTAAAACAAATCGTGAAATTAAGTAAAGAAGTACTGATGAATGTGAACTCACTGGGACGTCAAAGCACTCACTTTATGAGAGGAAGCTCAAAAGTTCTGCTACATGTCTTGATTACAGAGCCCAACGCCAACGGGAACACCTCTATCAACCACGGTGCGATAACGTTCTTTTATTATTCCTCGGGTAGCTCAACATTCTTGTGGGGCGGTAATGGAGGCGTAACTAAAACAAATCGTGAAATTAAGTAAACAAGTACTGATGAATGTGAACTCACTGGGACGTCAAAGCACTCACTTTATGAGAGGAAGCTCAAAAGTTCTGCCACATGTCTTGATTACAAAGCCCAACGCCAACGGGAACACCTCTATCAACCACGGTGCGATAACGTTCTTTTATTATTCCTCGGGTAGCTCAACATTCTTGTGGGGCGGTAATGGAGGCGTAACTAAAACAAATCGTGAAATTAAGTAAACAAGTACTGATGAATGTGAACTCACTGGGACGTCAAAGCACTCACTTTATGAGAGGAAGCTCAAAAGTTCTGCTACATGTCTTGATTACAGAGTCCAACGCCAACGGGAACACCTCTATCAACCACGGTGCGATAACGTTCTTTTATTATTCCTCGGCTAGCTGAACATTCTTGTGGGGCGTTATTGAACGGGTAACTCGAACAAATCGTGAAATTAAGTAAACAAGTAGTGCAGAATGTGAACTCACTGGGACGTCCAAAGCACTCACTTTATGAGAGGAAGCTCAAAAGTTCTGCCACATGTCTTGATTACAAAGCCCAACGCCAACGGGAACACCTCTATCAACCACGGTGCGATAACGTTCTTTTATTATTCCTCGGGTAGCTCAACATTCTTGTGGGGCGGTAATGGAGGCGTAACTAAAACAAATCGTGAAATTAAGTAAACAAGTACTGATGAATGTGAACTCACTGGGACGTCAAAGCACTCACTTTATGAGAGGAAGCTCAAAAGTTCTGCCACATGTCTTGATTACAAAGCCCAACGCCAACGGGAACACCTCTATCAACCACGGTGCGATAACGTTCTTTTATTATTCCTCGGGTAGCTCAACATTCTTGTGGGGCGGTAATGGAGGCGTAACTAAAACAAATCGTGAAATTAAGTAAACAAGTACTGATGAATTTGAACTCACTGGGACATCAAAGCACTCACTTTATGAGAGGAAGCTCAAAAGTTCTGCTACATGTCTTGATTACAGAGCCCAACGCCAACGGGAACACCTCTATCAACCACGGTGCGATAACGTTCTTTTATTATTCCTCGGCTAGCTCAACATTCTTGTGGGGCGTTATTGAACGGGTAACTCGAACAAATCGTGAAATTAAGTAAACAAGTAGTGCAGAATGTGAACTCACTGGGACGTCCAAAGCACTCACTTTATGAGAGGAAGCTCAAAAGTTCTGCTACATGTCTTGATTACAGAGCCCAACGCCAACGGGAACACCTCTATCAACCACGGTGCGATAACGTTCTTTTATTATTCCTCGGCTAGCTCAACATTCTTGTGGGGCGCTATTGAACGGGTAACTTGAACAAATCGTGAAATTAAGTAAACAAGTAGTGAAGAATGTGAACTCACTGGGACGCCCAAAGCACTCACTTTATGAGAGGAAGCTCAAAAGTTCTGCTACATGTCTTGATTACAGAGCCCAACGCCAACGGGAACACCTCTATCAACCACGGTGCGATAACGTTCTTTATTATTCCTCGGCTAGCTCAACATTCTTGTGGGGCGTTATTGAGAGGGTAACTCGAACAAATCGAGAAATTAAGTAAACAAGAAGTGCAGAATGTGAACTCACTGGGACGTCCAAAGCACTCACTTTATGAGAGGAAGCTCAAAAGTTATGCTACATGTCTTGATTACAGAGCCCAACGCCAACGGGAACACCTCTATCAACCACGGTGCGATAACGTTCTTTTATTATTCCTCGGGTAGCTCAACATTCTTGTGGGGCGTTATTGAAGGGGTAACTCGAACAAATTGTGAAATTAAGTAAACAAGTAGTGCAGAATGTGAACTCACTGGGACGTCAAAGCACTCACTTTATGAGAGGAAGCTCAAAAGTTCTGCTACATGTCTTGATTACAGAGCCCAACGCCAACGGGAACACCTCTATCAACCACGGTGCGATAACGTTCTTTTATTATTCCTCGGGTAGCTCAACATTCTTGTGGGGCGTTATTGAAGGGGTAACTCGAACAAATCGTGAAATTAAGTAAACAAGTAGTGCAGAATGTGAACTCACTGGGACGTCCAAAGCACTCACTTTATGAGAGGAAGCTCAAAAGTTCTGCTACATGTCTTGATTACAGAGCCCAACGCCAACGGGAACACCTCTATCAACCATGGTGCGATAACGTTCTTTTATTATTCCTCGGGTAGCTCAACATTCTTGTGGGACGTTATTGAAGGGGTAACTCGAACAAATCGTGAAATTAAGTAAACAAGTAGTGCAGAATGTGAACTCACTGGGACGTCAAAGCACTCACTTTATGAGAGGAAGCTCAAAAGTTCTGCTACATGTCTTGATTACAGAGCCCAACGCCAACGGGAACACCTCTATCAACCACGGTGCGATAACGTTCTTTTATTATTCCTCGGGTAGCTCAACATTCTTGTGGGGCGTTATTGAAGGGGTAACTCGAACAAATCGTGAAATTAAGTAAACAAGTAGTGCAGAATGTGAACTCACTGGGACGTCCAAAGCACTCACTTTATGAGAGGAAGCTCAAAAGTTCTGCTACATGTCTTGATTACAGAGCCCAACGCCAACGGGAACACCTCTATCAACCACGGTGCGATAACGTTCTTTTATTATTCCTCGGGTAGCTCAACATTCTTGTGGGGCGTTATTGAAGGGGTAACTCGAACAAATTGTGAAATTAAGTAAACAAGTAGTGCAGAATGTGAACTCACTGGGACGTCCAAAGCACTCACTTTATGAGAGGAAGCTCAAAAGTTCTGCTACATGTCTTGATTACAGAGCTCAACGCCAACGGGAACACCTCTATCAACCACGGTGCGATAACGTTCTTTTATTATTCCTCGGGTAGCTCAACATTCTTGTGGGGCGTTATTGAAGGGGTAACTCGAACAAATCGTGAAATTAAGTAAACAAGTAGTGCAGAATGTGAACTCACTGGGACGTCCAAAGCACTCATTTATGAGAGGATGTTCAAAAGTTCTGCTACATGTCTTGATTACAGAGCCCAACGCCAACGGGAACACCTCTATCAACCACGGTGCGATAACGTTCTTTTATTATTCCTCGGGTAGCTCAACATTCTTGTGGGGCGTTATTGAAGGGGTAACTCGAACAAATCGTGAAATTAAGTAAACAAGTAGTGCAGAATGTGAACTCACTGGGACGTCCAAAGCACTCACTTTATGAGAGGAAGCTCAAAAGTTCTGCTACATGTCTTGATTACAGAGTCCAACGCCAACGGGAACACCTCTATCAACCACGGTGCGATAACGTTCTTTTATTATTCCTCGGCTAGCTCAACATTCTTGTGGGACGTTATTGAAGGGGTAACTCGAACAAATTGTGAAATTAAGTAAACAAGTAGTGCAGAATGTGAACTCACTGGGACGTCAAAGCACTCACTTTATGAGAGGAAGCTCAAAAGTTCTGCTACATGTCTTGATTACAGAGCCCAACGCCAACGGGAACACCTCTATCAACCATGGTGCGATAACGTTCTTTTATTATTCCTCGGCTAGCTCAACATTCTTGTGGGGCGTTATTGAAGGGGTAACTCGAACAAATCGTGAAATTAAGTAAACAAGTAGTGCAGAATGTGAACTCACTGGGACGTCAAAGCACTCACTTTATGAGAGGAAGCTCAAAAGTTCTGCTACATGTCTTGATTACAGAGCCCAACGCCAACGGGAACACCTCTATCAACCATGGTGCGATAACGTTCTTTTATTATTCCTCGGCTAGCTCAACATTCTTGTGGGGCGTTATTGAAGGGGTAACTCGAACAAATCGTGAAATTAAGTAAACAAGTAGTGCAGAATGTGAACTCACTGGGACGTCAAAGCATTCACTTTATGAGAGGAAGCTCAAAAGTTCTGCTACATGTCTTGATTACAGAGCCCAACGCCAACGGGAACACCTCTATCAACCACGGTGCGATAACGTTCTTTTATTATTCCTCGGCTAGCTCAACATTCTTGTGGGACGTTATTGAAGGGGTAACTCGAACAAATTGTGAAATTAAGTAAACAAGTAGTGCAGAATGTGAACTCACTGGGACGTCAAAGCACTCACTTTATGAGAGGAAGCTCAAAAGTTCTGCTACATGTCTTGATTACAGAGCCCAACGCCAACGGGAACACCTCTATCAACCACGGTGCGATAACGTTCGTTTATTATTCCTCGGCTAGCTCAACATTCTTGTGGGGCGTTATTAAGGGGTAACTCGAACAAATCGTGAAATTAAGTAAACAAGTAGTGCAGAATGTGAACTCACTAGGACGTCCAAAGCACTCACTTTATGAGAGGAAGCTCAAAAGTTCTGCTACATGTCTTGATTACAGAGCCCAACGCCAACGGGAACACCTCTATCAACCATGGTGCGATAACGTTCTATTATTATTCCTCGGCTAGCTCAACATTCTTGTGGGACGTTATTGAAGGGGTAACTCGAACAAATCGTGAAATTAAGTAAACAAGTAGTGCAGAATGTGAACTCACTGGGACGTCCAAAGCACTCACTTTATGAGAGGAAGCTCAAAAGTTCTGCTACATGTCTTGATTACAGAGCCCAACGCCAACGGGAACACTTCTATCAACCACGGTGCGATAACGTTCTTTTATTATTCCTCGGGTAGCTCAAAATTCTTGTGGGGCGTTATTGAAGGGGTAACTCGAACAAATCGTGAAATTAAGTAAACAAGTAGTGCAGAATGTGAACTCACTGGGACGCACAAAGCAATCACTTTATGAGAGGAAGCTCAAAAGTTCTGCTACATGTCTTGATTACAGAGCCCAACGCCAACGGGAACACCTCTATCAACCACGGTGCGATAACGTTCTTTTATTATTCCTCGGCTAGCTCAACATTCTTGTGGGGCGTTATTGAAGGGTTAACTCGAACAAATTGTGAAATTAAGTAAACAAGTAGTGCAGAATGTGAACTCACTGGGACGTCAAAGCACTCACTTTATGAGAGGAAGCTCAAAAGTTCTGCTACATGTCTTGATTACAGAGCCCAACGCCAACGGGAACACCTCTATCAACCACGGTGCGATAACGTTCTTTTATTATTCCTCGGGTAGCTCAACATTCTTGTGGGGCGTTATTGAAGGGGTAACTCGAACAAATCGTGAAATTAAGTAAACAAGTAGTGCAGAATGTGAACTCACTGGGACGTCCAAAGCACTCACTTTATGAGAGGAAGCTCAAAAGTTCTGCTACATGTCTTGATTACAGAGCCCAACGCCAACGGGAACACCTCTATCAACCATGGTGCGATATCGTTCTTTTATTATTCCTCGGGTAGCTCAACATTCTTGTGGGACGTTATTGAAGGGGTAACTCGAACAAATTGTGAAATTAAGTAAACAAGTAGTGCAGAATGTGAACTCACTGGGACGTCAAAGCACTCACTTTATGAGAGGAAGCTCAAAAGTTCTGCTACATGTCTTGATTACAGAGCCCAACGCCAACGGGAACACCTCTATCAACCACGGTGCGATAACGTTCTTTTATTATTCCTCGGGTAGCTCAACATTCTTGTGGGGCGTTATTGAAGGGGTAACTCGAACAAATCGTGAAATTAAGTAAACAAGTAGTGCAGAATGTGAACTCACTGGGACGTCCAAAGCACTCACTTTATGAGAGGAAGCTCAAAAGTTCTGCTACATGTCTTGATTACAGAGCCCAACGCCAACGGGAACACCTCTATCAACCACGGTGCGATAACGTTCTTTTATTATTCCTCGGGTAGCTCAACATTCTTGTGGGGCGTTATTGAAGGGGTAACTCGAACAAATCGTGAAATTAGGTAAACAAGTAGTGCAGAATGTGAACTCACTGGGACGTCAAAGCACTCACTTTATGAGAGGAAGCTCAAAAGTTCTGCTACATGTCTTGATTACAGAGCCCAACGCCAACGGGAACACCTCTATCAACCACGGTGGGATAACGTTCTTTTATTATTCCTCGGCTAGCTCAACATTCTTGTGGGACGTTATTGAAGGGGTAACTCGAACAAATTGTGAAATTAAGTAAACAAGTAGTGCAGAATGTGAACTCACTGGGACGTCCAAAGCACTCACTTTATGAGAGGAAGCTCAAAAGTTCTGCTACATGTCTTGATTACAGAGCCCAACGCCAACGGGAACACCTGTATCAACCATGGTGCGATAACGTTCTTTTATTATTCCTCGGCTAGCTCAACATTCTTGTGGGGCGTTATTGAAGGGGTAACTCGAACAAATCGTGAAATTAAGTAAACAAGTAGTGCAGAATGTGAACTCACTGGGACGTCAAAGCATTCACTTTATGAGAGGAAGCTCAAAAGTTCTGCTACATGTCTTGATTACAGAGCCCAACGCCAACGGGAACACCTCTATCAACCACGGTGCGATAACGTTCTTTTATTATTCCTCGGCTAGCTCAACATTCTTGTGGGACGTTATTGAAGGGGTAACTCGAACAAATTGTGAAATTAAGTAAACAAGTAGTGCAGAATGTGAACTCACTGGGACGTCAAAGCACTCACTTTATGAGAGGAAGCTCAAAAGTTCTGCTACATGTCTTGATTACAGAGCCCAACGCCAACGGGAACACCTCTATCAACCACGGTGCGATAACGTTCGTTTATTATTCCTCGGCTAGCTCAACATTCTTGTGGGGCGTTATTGAAGGGGTAACTCGAACAAATCGTGAAATTAAGTAAACAAGTAGTGCAGAATGTGAACTCACTGGGACGTCCAAAGCACTCACTTTATGAGAGGAAGCTCAAAAGTTCTGCTACATGTCTTGATTACAGAGCCCAACGCCAACGGGAACACCTCTATCAACCATGGTGCGATAACGTTCTTTTATTATTCCTCGGCTAGCTCAACATTCTTGTGGGACGTTATTGAAGGGGTAACTCGAACAAATCGTGAAATTAAGTAAACAAGTAGTGCAGAATGTGAACTCACTGGGACGTCCAAAGCACTCACTTTATGAGAGGAAGCTCAAAAGTTCTGCTACATGTCTTGATTACAGAGCCCAACGCCAACGGGAACACCTCTATCAACCACGGTGCGATAACGTTCTTTTATTATTCCTCGGGTAGCTCAACATTCTTGTGGGGCGTTATTGAAGGGGTAACTCGAACAAATCGTGAAATTAAGTAAACAAGTAGTGCAGAATGTGAACTCACTGGGACGCCCAAAGCAATCACTTTATGAGAGGAAGCTCAAAAGTTCTGCTACATGTCTTGATTACAGAGCCCAACGCCAACGGGAACACCTCTATCAACCACGGTGCGATAACGTTCTTTTATTATTCCTCGGCTAGCTCAACATTCTTGTGGGGCGTTATTGAAGGGTTAACTCGAACAAATTGTGAAATTAAGTAAACAAGTAGTGCAGAATGTGAACTCACTGGGACGTCAAAGCACTCACTTTATGAGAGGAAGCTCAAAAGTTCTGCTACATGTCTTGATTACAGAGCCCAACGCCAACGGGAACACCTCTATCAACCACGGTGCGATAACGTTCTTTTATTATTCCTCGGGTAGCTCAACATTCTTGTGGGGCGTTATTGAAGGGGTAACTCGAACAAATCGTGAAATTAAGTAAACAAGTAGTGCAGAATGTGAACTCACTGGGACGTCCAAAGCACTCACTTTATGAGAGGAAGCTCAAAAGTTCTGCTACATGTCTTGATTACAGAGCCCAACGCCAACGGGAACACCTCTATCAACCATGGTGCGATATCGTTCTTTTATTATTCCTCGGGTAGCTTAACATTCTTGTGGGACGTTATTGAAGGGGTAACTCGAACAAATTGTGAAATTAAGTAAACAAGTAGTGCAGAATGTGAACTCACTGGGACGTCAAAGCACTCACTTTATGAGAGGAAGCTCAAAAGTTCTGCTACATGTCTTGATTACAGAGCCCAACGCCAACGGGAACACCTCTATCAACCACGGTGCGATAACGTTCTTTTATTATTCCTCGGGTAGCTCAACATTCTTGTGGGGCGTTATTGAAGGGGTAACTCGAACAAATCGTGAAATTAAGTAAACAAGTAGTGCAGAATGTGAACTCACTGGGACGCCCAAAGCACTCACTTTATGAGAGGAAGCTCAAAAGTTCTGCTACATGTCTTGATTACAGAGCCCAACGCCAACGGGAACACCTCTATCAACCACGGTGCGATAACGTTCTTTTATTATTCCTCGGGTAGCTCAACATTCTTGTGGGGCGTTATTGAAGGGGTAACTCGAACAAATCGTGAAATTAGGTAAACAAGTAGTGCAGAATGTGAACTCACTGGGACGTCAAAGCACTCACTTTATGAGAGGAAGCTCAAAAGTTCTGCTACATGTCTTGATTACAGAGCCCAACGCCAACGGGAACACCTCTATCAACCACGGTGCGATAACGTTCTTTTATTATTCCTCGGCTAGCTCAACATTCTTGTGGGACGTTATTGAAGGGGTAACTCGAACAAATTGTGAAATTAAGTAAACAAGTAGTGCAGAATGTGAACTCACTGGGACGTCCAAAGCACTCACTTTATGAGAGGAAGCTCAAAAGTTCTGCTACATGTCTTGATTACAGAGCCCAACGCCAACGGGAACACCTCTATCAACCACGGTGCGATAACGTTCTTTTATTATTCCTCGGCTAGCTCAACATTCTTGTGGGGCGTTATTGAAGGGGTAACTCGAACAAATCGTGAAATTAAGTAAACAAGTAGTGCAGAATGTGAACTCACTGGGACGTCCAAAGCACTCACTTTATGAGAGGAAGCTCAAAAGTTCTGTTACATGTCTTGATTACAGAGCCCAACGCCAACGAGAACACCTCTATCAACCATGGTGCGATAACGTTCTTTTATTATTCCTCGGCTAGCTCAACATTCTTGTGGGACGTTATTGAAGGGGTAACTCGAACAAATCGTGAAATTAAGTAAACAAGTAGTGCAGAATGTGAACTCACTGGGACGTCCAAACCACTCACTTTATGAGAGGAAGCTCAAAAGTTCTGCTACATGCCTTGATTACAGAGCCCAACGCCAACGGGAACACCTCTATCAACCACGGTGCGATAACGTTCTTTTATTATTCCTCGGGTAGCTCAACATTCTTGTGGGGCGTTATTGAAGGGGTAACTCGAACAAATCGTGAAATTAAGTAAACAAGTAGTGCAGAATGTGAACTCACTGGGACGTCAAAGCATTCACTTTATGAGAGGAAGCTCAAAAGTTCTGCTACATGTCTTGATTACAGAGCCCAACGCCAACGGGAACACCTCTATCAACCACGGTGCGATAACGTTCTTTTATTATTCCTCGGCTAGCTCAACATTCTTGTGGGACGTTATTGAAGGGGTAACTCGAACAAATTGTGAAATTAAGTAAACAAGTAGTGCAGAATGTGAACTCACTGGGACGTCAAAGCACTCACTTTATGAGAGGAAGCTCAAAAGTTCTGCTACATGTCTTGATTACAGAGCCCAACGCCAACGGGAACACCTCTATCAACTACGGTGCGATAACGTTCGTTTATTATTCCTCGGCTAGCTCAACATTCTTGTGGGGCGTTATTGAAGGGGTAACTCGAACAAATCGTGAAATTAAGTAAACAAGTAGTGCAGAATGTGAACTCACTGGGACGTCCAAAGCACTCACTTTATGAGAGGAAGCTCAAAAGTTCTGCTACATGTCTTGATTACAGAGCCCAACGCCAACGGGAACACCTCTATCAACCATGGTGCGATAACGTTCTTTTATTATTCCTCGGCTAGCTCAACATTCTTGTGGGACGTTATTGAAGGGGTAACTCGAACAAATCGTGAAATTAAGTAAACAAGTAGTGCAGAATGTGAACTCACTGGGACGTCCAAAGCACTCACTTTATGAGAGGAAGCTCAAAAGTTCTGCTACATGTCTTGATTACAGAGCCCAACGCCAACGGGAACACCTCTATCAACCACGGTGCGATAACGTTCTTTTATTATTCCTCGGGTAGCTCAACATTCTTGTGGGGCGTTATTGAAGGGGTAACTCGAACAAATCGTGAAATTAAGTAAACAAGTAGTGCAGAATGTGAACTCACTGGGACGCCCAAAGCAATCACTTTATGAGAGGAAGCTCAAAAGTTCTGCTACATGTCTTGATTACAGAGCCCAACGCCAACGGGAACACCTCTATCAACCACGGTGCGATAACGTTCTTTTATTATTCCTCGGCTAGCTCAACATTCTTGTGGGGCGTTATTGAAGGGTTAACTCGAACAAATTGTGAAATTAAGTAAACAAGTAGTGCAGAATGTGAACTCACTGGGACGTCAAAGCACTCACTTTATGAGAGGAAGCTCAAAAGTTCTGCTACATGTCTTGATTACAGAGCCCAACGCCAACGGGAACACCTCTATCAACCACGGTGCGATAACGTTCTTTTATTATTCCTCGGGTAGCTCAACATTCTTGTGGGGCGTTATTGAAGGGGTAACTCGAACAAATCGTGAAATTAAGTAAACAAGTAGTGCAGAATGTGAACTCACTGGGACGTCCAAAGCACTCACTTTATGAGAGGAAGCTCAAAAGTTCTGCTACATGTCTTGATTACAGAGCCCAACGCCAACGGGAACACCTCTATCAACCATGGTGCGATATCGTTCTTTTATTATTCCTCGGGTAGCTTAACATTCTTGTGGGACGTTATTGAAGGGGTAACTCGAACAAATTGTGAAATTAAGTAAACAAGTAGTGCAGAATGTGAACTCACTGGGACGTCAAAGCACTCACTTTATGAGAGGAAGCTCAAAAGTTCTGCTACATGTCTTGATTACAGAGCCCAACGCCAACGGGAACACCTCTATCAACCACGGTGCGATAACGTTCTTTTATTATTCCTCGGGTAGCTCAACATTCTTGTGGGGCGTTATTGAAGGGGTAACTCGAACAAATCGTGAAATTAAGTAAACAAGTAGTGCAGAATGTGAACTCACTGGGACGCCCAAAGCACTCACTTTATGAGAGGAAGCTCAAAAGTTCTGCTACATGTCTTGATTACAGAGCCCAACGCCAACGGGAACACCTCTATCAACCACGGTGCGATAACGTTCTTTTATTATTCCTCGGGTAGCTCAACATTCTTGTGGGGCGTTATTGAAGGGGTAACTCGAACAAATCGTGAAATTAGGTAAACAAGTAGTGCAGAATGTGAACTCACTGGGACGTCAAAGCACTCACTTTATGAGAGGAAGCTCAAAAGTTCTGCTACATGTCTTGATTACAGAGCCCAACGCCAACGGGAACACCTCTATCAACCACGGTGCGATAACGTTCTTTTATTATTCCTCGGCTAGCTCAACATTCTTGTGGGACGTTATTGAAGGGGTAACTCGAACAAATTGTGAAATTAAGTAAACAAGTAGTGCAGAATGTGAACTCACTGGGACGTCCAAAGCACTCACTTTATGAGAGGAAGCTCAAAAGTTCTGCTACATGTCTTGATTACAGAGCCCAACGCCAACGGGAACACCTCTATCAACCACGGTGCGATAACGTTCTTTTATTATTCCTCGGCTAGCTCAACATTCTTGTGGGGCGTTATTGAAGGGGTAACTCGAACAAATCGTGAAATTAAGTAAACAAGTAGTGCAGAATGTGAACTCACTGGGACGTCCAAAGCACTCACTTTATGAGAGGAAGCTCAAAAGTTCTGTTACATGTCTTGATTACAGAGCCCAACGCCAACGAGAACACCTCTATCAACCATGGTGCGATAACGTTCTTTTATTATTCCTCGGCTAGCTCAACATTCTTGTGGGACGTTATTGAAGGGGTAACTCGAACAAATCGTGAAATTAAGTAAACAAGTAGTGCAGAATGTGAACTCACTGGGACGTCCAAACCACTCACTTTATGAGAGGAAGCTCAAAAGTTCTGCTACATGTCTTGATTACAGAGCCCAACGCCAACGGGAACACCTCTATCAACCACGGTGCGATAACGTTCTTTTATTATTCCTCGGGTAGCTCAACATTCTTGTGGGGCGTTATTGAAGGGGTAACTCGAACAAATCGTGAAATTAAGTAAACAAGTAGTGCAGAATGTGAACTCACTGGGACGCCCAAAGCATTCACTTTATGAGAGGAAGCTCAAAAGTTCTGCTACATGTCTTGATTACAGAGCCCAACGCCAACGGGAACACCTCTATCAACCACGGTGCGATAACGTTCTTTTATTATTCCTCGGCTAGCTCAACATTCTTGTGGGGCGTTATTGAAGGGGTAACTCGAACAAATTGTGAAATTAAGTAAACAAGCAGTGCAGAATGTGAACTCACTGGGACGTCAAAGCACTCACTTTATGAGAGGAAGCTCAAAAGTTCTGCTACATGTCTTGATTACAGAGCCCAACGCCAACGGGAACACCTCTATCAACCACGGTGCGATAACGTTCTTTTATTATTCCTCGGGTAGCTCAACATTCTTGTGGGGCGTTATTGAAGGGGTAACTCGAACAAATCGTGAAATTAAGTAAACAAGTAGTGCAGAATGTGAACTCACTGGGACGTCAAAGCACTCACTTTATGAGAGGAAGCTCAAAAGTTCTGCTACATGTCTTGATTACAGAGCCCAACGCCAACGGGAACACCTCTATCAACCACGGTGCGATAACGTTCTTTTATTATTCCTCGGGTAGCTCAACATTCTTGTGGGGCGTTATTGAAGGGGTAACTCGAACAAATCGTGAAATTAAGTAAACAAGTAGTGCAGAATGTGAACTCACTGGGACGCCCAAAGCAATCACTTTATGAGAGGAAGCTCAAAAGTTCTGCTACATGTCTTGATTACAGAGCCCAACGCCAACGGGAACACCTCTATCAACCACGGTGCGATAACGTTCTTTTATTATTCCTCGGCTAGCTCAACATTCTTGTGGGGCGTTATTGAAGGGTTAACTCGAACAAATTGTGAAATTAAGTAAACAAGTAGTGCAGAATGTGAACTCACTGGGACGTCAAAGCACTCACTTTATGAGAGGAAGCTCAAAAGTTCTGCTACATGTCTTGATTACAGAGCCCAACGCCAACGGGAACACCTCTATCAACCACGGTGCGATAACGTTCTTTTATTATTCCTCGGGTAGCTCAACATTCTTGTGGGGCGTTATTGAAGGGGTAACTCGAACAAATCGTGAAATTAAGTAAACAAGTAGTGCAGAATGTGAACTCACTGGGACGTCCAAAGCACTCACTTTATGAGAGGAAGCTCAAAAGTTCTGCTACATGTCTTGATTACAGAGCCCAACGCCAACGGGAACACCTCTATCAACCATGGTGCGATATCGTTCTTTTATTATTCCTCGGGTAGCTTAACATTCTTGTGGGACGTTATTGAAGGGGTAACTCGAACAAATTGTGAAATTAAGTAAACAAGTAGTGCAGAATGTGAACTCACTGGGACGTCAAAGCACTCACTTTATGAGAGGAAGCTCAAAAGTTCTGCTACATGTCTTGATTACAGAGCCCAACGCCAACGGGAACACCTCTATCAACCACGGTGCGATAACGTTCTTTTATTATTCCTCGGGTAGCTCAACATTCTTGTGGGGCGTTATTGAAGGGGTAACTCGAACAAATCGTGAAATTAAGTAAACAAGTAGTGCAGAATGTGAACTCACTGGGACGCCCAAAGCACTCACTTTATGAGAGGAAGCTCAAAAGTTCTGCTACATGTCTTGATTACAGAGCCCAACGCCAACGGGAACACCTCTATCAACCACGGTGCGATAACGTTCTTTTATTATTCCTCGGGTAGCTCAACATTCTTGTGGGGCGTTATTGAAGGGGTAACTCGAACAAATCGTGAAATTAGGTAAACAAGTAGTGCAGAATGTGAACTCACTGGGACGTCAAAGCACTCACTTTATGAGAGGAAGCTCAAAAGTTCTGCTACATGTCTTGATTACAGAGCCCAACGCCAACGGGAACACCTCTATCAACCACGGTGCGATAACGTTCTTTTATTATTCCTCGGCTAGCTCAACATTCTTGTGGGACGTTATTGAAGGGGTAACTCGAACAAATTGTGAAATTAAGTAAACAAGTAGTGCAGAATGTGAACTCACTGGGACGTCCAAAGCACTCACTTTATGAGAGGAAGCTCAAAAGTTCTGCTACATGTCTTGATTACAGAGCCCAACGCCAACGGGAACACCTCTATCAACCACGGTGCGATAACGTTCTTTTATTATTCCTCGGCTAGCTCAACATTCTTGTGGGGCGTTATTGAAGGGGTAACTCGAACAAATCGTGAAATTAAGTAAACAAGTAGTGCAGAATGTGAACTCACTGGGACGTCCAAAGCACTCACTTTATGAGAGGAAGCTCAAAAGTTCTGTTACATGTCTTGATTACAGAGCCCAACGCCAACGAGAACACCTCTATCAACCATGGTGCGATAACGTTCTTTTATTATTCCTCGGCTAGCTCAACATTCTTGTGGGACGTTATTGAAGGGGTAACTCGAACAAATCGTGAAATTAAGTAAACAAGTAGTGCAGAATGTGAACTCACTGGGACGTCCAAACCACTCACTTTATGAGAGGAAGCTCAAAAGTTCTGCTACATGTCTTGATTACAGAGCCCAACGCCAACGGGAACACCTCTATCAACCACGGTGCGATAACGTTCTTTTATTATTCCTCGGGTAGCTCAACATTCTTGTGGGGCGTTATTGAAGGGGTAACTCGAACAAATCGTGAAATTAAGTAAACAAGTAGTGCAGAATGTGAACTCACTGGGACGCCCAAAGCATTCACTTTATGAGAGGAAGCTCAAAAGTTCTGCTACATGTCTTGATTACAGAGCCCAACGCCAACGGGAACACCTCTATCAACCACGGTGCGATAACGTTCTTTTATTATTCCTCGGCTAGCTCAACATTCTTGTGGGGCGTTATTGAAGGGGTAACTCGAACAAATTGTGAAATTAAGTAAACAAGCAGTGCAGAATGTGAACTCACTGGGACGTCAAAGCACTCACTTTATGAGAGGAAGCTCAAAAGTTCTGCTACATGTCTTGATTACAGAGCCCAACGCCAACGGGAACACCTCTATCAACCACGGTGCGATAACGTTCTTTTATTATTCCTCGGGTAGCTCAACATTCTTGTGGGGCGTTATTGAAGGGGTAACTCGAACAAATCGTGAAATTAAGTAAACAAGTAGTGCAGAATGTGAACTCACTGGGACGTCAAAGCACTCACTTTATGAGAGGAAGCTCAAAAGTTCTGCTACATGTCTTGATTACAGAGCCCAACGCCAACGGGAACACCTCTATCAACCACGGTGCGATAACGTTCTTTTATTATTCCTCGGGTAGCTCAACATTCTTGTGGGGCGTTATTGAAGGGGTAACTCGAACAAATCGTGAAATTAAGTAAACAAGTAGTGCAGAATGTGAACTCACTGGGACGCCCAAAGCACTCACTTTATGGGAGGAAGCTCAAAAGTTCTGCTACATGTCTTGATTACAGAGCCCAACGCCAACGGGAACACCTCTATCAACCACGGTGCGATAACGTTCTTTTATTATTCCTCGGCTAGCTCAACATTCTTGTGGGGCGTTATATACAGGGTAACTCGAACAAATCGAGAAATTAGGTGAACAAGTAGTGCAGAATGTGAACTCACTGGGACGTCCAAAGCACTCACTTTATGAGAGGAAGCTCAAAAGTTCTGCTACATGTCTTGATTACAGAGCCCAACGCCAACGGGAACACCTCTATCAACCACGGTGCGATAACGTTCTTTTATTATTCCTCGGCTAGCTCAACATTCTTGTGGGGCTTTATATACAGGGTAACTCGAACAAATCGAGAAATTAGGTAAACAAGTAGTGCAGAATGTGAACTCACTGGGACGTCCAAAGCACTCACTTTATGAGAGGAAGCTCAAAAGTTCTGCTACATGTCTTGATTACAGAGCCCAACGCCAACGGGAACACCTCTATCAACCATGGTGCGATAACTTTCTTTTATTATTCCTCGGCTAGCTCAACATTCTTGTGGGGCGTTATTGAAGGGGTAACTCGAACAAATCGTGAAATTAAGTAAACAAGTAGTGCAGAATGTGAACTCACTGGGACGCCCAAAGCACTCACTTTATGAGAGGAAGCTCAAAAGTTCTGCTACATGTCTTGATTACAGAGCCCAACGCCAACGGGAACACCTCTATCAACCATGGTGCGATAACGTTCTTTCATTATTCCTCGGCTAGCTCAACATTCTTGTGGGGCGTTATTGAAGGGGTAACTCGAACAAATCGTGAAATTAAGTAAACAAGTAGTGCAGAATGTGAACTCACTGGGACGTCCAAAGCACTCACTTTATGAGAGGAAGCTCAAAAGTTCTGCTACATGTCTTGATTACAGAGCCCAACGCCAACGGGAACACCTCTATCAACCACGGTGCGATAACGTTCTTTTATTATTCCTCGGCTAGCTCAACATTCTCGTGGGGCGTTATATACAGGGTAACTTGAACAAATCGAGAAATTAGGTAAACAAGTAGTGCAGAATGTGAACTCACTGGGACGTCCAAAGCACTCACTTTTTGAGAGGAAGCTCAAAAGTTCTGCTACATGTCTTGATTACAGAGCCCAACGCCAACGGGAACACCTCTATCAACCACGGTGCGATAACGTTCTTTTATTATTCCTCGGCTAGCTCAACATTCTTGTGGGGCGTTATTGAACGGGTAACTCGAACAAATCGTGAAATTAGGTAAACAAGTAGTGCAGAATGTGAACTCACTGGGACGTCCAAAGCACTCACTTTATGAGAGGAAGCTCAAAAGTTCCGCTACATGTTTTGATTACAGAGCCCAACGCCAACCGGAACACCTCTATCAACCACGGTGCGATAACGTTCTTTTATTATTCCTCGGCTAGCTCAACATTCTTGTGGGGCGTTATTGAACGGGTAACTCGAACAAATCGTGAAATTAAGTAAACAAGTAGTGCAGAATGTGAACTCACTGGGACGTCCAAAGCACTCACTTTATGAGAGGAAGCTCAAAAGTTCCGCTACATGTCTTGATTACAGAGCCCAACGCCAACGGGAACACCTCTATCAACCACGGTGCGATAACGTTCTTTTATTATTCCTCGGGTAGCTCAACATTCTTGTGGGGCGTTATTAAACGGGTAACTCGAACAAATCGTGAAATTAAGTAAACAAGTAGTGCAGAATGTGAACTGACTGGGACGCCCAAAGCACTCACTTTATGAGAGGAAGCTCAAACGTTCTGCTACATGTCTTGATTACAGAGCCCAACGCCAACGGGAACACCTCTATCAACCACGGTGCGATAACGTTCTTTTATTATTCCTCGGCTAGCTCAACATTCTTGTGGGGCGTTATTGAGAGGGTAACTCGAACAAATCGAGAAATTAAGTAAACAAGTAGTGCAGAATGTGAACTCACTGGGACGTCCAAAGCACTCACTTTATGAGAGGAAGCTCAAAAGTTCTGCTACATGTCTTGATTACAGAGCCCAACGCCAACGGGAACACCTCTATCAACCACGGTGCGATAACGTTCTTTTATTATTCCTCGGCTAGCTCAACATTCTTGTGGGGCGTTATTGAACGGGTAACTCGAACAAATCGTGAAATTAAGTAAACAAGTAGTGCAGAATGTGAACTCACTGGGACGCCCAAAGCACTCACTTTATGAGAGGAAGCTCAAAAGTTCTGCTACGTGTCTTGATTACAGAGCTCAACGCCAACGGGAACACCTCTATCAACCACGGTGCGATAACGTTCTTTTATTATTCCTCGGGTAGCTCAACATTCTTGTGGGGCGTTATTGAAGGGGTAACTCGAACAAATCGTTAAATTAAGTAAACAAGTAGTGCAGAATGTGAACTCACTGGGACGCCCAAAGCACTCACTTTATGAGAGGAAGCTCAAAAGTTCTGCTACATGTCTTGATTACAGAGCCCAACGCCAACGGGAACACCTCTATCAACCACGGTGCGATAACGTTCTTTTATTATTCCTCGGCTAGCTCAACATTCTTGTGGGGCTTTATATACAGGGTAACTCGAACAAATCGAGAAATTAGGTAAACAAGTAGTGCAGAATGTGAACTCACTGGGACGTCCAAAGCACTCACTTTATGAGAGGAAGCTCAAAAGTTCTGCTACATGTCTTGATTACAGAGCCCAACGCCAACGGGAACACCTCTATCAACCATGGTGCGATAACTTTCTTTTATTATTCCTCGGCTAGCTCAACATTCTTGTGGGGCGTTATTGAAGGGGTAACTCGAACAAATCGTGAAATTAAGTAAACAAGTAGTGCAGAATGTGAACTCACTGGGACGCCCAAAGCACTCACTTTATGAGAGGAAGCTCAAAAGTTCTGCTACATGTCTTGATTACAGAGCCCAACGCCAACGGGAACACCTCTATCAACCATGGTGCGATAACGTTCTTTCATTATTCCTCGGCTAGCTCAACATTCTTGTGGGGCGTTATTGAAGGGGTAACTCGAACAAATCGTGAAATTAAGTAAACAAGTAGTGCAGAATGTGAACTCACTGGGACGTCCAAAGCACTCACTTTATGAGAGGAAGCTCAAAAGTTCTGCTACATGTCTTGATTACAGAGCCCAACGCCAACGGGAACACCTCTATCAACCACGGTGCGATAACGTTCTTTTATTATTCCTCGGCTAGCTCAACATTCTCGTGGGGCGTTATATACAGGGTAACTCGAACAAATCGAGAAATTAGGTAAACAAGTAGTGCAGAATGTGAACTCACTGGGACGTCCAAAGCACTCACTTTTTGAGAGGAAGCTCAAAAGTTCTGCTACATGTCTTGATTACAGAGCCCAACGCCAACGGGAACACCTCTATCAACCACGGTGCGATAACGTTCTTTTATTATTCCTCGGCTAGCTCAACATTCTTGTGGGGCGTTATTGAACGGGTAACTCGAACAAATCGTGAAATTAGGTAAACAAGTAGTGCAGAATGTGAACTCACTGGGACGTCCAAAGCACTCACTTTATGAGAGGAAGCTCAAAAGTTCCGCTACATGTTTTGATTACAGAGCCCAACGCCAACGGGAACACCTCTATCAACCACGGTGCGATAACGTTCTTTTATTATTCCTCGGCTAGCTCAACATTCTTGTGGGGCGTTATTGAACGGGTAACTCGAACAAATCGTGAAATTAAGTAAACAAGTAGTGCAGAATGTGAACTCACTGGGACGTCCAAAGCACTCACTTTATGAGAGGAAGCTCAAAAGTTCCGCTACATGTCTTGATTACAGAGCCCAACGCCAACGGGAACACCTCTATCAACCACGGTGCGATAACGTTCTTTTATTATTCCTCGGGTAGCTCAACATTCTTGTGGGGCGTTATTAAACGGGTAACTCGAACAAATCGTGAAATTAAGTAAACAAGTAGTGCAGAATGTGAACTGACTGGGACGCCCAAAGCACTCACTTTATGAGAGGAAGCTCAAACGTTCTGCTACATGTCTTGATTACAGAGCCCAACGCCAACGGGAACACCTCTATCAACCACGGTGCGATAACGTTCTTTTATTATTCCTCGGCTAGCTCAACATTCTTGTGGGGCGTTATTGAGAGGGTAACTCGAACAAATCGAGAAATTAAGTAAACAAGTAGTGCAGAATGTGAACTCACTGGGACGTCCAAAGCACTCACTTTATGAGAGGAAGCTCAAAAGTTCTGCTACATGTCTTGATTACAGAGCCCAACGCCAACGGGAACACCTCTATCAACCACGGTGCGATAACGTTCTTTTATTATTCCTCGGCTAGCTCAACATTCTTGTGGGGCGTTATTGAACGGGTAACTCGAACAAATCGTGAAATTAAGTAAACAAGTAGTGCAGAATGTGAACTCACTGGGACGCCCAAAGCACTCACTTTATGAGAGGAAGCTCAAAAGTTCTGCTACGTGTCTTGATTACAGAGCCCAACGCCAACGGGAACACCTCTATCAACCACGGTGCGATAACGTTCTTTTATTATTCCTCGGCTAGCTCAACATTCTTGTGGGGCGTTATTGAACGGGTAACTCGAACAAATCGGGAAATTAAGTAAACAAGTAGTGCAGAATGTGAACTCACTGGGACGCCCAAAGCACTCACTTAATGAGAGGAAGCTCAAAAGTTCTGCTACATGTCTTGATTACAGAGCCCAACGCCAACGGGAACACCTCTATCAACCACGGTGCGATAACGTTCTTTTATTATTCCTCGGCTAGCTCAACATTCTTGTGGGGCGTTATATAGAGGGTAACTCGAACAAATCGAGAAATTAGGTAAACAAGTAGTGCAGAATGTGAACTCACTGGGACGTCCAAAGCACTCACTTTTTGAGAGGAAGCTCAAAAGTTCTGCTACATGTCTTGATTACAGAGCCCAACGCCAACGGGAACACCTCTATCAACCACGGTGCGATAACGTTCTTTTATTATTCCTCGGCTAGCTCAACATTCTTGTGGGGCGTTATTGAACGGGTAACTCGAACAAATCGTGAAATTAGGTAAACAAGTAGTGCAGAATGTGAACTCACTGGGACGTCCAAAGCACTCACTTTATGAGAGGAAGCTCAAAAGTTCCGCTACATGTTTTGATTACAGAGCCCAACGCCAACGGGAACACCTCTATCAACCACGGTGCGATAACGTTCTTTTATTATTCCTCGGCTAGCTCAACATTCTTGTGGGGCGTTATTGAACGGGTAACTCGAACAAATCGTGAAATTAAGTAAACAAGTAGTGCAGAATGTGAACTCACTGGGACGCCCAAAGCACTCACTTTATGAGAGGAAGCTCAAAAGTTCTGCTACGTGTCTTGATTACAGAGCCCAACGCCAACGGGAACACCTCTATCAACCACGGTGCGATAACGTTCTTTTATTATTCCTCGGCTAGCTCAACATTCTTGTGGGGCGTTATTGAACGGGTAACTCGAACAAATCGGGAAATTAAGTAAACAAGTAGTGCAGAATGTGAACTCACTGGGACGCCCAAAGCACTCACTTAATGAGAGGAAGCTCAAAAGTTCTGCTACATGTCTTGATTACAGAGCCCAACGCCAACGGGAACACCTCTATCAACCACGGTGCGATAACGTTCTTTTATTATTCCTCGGCTAGCTCAACATTCTTGTGGGGCGTTATATAGAGGGTAACTCGAACAAATCGAGAAATTAGGTAAACAAGTAGTGCAGAATGTGAACTCACTGGGACGTCCAAAGCACTCACTTTTTGAGAGGAAGCTCAAAAGTTCTGCTACATGTCTTGATTACAGAGCCCAACGCCAACGGGAACACCTCTATCAACCACGGTGCGATAACGTTCTTTTATTATTCCTCGGCTAGCTCAACATTCTTGTGGGGCGTTATTGAACGGGTAACTCGAACAAATCGTGAAATTAGGTAAACAAGTAGTGCAGAATGTGAACTCACTGGGACGTCCAAAGCACTCACTTTATGAGAGGAAGCTCAAAAGTTCCGCTACATGTTTTGATTACAGAGCCCAACGCCAACGGGAACACCTCTATCAACCACGGTGCGATAACGTTCTTTAATTATTCCTCGGCTAGCTCAACATTCTTGTGGGGCGTTATTGAACGGGTAACTCGAACAAATCGTGAAATTAAGTAAACAAGTAGTGCAGAATGTGAACTCACTGGGACGTCCAAAGCACTCACTTTATGAGAGGAAGCTCAAAAGTTCCGCTACATGTCTTGATTACAGAGCCCAACGCCAACGGGAACACCTCTATCAACCACGGTGCGATAACGTTCTTTTATTATTCCTCGGGTAGCTCAACATTCTTGTGGGGCGTTATTAAACGGGTAACTCGAACAAATCGTGAAATTAAGTAAACAAGTAGTGCAGAATGTGAACTGACTGGGACGCCCAAAGCACTCACTTTATGAGAGGAAGCTCAAACGTTCTGCTACATGTCTTGATTACAGAGCCCAACGCCAAAGGGAACACCTCTATCAACCACGGTGCGATAACGTTCTTTTATTATTCCTCGGCTAGCTCAACATTCTTGTGGGGCGTTATTGAGAGGGTAACTCGAACAAATCGAGAAATTAAGTAAACAAGTAGTGCAGAATGTGAACTCACTGGGACGTCCAAAGCACTCACTTTATGAGAGGAAGCTCAAAAGTTCTGCTACATGTCTTGATTACAGAGCCCAACGCCAAGGGGAACACCTCTATCAACCACGGTGCGATAACGTTCTTTTATTATTCCTCGGCTAGCTCAACATTCTTGTGGGGCGTTATTGAACGGGTAACTCGAACAAATCGTGAAATTAAGTAAACAAGTAGTGCAGAATGTGAACTCACTGGGACGCCCAAAGCACTCACTTTATGAGAGGAAGCTCAAAAGTTCTGCTACGTGTCTTGATTACAGAGCCCAACGCCAACGGGAACACCTCTATCAACCACGGTGCGATAACGTTCTTTTATTATTCCTCGGCTAGCTCAACATTCTTGTGGGGCGTTATTGAACGGGTAACTCGAACAAATCGGGAAATTAAGTAAACAAGTAGTGCAGAATGTGAACTCACTGGGACGCCCAAAGCACTCACTTTATGAGAGGAAGCTCAAAAGTTCTGCTACATGTCTTGATTACAGAGCCCAACGCCAACGGGAACACCTCTATCAACCACGGTGCGATAACGTTCTTTTATGATTCCTCGGCTAGCTCAACATTCTTGTGGGGCGTTATTGAGAGGGTAACTCGAACAAATCGAGAAATTAAGTAAACAAGTAGTGCAGAATGTGAACTCACTGGGACGTCCAAAGCACTCACTTTATGAGAGGAAGCTCAAAAGTTCCGCTGCATGTCTTGATTACAGAGCCCAACGCCAACGGGAACACCTCTATCAACCACGGTGCGATAACGTTCTTTTATTATTCCTCGACTCGCTCAACATTCTTGTAGGGCGTTATTGAACGGGTAACTCGAACAAATCATGAAATTAAGTAAAAGAGTAGTGCAGAATGTGAACTCACGGGGACGTCCAAAGCACTCACTTTATGAGAGGAAGCTCAAAAGTTCTGCTACATGTCTTGATTACAGAGCCCAACGCCAACGGGAACACCTCTATCAACCACGGTGCGATAACGTTCTTTTATTATTCCTCGGCTCGCTCAACATTCTTGTGGGGCGTTATTGAACGGGTAACTCGAACAAATCGTGAAATTAAGTAAACAAGTAGTCCAGAATGTAAACTCACGGGGACGTCCAAAGCACTCACTTTATGAGAGGAAGCTCAAAAGTTCTGCTACATGTCTTGATTACAGAGCCCAACGCCAACGGGAACACCTCTATCAACCACGGTGCGATAACGTTCTTTTATTATTCCTCGTCTAGCTCAACATTCTTGTGGGGCGTTATTGAACGGGTAACTCGAACAAATCCTGAAATTAAGTAAACAAGTAGTGCAGAATGTGAACTCTCTGGGACGTCCAAAGCACTCACTTTATGAGAGGAAGCTCAAAAGTTCCGCTACATGTTTTGATTACAGAGCCCAACGCCAACGGGAACACCTCTATCAACCACGGTGCGATAACGTTCTTTTATTATTCCTCGGCTAGCTCAACATTCTTGTGGGGCGTTATTGAACGGGTAACTCGAACAAATCGTGAAATTAAGTAAACAAGTAGTGCAGAATGTGAACTCACTGGGACGTCCAAAGCACTCACTTTATGAGAGGAAGCTCAAAAGTTCCGCTACATGTCTTGATTACAGAGCCCAACGCCAACTGGAACACCTCTATCAACCACGGTGCGATAACGTTCTTTTATTATTCCTCGGGTAGCTCAACATTCTTGTGGGGCGTTATTAAACGGGTAACTCGAACAAATCGCGAAATTAAGTAAACAAGTAGTGCAGAATGTGAACTCACTGGGACGCCCAAAGCACTCACTTTATGAGAGGAAGCTCAAACGTTCTGCTACATGTCTTGATTACAGAGCCCAACGCCAACGGGAACACCTCTATCAACCACGGTGCGATAACGTTCTTTTATTATTCCTCGGCTAGCTCAACATTCTTGTGGGGCGTTATTGAGAGGGTAACTCGAACAAATCGAGAAATTAAGTAAACAAGTAGTGCAGAATGTGAACTCACTGGGACGTCCAAAGCACTCACTTTATGAGAGGAAGCTCAAAAGTTCTGCTACATGTCTTGATTACAGAGCCCAACGCCAACGGGAACACCTCTATCAACCACGGTGGGATAACGTTCTTTTATTATTCCTCGGCTAGCTCAACATTCTTGTGGGGCGTTATTGAACGGGTAACTCGAACAAATCGTGAAATTAAGTAAACAAGTAGTGCAGAATGTGAACTCACTGGGACGCCCAAAGCACTCACTTTATGAGAGGAAGCTCAAAAGTTCTGCTACGTGTCTTGATTACAGAGCCCAACGCCAACGGGAACACCTCTATCAACCACGGTGCGATAACGTTCTTTTATTATTCCTCGGCTGGCTCAACATTCTTGTGGGGCGTTATTGAACGGGTAACTCGAACAAATCGGGAAATTAAGTAAACAAGTAGTGCAGAATGTGAACTCACTGGGACGCCCAAAGCACTCACTTTATGAGAGGAAGCTCAAAAGTTCTGCTACATGTCTTGATTACAGAGCCCAACGCCAACGGGAACACCTCTATCAACCACGGTGCGATAACGTTCTTTTATTATTCCTCGGCTAGCTCAACATTCTTGTGGGGCGTTATTGAGAGGGTAACTCGAACAAATCGAGAAATTAAGTAAACAAGTAGTGCAGAATGTGAACTCACTGGGACGTCCGAAGCACTCACTTTATGAGAGGAAGCTCAAAAGTTCCGCTACATGTCTTGATTACAGAGCCCAACGCCAACGGGAACACCTCTATCAACCACGGTGCGATAACGTTCTTTTATTATTCCTCGGCTCGCTCAACATTCTTGTAGGGCGTTATTGAACGGGTAACTCGAACAAATCGTGAAATTAAGTAAACAAGTAGTGCAGAATGTGAACTCACGGGGACGTCCAAAGCACTCACTTTATGAGAGGAAGCTCAAAAGTTCTGCTACGTGTCTTGATTACAGAGCCCAAGGCCAACGGGAACACCTCTATCAACCACGGTGCGATAACGTTCTTTTATTATTCCTCGGCTAGCTCAACATTCTTGTGGGGCGTTATTGAAGGGGTAACTCGAACAAATCGTGAAATTAAGTAAACAAGTAGTGCAGAATGTGAACTCACTGGGACGTCCAAAGCACTCACTTTATGAGAGGAAGCTCAAAAGTTCTGCTACATGTTTTGATTACAGAGCCCAACGCCAACGGGAACACCTCTATCAACCACGGTGCGATAACGTTCTTTTATTATTCCTCGGCTAGCTCAACATTCTTGTGGGGCGTTATTGAAGGGGTAACTCGAACAAATCGTGAAATTAAGTAAACAAGTAGTGTAGAATGTGAACTCACGGGGACGTCCAAAGCACTCACTTTATGAGAGGAAGCTCAAAAGTTCTGCTACGTGTCTTGATTACAGAGCCCAACGCCAACGGGAACACCTCTATCAACCACGGTGCGATGACATTCTTTTATTATTCCTCGGCTAGCTCAACATTCTTGTGGGGCGTTATTGAAGGGGTAACTCGAACAAATCGTGAAATTAAGTAAACAAGTAGTGCAGAATGTGAACTCACGTGGACGTCCAAAGCACTCACTTTATGAGAGGAAGCTCAAAAGTTCTGCCACGTGTCTTGATTACAGAGCCCAACGCCAACGGGAACACCTCTATCAACCACGGTGCGATAACGTTCTTTTATTATTCCTCGGCTAGCTCAACATTCTTGTGGGGCGTTATTGAAGGGGTAACTCGAACAAATCGTGAAATTAAGTAAACAAGTAGTGCAGAATGTGAACTCACAGGGACGTCCAAAGCACTCACTTTATGAGAGGAAGCTCAAAAGTTCTGCTACGTGTTTTGATTACAGAGCCCAACGCCAACGGGAACACCTCTATCAACCACGGTGCGATAACGTTCTTTTATTATTCCTCGGCTAGCTCAACATTCTTGTGGGGCGTTATTGAACGGGTAACTCGAACAAATCGTGAAATTAAGTAAACAAGTAGTGCAGAATGTGAACTCACTGGGACGTCCAAAGCACTCACTTTATGAGAGGAAGCTCAAAAGTTCCGCTACATGTTTTGATGACAGAGCCCAACGCCAACGGGAACACCTCTATCAACCACGGTGCGATAACGTTCTTTTATTATTCCTCGGCTAGCTCAACATTCTTGTGGGGCGTTATTGAACGGGTAACTCGACCAATCGTGAAATTAAGTAAACAAGTAGTGCAGAATGTGAACTCACTGGGACGTCCAAAGCACTCACTTTATGAGAGGAAGCTCAAAAGTTCTGCTACATGTCTTGATTACAGAGCCCAACGCCAACGGGAACACCTCTATCAACCACGGTGCGATAACGTTCTTTTATTATTTCTCGGCTAGCTCAACATTCTTGTGGGGCGTTATTGAGAGGGTAACTCGAACAAATCGAGAAATTAAGTAAACAAGTAGTGCAGAATGTGAACTCACTGGGACGTCCAAAGCACTCACTTTATGAGAGGAAGCTCAAAAGTTCTGCTACATGTCTTGATTACAGAGCCCAACGCCAACGGGAACACCTCTATCAACCACGGTGCGATAACGTTCTTTTATTATTCCTCGGCTAGCTCAACATTCTTGTGGGGCGCTATTGAACGGGTAACTCGAACAAATCGTGAAATTAAGTAAACAAGTAGTGCAGAATGTGAACTCACTGGGACGCCCAAAGCACTCACTTTATGAGAGGAAGCTCAAAAGTTCTGCTACGTGTCTTGATTACAGAGCCCAACGCCAACGGGAACACCTCTATCAACCACGGTGCGATAACGTTCTTTTATTATTCCTCGGCTAGCTCAACATTCTTGTGGGGCGTTATTGAACGGGTAACTCGAACAAATCGGGAAATTAAGTAAACAAGTAGTGCAGAATGTGAACTCACTGGGACGCCCAAAGCACTCACTTTATGAGAGGAAGCTCAAAAGTTCTGCTACATGTCTTGATTACAGAGCCCAACGCCAACGGGAACACCTCTATCAACCACGGTGCGATAACGTTCTTTTATTATTCCTCGGCTAGCTCAACATTCTTGTGGGGCGTTATTGAGAGGGTAACTCGAACAAATCGAGAAATTAAGTAAACAAGTAGTGCAGAATGTGAACTCACTGGGACGTCCAAAGCACTCACTTTATGAGAGGAAGCTCAAAAGTTCCGCTACATGTCTTGATTACAGAGCCCAACGCCAACGGGAACACCTCTATCAACCACGGTGCGATAACGTTCTTTTATTATTCCTGGGCTCGCTCAACATTCTTGTAGGGCGTTATTGAACGGGTAACTCGAACAAATCATGAAATTAAGTAAACAAGTAGTGCAGAATGTGAATTCACGGGGACGTCCAAAGCACTCACTTTATGAGAGGAAGCTCAAAAGTTCTGCTACATGTCTTGATTACAGAGCCCAACGCCAACGGGAACACCTCTATCAACCACGGTGCGATAACGTTCTTTTATTATTCCTCGGCTCGCTCAACATTCTTGTGGGGCGTTATTGAACGGGTAACTCGAACAAATCGTGAAATTAAGTAAACAAGTAGTCCAGAATGTAAACTCACGGGGACGTCCAAAGCACTCACTTTATGAGAGGAAGCTCAAAAGTTCTGCTACATGTCTTGATTACAGAGCCCAACGCCAACGGGAACACCTCTATCAACCACGGTGCGATAACGTTCTTTTATTATTCCTCGTCTAGCTCAACATTCTTGAGGGGCGTTATTGAACGGGTAACTCGAACAAATCCTGAAATTAAGTAAACAAGTAGTGCAAAATGTGAACTCACTGGGACGTCCAAAGCACTCACTTTATGAGAGGAAGCACAAAAGTTCCGCTACATGTTTTGATTACAGAGCCCAACGCCAACGGGAACACCTCTATCAACCACGGTGCGATAACGTTCTTTTATTATTCCTCGGCTAGCTCAACATTCTTGTGGGGTAACTTGAAGGGGTAACTCGAACAAATCCTGAAATTAAGTAAACAAGTAGTGCAGAATGTGAACTCACTGGGACGTCCAAAGCACTCACTTTATGAGAGGAAGCTCAAAAGTTCTGCTACATGTTTTGATTACAGAGCCCAACGCCAACGGGAACACCTCTATCAACCACGGTGCGATAACGTTCTTTTATTATTCCTCGGCTAGCTCAACATTCTTGTGGGGCGTTATTGAACGGGTAACTCGAACAAATCCTGAAATTAAGTAAACAAGTAGTGCAGAATGTGAACTCACTGGGACGTCCAAAGCACTCACTTTATGAGAGGAAGCACAAAAGTTCCGCTACATGTTTTGATTACAGAGCCCAACGCCAACGGGAACACCTCTATCAACCACGGTGCGATAACGTTCTTTTATTATTCCTCGGCTAGCTCAACATTCTTGTGGGGTGTTATTGAAGGGGTAACTCGAACAAATCCTGAAATTAAGTAAACAAGTAGTGCAGAATGTGAACTCACTGGGACGTCCAAAGCACTCACTTTATGAGAGGAAGCTCAAAAGTTCTGCTACATGTTTTGATTACAGAGCCCAACGCCAACGGGAACACCTCTATCAACCACGGTGCGATAACGTTCTTTTATTATTCCTCGGCTAGCTCAACATTCTTGTAGGGCGTTATTGAACGGGTAACTCGAACAAATCCTGAAATTAAGTAAACAAGTAGTGCAGAATGTGAACTCACTGGGACGTCCAAAGCACTCACTTTATGAGAGGAAGCACAAAAGTTCCGCTACATGTTTTGATTACAGAGCCCAACGCCAACGGGAACACCTCTATCAACCACGGTGCGATAACGTTCTTTTATTATTCCTCGGCTAGCTCAACATTCTTGTGGGGCGTCATTGAAGGGGTAACTCGAACAAATCGTGAAATTAAGTAAACAAGTAGTGCAGAATGTGAACTCACGGGGACGTCCAAAGCACTCACTTTATGAGAGGAAGCTCAAAAGTTCTGCTACGTGTCTTGATTACAGAGCCCAACGCCAACGGGAACACCTCTATCAACCACGGTGCGATAACGTTCTTTTATTATTCCTCGGCTAGCTCAACATTCTTGTGGGGCGTTATTGAACGGGTAACTCGAACAAATCCTGAAATTAAGTAAACAAGTAGTGCAGAATGTGAACTCACTGGGACGTCCAAAGCACTCACTTTATGAGAGGAAGCTCAAAAGTTCCGCTACATGTTTTGATTACAGAGCCCAACGCCAACGGAAACACCTCTATCAACCACGGTGCGATAACGTTCTTTTATTATTCCTCGGCTCGCTCAACATTCTTGTAGGGCGTTATTGAACGGGTAACTCGAAATAATCGTGAAATTAAGTAAACAAGTAGTGCAGAATGTGAATTCACGGGGACGTCCAAAGCACTCACTTTATGAGAGGAAGCTCAAAAGTTCTGCTACATGTCTTGATTACAGAGCCCAACGCCAACGGGAACACCTCTATCAACCACGGTGCGATAACGTTCTTTTATTATTCCTCGGCTCGCTCAACATTGTTGTGGGGCGTTATTGAACGGGTAACTCGAACAAATCGTGAAATTAAGTAAACAAGTAGTCCAGAATGTAAACTCACGGGGACGTCCAAAGCACTCACTTTATGAGAGGAAGCTCAAAAGTTCCGCTACATGTTTTGATTACAGAGCCCAACGCCAACGGGAACACCTCTATCAACCACGGTGCGATAACGTTCTTTTATTATTCCTCGGCTAGCTCAACATTCTTGTGGGGTGTTATTGAAGGGGTAACTCGAACAAATCGTGAAATTAAGTAAACAAGTAGTCCAGAATGTAAACTCACGGGGACGTCCAAAGCACTCACTTTATGAGAGGAAGCTCAAAAGTTCTGCTACATGTCTTGATTACAGAGCCCAACGCCAACGGGAACACCTCTATCAACCACGGTGCGATAACGTTCTTTTATTATTCCTCGGCTCGCTCAACATTGTTGTGGGGCGTTATTGAACGGGTAACTCGAACAAATCGTGAAATTAAGTAAACAAGTAGTCCAGAATGTAAACTCACGGGGACGTCCAAAGCACTCACTTTATGAGAGGAAGCTCAAAAGTTCCGCTACATGTTTTGATTACAGAGCCCAACGCCAACGGGAACACCTCTATCAACCACGGTGCGATAACGTTCTTTTATTATTCCTCGTCTAGCTCAACATTGTTGTGGGGCGTTATTGAACGGGTAACTCGAACAAATCGTGAAATTAAGTAAACAAGTAGTCCAGAATGTAAACTCACGGGGACGTCCAAAGCACTCACTTTATGAGAGGAAGCTCAAAAGTTCTGCTACATGTCTTGATTACAGAGCCCAACGCCAACGGGAACACCTCTATCAACCACGGTGCGATAACGTTCTTTTATTATTCCTCGTCTAGCTCAACATTGTTGTGGGGCGTTATTGAACGGGTAACTCGAACAAATCGTGAAATTAAGTAAACAAGTAGTCCAGAATGTAAACTCACGGGGACGTCCAAAGCACTCACTTTATGAGAGGAAGCTCAAAAGTTCCGCTACATGTTTTGATTACAGAGCCCAACGCCAACGGGAACACCTCTATCAACCACGGTGCGATAACGTTCTTTTATTATTCCTCGGCTCGCTCAACCTTGTTGTGGGGCGTTATTGAACGGGTAACTCGAACAAATCGTGAAATTAAGTAAACAAGTAATCCAGAATGTAAACTCACGGGGACGTCCAAAGCACTCACTTTATGAGAGGAAGCTCAAAAGTTCCGCTACATGTTTTGATTACAGAGCCCAACGCCAACGGGAACACCTCTATCAACCACGGTGCGATAACGTTCTTTTATTATTCCTCGGCTCGCTCAACATTGTTGTGGGGCGTTATTGAACGGGTAACTCGAACAAATCGTGAAATTAAGTAAACAAGTAGTCCAGAATGTAAACTCACGGGGACGTCCAAAGCACTCACTTTATGAGAGGAAGCTCAAAAGTTCTGCTACATGTCTTGATTACAGAGCCCAACGCCAACGGGAACACCTCTATCAACCACGGTGCGATAACGTTCTTTTATTATTCCTCGTCTAGCTCAACATTGTTGTGGGGCGTTATTGAACGGGTAACTCGAACAAATCGTGAAATTAAGTAAACAAGTAGTCCAGAATGTAAACTCACGGGGACGTCCAAAGCACTCACTTTATGAGAGGAAGCTCAAAAGTTCTGCTACATGTCTTGATTACAGAGCCCAACGCCAACGGGAACACCTCTATCAACCACGGTGCGATAACGTTCTTTTATTATTCCTCGGCTCGCTCAACATTGTTGTGGGGCGTTATTGAACGGGTAACTCGAACAAATCGTGAAATTAAGTAAACAAGTAGTCCAGAATGTAAACTCACGGGGACGTCCAAAGCACTCACTTTATGAGAGGAAGCTCAAAAGTTCTGCTACATGTCTTGATTACAGAGCCCAACGCCAACGGGAACACCTCTATCAACCACGGTGCGATAACGTTCTTTTATTATTCCTCGGCTCGCTCAACATTGTTGTGGGGCGTTATTGAACGGGTAACTCGAACAAATCGTGAAATTAAGTAAACAAGTAGTCCAGAATGTAAACTCACGGGGACGTCCAAAGCACTCACTTTATGAGAGGAAGCTCAAAAGTTCTGCTACATGTTTTGATTACAGAGCCCAACGCCAACGGGAACACCTCTATCAACCACGGTGCGATAACGTTCTTTTATTATTCCTCGGCTCGCTCAACATTGTTGTGGGGCGTTATTGAACGGGTAACTCGAACAAATCGTGAAATTAAGTAAACAAGTAGTCCAGAATGTAAACTCACGGGGACGTCCAAAGCACTTACTTTATGAGAGGAAGCTCAAAAGTTCTGCTACATGTCTTGATTACAGAGCCCAACGCCAACGGGAACACCTCTATCAACCACGGTGCGATAACGTTCTTTTATTATTCCTCGTCTAGCTCAACATTGTTGTGGGGCGTTATTGAACGGGTAACTCGAACAAATCGTGAAATTAAGTAAACAAGTAGTCCAGAATGTAAACTCACGGGGACGTCCAAAGCACTCACTTTATGAGAGGAAGCTCAAAAGTTCTGCTACATGTCTTGATTACAGAGCCCAACGCCAACGGGAACACCTCTATCAACCACGGTGCGATAACGTTCTTTTATTATTCCTCGGCTCGCTCAACATTGTTGTGGGGCGTTATTGAACGGGTAACTCGAACAAATCGTGAAATTAAGTAAACAAGTAGTCCAGAATGTAAACTCACGGGGACGTCCAAAGCACTCACTTTATGAGAGGAAGCTCAAAAGTTCTGCTACATGTCTTGATTACAGAGCCCAACGCCAACGGGAACACCTCTATCAACCACGGTGCGATAACGTTCTTTTATTATTCCTCGTCTAGCTCAACATTGTTGTGGGGCGTTATTGAACGGGTAACTCGAACAAATCGTGAAATTAAGTAAACAAGTAGTCCAGAACGTAAACTCACGGGGACGTCCAAAGCACTCACTTTATGAGAGGAAGCTCAAAAGTTCTGCTACATGTCTTGATTACAGAGCCCAACGCCAACGGGAACACCTCTATCAACCACGGTGCGATAACGTTCTTTTATTATTCCTCGGCTCGCTCAACATTGTTGTGGGGCGTTATTGAACGGGTAACTCGAACAAATCGTGAAATTAAGTAAACAAGTAGTCCAGAATGTAAACTCACGGGGACGTCCAAAGCACTCACTTTATGAGAGGAAGCTCAAAAGTTCTGCTACATGTCTTGATTACAGAGCCCAACGCCAACGGGAACACCTCTATCAACCACGGTGCGATAACGTTCTTTTATTATTCCTCGTCTAGCTCAACATTGTTGTGGGGCGTTATTGAACGGGTAACTCGAACAAATCGTGAAATTAAGTAAACAAGTAGTCCAGAATGTAAACTCACGGGGACGTCCAAAGCACTCACTTTATGAGAGGAAGCTCAAAAGTTCTGCTACATGTCTTGATTACAGAGCCCAACGCCAACGGGAACACCTCTATCAACCACGGTGCGATAACGTTCTTTTATTATTCCTCGGCTCGCTCAACATTGTTGTGGGGCGTTATTGAACGGGTAACTCGAACAAATCGTGAAATTAAGTAAACAAGTAGTCCAGAATGTAAACTCACGGGGACGTCCAAAGCACTCACTTTATGAGAGGAAGCTCAAAAGTTCTGCTACATGTCTTGATTACAGAGCCCAACGCCAACGGGAACACCTCTATCAACCACGGTGCGATAACGTTCTTTTATTATTCCTCGTCTAGCTCAACATTGTTGTGGGGCGTTATTGAACGGGTAACTCGAACAAATCGTGAAATTAAGTAAACAAGTAGTCCAGAATGTAAACTCACGGGGACGTCCAAAGCACTCACTTTATGAGAGGAAGCTCAAAAGTTCTGCTACATGTCTTGATTACAGAGCCCAACGCCAACGGGAACACCTCTATCAACCACGGTGCGATAACGTTCTTTTATTATTCCTCGGCTCGCTCAACATTGTTGTGGGGCGTTATTGAACGGGTAACTCGAACAAATCGTGAAATTAAGTAAACAAGTAGTCCAGAATGTAAACTCACGGGGACGTCCAAAGCACTCACTTTATGAGAGGAAGCTCAAAAGTTCTGCTACATGTCTTGATTACAGAGCCCAACGCCAACGGGAACACCGCTATCAACCACGGTGCGATAACGTTCTTTTATTATTCCTCGGCTCGCTCAACATTGTTGTGGGGCGTTATTGAACGGGTAACTCGAACAAATCGTGAAATTAAGTAAACAAGTAGTCCAGAATGTAAACTCACGGGGACGTCCAAAGCACTCACTTTATGAGAGGAAGCTCAAAAGTTCTGCTACATGTCTTGATTACAGAGCCCAACGCCAACGGGAACACCTCTATCAACCACGGTGCGATAACGTTCTTTTATTATTCCTCGTCTAGCTCAACATTGTTGTGGGGCGTTATTGAACGGGTAACTCGAACAAATCGTGAAATTAAGTAAACAAGTAGTCCAGAATGTAAACTCACGGGGACGTCCAAAGCACTCACTTTATGAGAGGAAGCTCAAAAGTTCTGCTACATGTCTTGATTACAGAGCCCAACGCCAACGGGAACACCTCTATCAACCACGGTGCGATAACGTTCTTTTATTATTCCTCGGCTCGCTCAACATTGTTGTGGGGCGTTATTGAACGGGTAACTCGAACAAATCGTGAAATTAAGTAAACAAGTAGTCCAGAATGTAAACTCACGGGGACGTCCAAAGCACTCACTTTATGAGAGGAAGCTCAAAAGTTCTGCTACATGTCTTGATTACAGAGCCCAACGCCAACGGGAACACCTCTATCAACCACGGTGCGATAACGTTCTTTTATTATTCCTCGGCTCGCTCAACATTGTTGTGGGGCGTTATTGAACGGGTAACTCGAACAAATCGTGAAATTAAGTAAACAAGTAGTCCAGAATGTAAACTCACGGGGACGTCCAAAGCACTCACTTTATGAGAGGAAGCTCAAAAGTTCTGCTACATGTCTTGATTACAGAGCCCAACGCCAACGGGAACACCTCTATCAACCACGGTGCGATAACGTTCTTTTATTATTCCTCGTCTAGCTCAACATTGTTGTGGGGCGTTATTGAACGGGTAACTCGAACAAATCGTGAAATTAAGTAAACAAGTAGTCCAGAATGTAAACTCACGGGGACGTCCAAAGCACTCACTTTATGAGAGGAAGCTCAAAAGTTCTGCTACATGTCTTGATTACAGAGCCCAACGCCAACGGGAACACCTCTATCAACCACGGTGCGATAACGTTCTTTTATTATTCCTCGGCTCGCTCAACATTGTTGTGGGGCGTTATTGAACGGGTAACTCGAACAAATCGTGAAATTAAGTAAACAAGTAGTCCAGAATGTAAACTCACGGGGACGTCCAAAGCACTCACTTTATGAGAGGAAGCTCAAAAGTTCTGCTACATGTCTTGATTACAGAGCCCAACGCCAACGGGAACACCTCTATCAACCACGGTGCGATAACGTTCTTTTATTATTCCTCGTCTAGCTCAACATTGTTGTGGGGCGTTATTGAACGGGTAACTCGAACAAATCGTGAAATTAAGTAAACAAGTAGTCCAGAACGTAAACTCACGGGGACGTCCAAAGCACTCACTTTATGAGAGGAAGCTCAAAAGTTCTGCTACATGTCTTGATTACAGAGCCCAACGCCAACGGGAACACCTCTATCAACCACGGTGCGATAACGTTCTTTTATTATTCCTCGGCTCGCTCAACATTGTTGTGGGGCGTTATTGAACGGGTAACTCGAACAAATCGTGAAATTAAGTAAACAAGTAGTCCAGAATGTAAACTCACGGGGACGTCCAAAGCACTCACTTTATGAGAGGAAGCTCAAAAGTTCTGCTACATGTCTTGATTACAGAGCCCAACGCCAACGGGAACACCTCTATCAACCACGGTGCGATAACGTTCTTTTATTATTCCTCGGCTCGCTCAACATTGTTGTGGGGCGTTATTGAACGGGTAACTCGAACAAATCGTGAAATTAAGTAAACAAGTAGTCCAGAATGTAAACTCACGGGGACGTCCAAAGCACTCACTTTATGAGAGGAAGCTCAAAAGTTCTGCTACATGTCTTGACTACAGAGCCCAACGCCAACGGGAACACCTCTATCAACCACGGTGCGATAACGTTCTTTTATTATTCCTCGGCTCGCTCAACATTGTTGTGGGGCGTTATTGAACGGGTAACTCGAACAAATCGTGAAATTAAGTAAACAAGTAGTCCAGAATGTAAACTCACGGGGACGTCCAAAGCACTCACTTTATGAGAGGAAGCTCAAAAGTTCTGCTACATGTCTTGATTACAGAGCCCAACGCCAACGGGAACACCTCTATCAACCACGGTGCGATAACGTTCTTTTATTATTCCTCGGCTCGCTCAACATTGTTGTGGGGCGTTATTGAACGGGTAACTCGAACAAATCGTGAAATTAAGTAAACAAGTAGTCCAGAATGTAAACTCACGGGGACGTCCAAAGCACTCACTTTATGAGAGGAAGCTCAAAAGTTCTGCTACATGTCTTGATTACAGAGCCCAACGCCAACGGGAACACCTCTATCAACCACGGTGCGATAACGTTCTTTTATTATTCCTCGGCTCGCTCAACATTGTTGTGGGGCGTTATTGAACGGGTAACTCGAACAAATCGTGAAATTAAGTAAACAAGTAGTCCAGAATGTAAACTCACGGGGACGTCCAAAGCACTCACTTTATGAGAGGAAGCTCAAAAGTTCTGCTACATGTCTTGATTACAGAGCCCAACGCCAACGGGAACACCTCTATCAACCACGGTGCGATAACGTTCTTTTATTATTCCTCGGCTCGCTCAACATTGTTGTGGGGCGTTATTGAACGGGTAACTCGAACAAATCGTGAAATTAAGTAAACAAGTAGTCCAGAATGTAAACTCACGGGGACGTCCAAAGCACTCACTTTATGAGAGGAAGCTCAAAAGTTCTGCTACATGTCTTGATTACAGAGCCCAACGCCAACGGGAACACCTCTATCAACCACGGTGCGATAACGTTCTTTTATTATTCCTCGGCTCGCTCAACATTGTTGTGGGGCGTTATTGAACGGGTAACTCGAACAAATCGTGAAATTAAGTAAACAAGTAGTCCAGAATGTAAACTCACGGGGACGTCCAAAGCACTCACTTTATGAGAGGAAGCTCAAAAGTTCTGCTACATGTCTTGATTACAGAGCCCAACGCCAACGGGAACACCTCTATCAACCACGGTGCGATAACGTTCTTTTATTATTCCTCGGCTCGCTCAACATTGTTGTGGGGCGTTATTGAACGGGTAACTCGAACAAATCGTGAAATTAAGTAAACAAGTAGTCCAGAATGTAAACTCACGGGGACGTCCAAAGCACTCACTTTATGAGAGGAAGCTCAAAAGTTCTGCTACATGTCTTGATTACAGAGCCCAACGCCAACGGGAACACCTCTATCAACCACGGTGCGATAACGTTCTTTTATTATTCCTCGGCTCGCTCAACATTGTTGTGGGGCGTTATTGAACGGGTAACTCGAACAAATCGTGAAATTAAGTAAACAAGTAGTCCAGAATGTAAACTCACGGGGACGTCCAAAGCACTCACTTTATGAGAGGAAGCTCAAAAGTTCTGCTACATGTCTTGATTACAGAGCCCAACGCCAACGGGAACACCTCTATCAACCACGGTGCGATAACGTTCTTTTATTATTCCTCGTCTAGCTCAACATTGTTGTGGGGCGTTATTGAACGGGTAACTCGAACAAATCGTGAAATTAAGTAAACAAGTAGTCCAGAACGTAAACTCACGGGGACGTCCAAAGCACTCACTTTATGAGAGGAAGCTCAAAAGTTCTGCTACATGTCTTGATTACAGAGCCCAACGCCAACGGGAACACCTCTATCAACCACGGTGCGATAACGTTCTTTTATTATTCCTCGGCTCGCTCAACATTGTTGTGGGGCGTTATTGAACGGGTAACTCGAACAAATCGTGAAATTAAGTAAACAAGTAGTCCAGAATGTAAACTCACGGGGACGTCCAAAGCACTCACTTTATGAGAGGAAGCTCAAAAGTTCTGCTACATGTCTTGATTACAGAGCCCAACGCCAACGGGAACACCTCTATCAACCACGGTGCGATAACGTTCTTTTATTATTCCTCGGCTCGCTCAACATTGTTGTGGGGCGTTATTGAACGGGTAACTCGAACAAATCGTGAAATTAAGTAAACAAGTAGTCCAGAATGTAAACTCACGGGGACGTCCAAAGCACTCACTTTATGAGAGGAAGCTCAAAAGTTCTGCTACATGTCTTGATTACAGAGCCCAACGCCAACGGGAACACCTCTATCAACCACGGTGCGATAACGTTCTTTTATTATTCCTCGTCTAGCTCAACATTGTTGTGGGGCGTTATTGAACGGGTAACTCGAACAAATCGTGAAATTAAGTAAACAAGTAGTCCAGAATGTAAACTCACGGGGACGTCCAAAGCACTCACTTTATGAGAGGAAGCTCAAAAGTTCTGCTACATGTCTTGATTACAGAGCCCAACGCCAACGGGAACACCTCTATCAACCACGGTGCGATAACGTTCTTTTATTATTCCTCGTCTAGCTCAACATTGTTGTGGGGCGTTATTGAACGGGTAACTCGAACAAATCGTGAAATTAAGTAAACAAGTAGTCCAGAACGTAAACTCACGGGGACGTCCAAAGCACTCACTTTATGAGAGGAAGCTCAAAAGTTCTGCTACATGTCTTGATTACAGAGCCCAACGCCAACGGGAACACCTCTATCAACCACGGTGCGATAACGTTCTTTTATTATTCCTCGGCTCGCTCAACATTGTTGTGGGGCGTTATTGAACGGGTAACTCGAACAAATCGTGAAATTAAGTAAACAAGTAGTCCAGAATGTAAACTCACGGGGACGTCCAAAGCACTCACTTTATGAGAGGAAGCTCAAAAGTTCTGCTACATGTCTTGATTACAGAGCCCAACGCCAACGGGAACACCTCTATCAACCACGGTGCGATAACGTTCTTTTATTATTCCTCGTCTAGCTCAACATTGTTGTGGGGCGTTATTGAACGGGTAACTCGAACAAATCGTGAAATTAAGTAAACAAGTAGTCCAGAATGTAAACTCACGGGGACGTCCAAAGCACTCACTTTATGAGAGGAAGCTCAAAAGTTCTGCTACATGTCTTGATTACAGAGCCCAACGCCAACGGGAACACCTCTATCAACCACGGTGCGATAACGTTCTTTTATTATTCCTCGGCTCGCTCAACATTGTTGTGGGGCGTTATTGAACGGGTAACTCGAACAAATCGTGAAATTAAGTAAACAAGTAGTCCAGAATGTAAACTCACGGGGACGTCCAAAGCACTCACTTTATGAGAGGAAGCTCAAAAGTTCTGCTACATGTCTTGATTACAGAGCCCAACGCCAACGGGAACACCTCTATCAACCACGGTGCGATAACGTTCTTTTATTATTCCTCGGCTCGCTCAACATTGTTGTGGGGCGTTATTGAACGGGTAACTCGAACAAATCGTGAAATTAAGTAAACAAGTAGTCCAGAATGTAAACTCACGGGGACGTCCAAAGCACTCACTTTATGAGAGGAAGCTCAAAAGTTCTGCTACATGTCTTGATTACAGAGCCCAACGCCAACGGGAACACCTCTATCAACCACGGTGCGATAACGTTCTTTTATTATTCCTCGGCTCGCTCAACATTGTTGTGGGGCGTTATTGAACGGGTAACTCGAACAAATCGTGAAATTAAGTAAACAAGTAGTCCAGAATGTAAACTCACGGGGACGTCCAAAGCACTCACTTTATGAGAGGAAGCTCAAAAGTTCTGCTACATGTCTTGATTACAGAGCCCAACGCCAACGGGAACACCTCTATCAACCACGGTGCGATAACGTTCTTTTATTATTCCTCGGCTCGCTCAACATTGTTGTGGGGCGTTATTGAACGGGTAACTCGAACAAATCGTGAAATTAAGTAAACAAGTAGTCCAGAACGTAAACTCACGGGGACGTCCAAAGCACTCACTTTATGAGAGGAAGCTCAAAAGTTCTGCTACATGTCTTGATTACAGAGCCCAACGCCAACGGGAACACCTCTATCAACCACGGTGCGATAACGTTCTTTTATTATTCCTCGGCTCGCTCAACATTGTTGTGGGGCGTTATTGAACGGGTAACTCGAACAAATCGTGAAATTAAGTAAACAAGTAGTCCAGAATGTAAACTCACGGGGACGTCCAAAGCACTCACTTTATGAGAGGAAGCTCAAAAGTTCTGCTACATGTCTTGATTACAGAGCCCAACGCCAACGGGAACACCTCTATCAACCACGGTGCGATAACGTTCTTTTATTATTCCTCGGCTCGCTCAACATTGTTGTGGGGCGTTATTGAACGGGTAACTCGAACAAATCGTGAAATTAAGTAAACAAGTAGTCCAGAATGTAAACTCACGGGGACGTCCAAAGCACTCACTTTATGAGAGGAAGCTCAAAAGTTCTGCTACATGTCTTGATTACAGAGCCCAACGCCAACGGGAACACCTCTATCAACCACGGTGCGATAACGTTCTTTTATTATTCCTCGTCTAGCTCAACATTGTTGTGGGGCGTTATTGAACGGGTAACTCGAACAAATCGTGAAATTAAGTAAACAAGTAGTCCAGAATGTAAACTCACGGGGACGTCCAAAGCACTCACTTTATGAGAGGAAGCTCAAAAGTTCTGCTACATGTCTTGATTACAGAGCCCAACGCCAACGGGAACACCTCTATCAACCACGGTGCGATAACGTTCTTTTATTATTCCTCGTCTAGCTCAACATTGTTGTGGGGCGTTATTGAACGGGTAACTCGAACAAATCGTGAAATTAAGTAAACAAGTAGTCCAGAATGTAAACTCACGGGGACGTCCAAAGCACTCACTTTATGAGAGGAAGCTCAAAAGTTCTGCTACATGTCTTGATTACAGAGCCCAACGCCAACGGGAACACCTCTATCAACCACGGTGCGATAACGTTCTTTTATTATTCCTCGGCTCGCTCAACATTGTTGTGGGGCGTTATTGAACGGGTAACTCGAACAAATCGTGAAATTAAGTAAACAAGTAGTCCAGAATGTAAACTCACGGGGACGTCCAAAGCACTCACTTTATGAGAGGAAGCTCAAAAGTTCTGCTACATGTCTTGATTACAGAGCCCAACGCCAACGGGAACACCTCTATCAACCACGGTGCGATAACGTTCTTTTATTATTCCTCGGCTCGCTCAACATTGTTGTGGGGCGTTATTGAACGGGTAACTCGAACAAATCGTGAAATTAAGTAAACAAGTAGTCCAGAATGTAAACTCACGGGGACGTCCAAAGCACTCACTTTATGAGAGGAAGCTCAAAAGTTCTGCTACATGTCTTGATTACAGAGCCCAACGCCAACGGGAACACCTCTATCAACCACGGTGCGATAACGTTCTTTTATTATTCCTCGGCTCGCTCAACATTGTTGTGGGGCGTTATTGAACGGGTAACTCGAACAAATCGTGAAATTAAGTAAACAAGTAGTCCAGAATGTAAACTCACGGGGACGTCCAAAGCACTCACTTTATGAGAGGAAGCTCAAAAGTTCTGCTACATGTCTTGATTACAGAGCCCAACGCCAACGGGAACACCTCTATCAACCACGGTGCGATAACGTTCTTTTATTATTCCTCGGCTCGCTCAACATTGTTGTGGGGCGTTATTGAACGGGTAACTCGAACAAATCGTGAAATTAAGTAAACAAGTAGTCCAGAACGTAAACTCACGGGGACGTCCAAAGCACTCACTTTATGAGAGGAAGCTCAAAAGTTCTGCTACATGTCTTGATTACAGAGCCCAACGCCAACGGGAACACCTCTATCAACCACGGTGCGATAACGTTCTTTTATTATTCCTCGGCTCGCTCAACATTGTTGTGGGGCGTTATTGAACGGGTAACTCGAACAAATCGTGAAATTAAGTAAACAAGTAGTCCAGAATGTAAACTCACGGGGACGTCCAAAGCACTCACTTTATGAGAGGAAGCTCAAAAGTTCCGCTACATGTTTTGATTACAGAGCCCAACGCCAACGGGAACACCTCTATCAACCACGGTGCGATAACGTTCTTTTATTATTCCTCGGCTCGCTCAACATTGTTGTGGGGCGTTATTGAACGGGTAACTCGAACAAATCGTGAAATTAAGTAAACAAGTAGTCCAGAATGTAAACTCACGGGGACGTCCAAAGCACTCACTTTATGAGAGGAAGCTCAAAAGTTCTGCTACATGTCTTGATTACAGAGCCCAACGCCAACGGGAACACCTCTATCAACCACGGTGCGATAACGTTCTTTTATTATTCCTCGTCTAGCTCAACATTGTTGTGGGGCGTTATTGAACGGGTAACTCGAACAAATCGTGAAATTAAGTAAACAAGTAGTCCAGAACGTAAACTCACGGGGACGTCCAAAGCACTCACTTTATGAGAGGAAGCTCAAAAGTTCTGCTACATGTCTTGATTACAGAGCCCAACGCCAACGGGAACACCTCTATCAACCACGGTGCGATAACGTTCTTTTATTATTCCTCGTCTAGCTCAACATTGTTGTGGGGCGTTATTGAACGGGTAACTCGAACAAATCGTGAAATTAAGTAAACAAGTAGTCCAGAATGTAAACTCACGGGGACGTCCAAAGCACTCACTTTATGAGAGGAAGCTCAAAAGTTCTGCTACATGTCTTGATTACAGAGCCCAACGCCAACGGGAACACCTCTATCAACCACGGTGCGATAACGTTCTTTTATTATTCCTCGTCTAGCTCAACATTGTTGTGGGGCGTTATTGAACGGGTAACTCGAACAAATCGTGAAATTAAGTAAACAAGTAGTCCAGAATGTAAACTCACGGGGACGTCCAAAGCACTCACTTTATGAGAGGAAGCTCAAAAGTTCTGCTACATGTCTTGATTACAGAGCCCAACGCCAACGGGAACACCTCTATCAACCACGGTGCAATAACGTTCTTTTATTATTCCTCGTCTAGCTCAACATTGTTGTGGGGCGTTATTGAACGGGTAACTCGAACAAATCGTGAAATTAAGTAAACAAGTAGTCCAGAATGTAAACTCACGGGGACGTCCAAAGCACTCACTTTATGAGAGGAAGCTCAAAAGTTCTGCTACATGTCTTGATTACAGAGCCCAACGCCAACGGGAACACCTCTATCAACCACGGTGCGATAACGTTCTTTTATTATTCCTCGGCTCGCTCAACATTCTTGTGGGGCGTTATTGAACGGGTAACTCGAACAAATCGTGAAATTAAGTAAACAAGTAGTCCAGAATGTAAACTCACGGGGACGTCCAAAGCACTCACTTTATGAGAGGAAGCTCAAAAGTTCTGCTACATGTCTTGATTACAGAGCCCAACGCCAACGGGAACACCTCTATCAACCACGGTGCGATAACGTTCTTTTATTATTCCTCGTCTAGCTCAACATTGTTGTGGGGCGTTATTGAACGGGTAACTCGAACAAATCGTGAAATTAAGTAAACAAGTAGTCCAGAATGTAAACTCACGGGGACGTCCAAAGCACTCACTTTATGAGAGGAAGCTCAAAAGTTCTGCTACATGTCTTGATTACAGAGCCCAACGCCAACGGGAACACCTCTATCAACCACGGTGCGATAACGTTCTTTTATTATTCCTCGTCTAGCTCAACATTGTTGTGGGGCGTTATTGAACGGGTAACTCGAACAAATCGTGAAATTAAGTAAACAAGTAGTCCAGAATGTAAACTCACGGGGACGTCCAAAGCACTCACTTTATGAGAGGAAGCTCAAAAGTTCTGCTACATGTCTTGATTACAGAGCCCAACGCCAACGGGAACACCTCTATCAACCACGGTGCGATAACGTTCTTTTATTATTCCTCGTCTAGCTCAACATTGTTGTGGGGCGTTATTGAACGGGTAACTCGAACAAATCGTGAAATTAAGTAAACAAGTAGTCCAGAACGTAAACTCACGGGGACGTCCAAAGCACTCACTTTATGAGAGGAAGCTCAAAAGTTCTGCTACATGTCTTGATTACAGAGCCCAACGCCAACGGGAACACCTCTATCAACCACGGTGCGATAACGTTCTTTTATTATTCCTCGTCTAGCTCAACATTGTTGTGGGGCGTTATTGAACGGGTAACTCGAACAAATCGTGAAATTAAGTAAACAAGTAGTCCAGAATGTAAACTCACGGGGACGTCCAAAGCACTCACTTTATGAGAGGAAGCTCAAAAGTTCTGCTACATGTCTTGATTACAGAGCCCAACGCCAACGGGAACACCTCTATCAACCACGGTGCGATAACGTTCTTTTATTATTCCTCGTCTAGCTCAACATTGTTGTGGGGCGTTATTGAACGGGTAACTCGAACAAATCGTGAAATTAAGTAAACAAGTAGTCCAGAATGTAAACTCACGGGGACGTCCAAAGCACTCACTTTATGAGAGGAAGCTCAAAAGTTCTGCTACATGTCTTGATTACAGAGCCCAACGCCAACGGGAACACCTCTATCAACCACGGTGCGATAACGTTCTTTTATTATTCCTCGTCTAGCTCAACATTGTTGTGGGGCGTTATTGAACGGGTAACTCGAACAAATCGTGAAATTAAGTAAACAAGTAGTCCAGAACGTAAACTCACGGGGACGTCCAAAGCACTCACTTTATGAGACGAAGCTCAAAAGTTCTGCTACATGTCTTGATTACAGAGCCCAACGCCAACGGGAACACCTCTATCAACCACGGTGCGATAACGTTCTTTTATTATTCCTCGTCTAGCTCAACATTGTTGTGGGGCGTTATTGAACGGGTAACTCGAACAAATCGTGAAATTAAGTAAACAAGTAGTCCAGAATGTAAACTCACGGGGACGTCCAAAGCACTCACTTTATGAGAGGAAGCTCAAAAGTTCTGCTACATGTCTTGATTACAGAGCCCAACGCCAACGGGAACACCTCTATCAACCACGGTGCGATAACGTTCTTTTATTATTCCTCGTCTAGCTCAACATTGTTGTGGGGCGTTATTGAACGGGTAACTCGAACAAATCGTGAAATTAAGTAAACAAGTAGTCCAGAATGTAAACTCACGGGGACGTCCAAAGCACTCACTTTATGAGAGGAAGCTCAAAAGTTCTGCTACATGTCTTGATTACAGAGCCCAACGCCAACGGGAACACCTCTATCAACCACGGTGCGATAACGTTCTTTTATTATTCCTCGGCTCGCTCAACATTGTTGTGGGGCGTTATTGAACGGGTAACTCGAACAAATCGTGAAATTAAGTAAACAAGTAGTCCAGAATGTAAACTCACGGGGACGTCCAAAGCACTCACTTTATGAGAGGAAGCTCAAAAGTTCTGCTACATGTCTTGATTACAGAGCCCAACGCCAACGGGAACACCTCTATCAACCACGGTGCGATAACGTTCTTTTATTATTCCTCGTCTAGCTCAACATTGTTGTGGGGCGTTATTGAACGGGTAACTCGAACAAATCGTGAAATTAAGTAAACAAGTAGTCCAGAATGTAAACTCACGGGGACGTCCAAAGCACTCACTTTATGAGAGGAAGCTCAAAAGTTCTGCTACATGTCTTGATTACAGAGCCCAACGCCAACGGGAACACCTCTATCAACCACGGTGCGATAACGTTCTTTTATTATTCCTCGGCTCGCTCAACATTGTTGTGGGGCGTTATTGAACGGGTAACTCGAACAAATCGTGAAATTAAGTAAACAAGTAGTCCAGAATGTAAACTCACGGGGACGTCCAAAGCACTCACTTTATGAGAGGAAGCTCAAAAGTTCTGCTACATGTCTTGATTACAGAGCCCAACGCCAACGGGAACACCTCTATCAACCACGGTGCGATAACGTTCTTTTATTATTCCTCGTCTAGCTCAACATTGTTGTGGGGCGTTATTGAACGGGTAACTCGAACAAATCGTGAAATTAAGTAAACAAGTAGTCCAGAATGTAAACTCACGGGGACGTCCAAAGCACTCACTTTATGAGAGGAAGCTCAAAAGTTCTGCTACATGTCTTGATTACAGAGCCCAACGCCAACGGGAACACCTCTATCAACCACGGTGCGATAACGTTCTTTTATTATTCCTCGGCTCGCTCAACATTGTTGTGGGGCGTTATTGAACGGGTAACTCGAACAAATCGTGAAATTAAGTAAACAAGTAGTCCAGAATGTAAACTCACGGGGACGTCCAAAGCACTCACTTTATGAGAGGAAGCTCAAAAGTTCTGCTACATGTCTTGATTACAGAGCCCAACGCCAACGGGAACACCTCTATCAACCACGGTGCGATAACGTTCTTTTATTATTCCTCGTCTAGCTCAACATTCTTGTGGGGCGTTATTGAACGGGTAACTCGAACAAATCGTGAAATTAAGTAAACAAGTAGTCCAGAATGTAAACTCACGGGGACGTCCAAAGCACTCACTTTATGAGAGGAAGCTCAAAAGTTCCGCTACATGTTTTGATTACAGAGCCCAACGCCAACGGGAACACCTCTATCAACCACGGTGCGATAACGTTCTTTTATTATTCCTCGGCTCGCTCAACATTGTTGTGGGGCGTTATTGAACGGGTAACTCGAACAAATCGTGAAATTAAGTAAACAAGTAGTCCAGAATGTAAACTCACGGGGACGTCCAAAGCACTCACTTTATGAGGGGAAGCTCAAAAGTTCCGCTACATGTTTTGATTACAGAGCCCAACGCCAACGGGAACACCTCTATCAACCACGGTGCGATAACGTTCTTTTATTATTCCTCGGCTCGCTCAACATTGTTGTGGGGCGTTATTGAACGGGTAACTCGAACAAATCGTGAAATTAAGTAAACAAGTAGTCCAGAATGTAAACTCACGGGGACGTCCAAAGCACTCACTTTATGAGAGGAAGCTCAAAAGTTCTGCTACATGTCTTGATTACAGAGCCCAACGCCAACGGGAACACCTCTATCAACCACGGTGCGATAACGTTCTTTTATTATTCCTCGGCTCGCTCAACATTGTTGTGGGGCGTTATTGAACGGGTAACTCGAACAAATCGTGAAATTAAGTAAACAAGTAGTCCAGAATGTAAACTCACGGGGACGTCCAAAGCACTCACTTTATGAGAGGAAGCTCAAAAGTTCTGCTACATGTCTTGATTACAGAGCCCAACGCCAACGGGAACACCTCTATCAACCACGGTGCGATAACGTTCTTTTATTATTCCTCGGCTCGCTCAACATTGTTGTGGGGCGTTATTGAACGGGTAACTCGAACAAATCGTGAAATTAAGTAAACAAGTAGTCCAGAATGTAAACTCACGGGGACGTCCAAAGCACTCACTTTATGAGAGGAAGCTCAAAAGTTCTGCTACATGTCTTGATTACAGAGCCCAACGCCAACGGGAACACCTCTATCAACCACGGTGCGATAACGTTCTTTTATTATTCCTCGGCTCGCTCAACATTGTTGTGGGGCGTTATTGAACGGGTAACTCGAACAAATCGTGAAATTAAGTAAACAAGTAGTCCAGAATGTAAACTCACGGGGACGTCCAAAGCACTCACTTTATGAGAGGAAGCTCAAAAGTTCCGCTACATGTTTTGATTACAGAGCCCAACGCCAACGGGAACACCTCTATCAACCACGGTGCGATAACGTTCTTTTATTATTCCTCGGCTCGCTCAACATTGTTGTGGGGCGTTATTGAACGGGTAACTCGAACAAATCGTGAAATTAAGTAAACAAGTAGTCCAGAATGTAAACTCACGGGGACGTCCAAAGCACTCACTTTATGAGAGGAAGCTCAAAAGTTCTGCTACATGTCTTGATTACAGAGCCCAACGCCAACGGGAACACCTCTATCAACCACGGTGCGATAACGTTCTTTTATTATTCCTCGGCTCGCTCAACATTGTTGTGGGGCGTTATTGAACGGGTAACTCGAACAAATCGTGAAATTAAGTAAACAAGTAGTCCAGAATGTAAACTCACGGGGACGTCCAAAGCACTCACTTTATGAGAGGAAGCTCAAAAGTTCTGCTACATGTCTTGATTACAGAGCCCAACGCCAACGGGAACACCTCTATCAACCACGGTGCGATAACGTTCTTTTATTATTCCTCGGCTCGCTCAACATTGTTGTGGGGCGTTATTGAACGGGTAACTCGAACAAATCGTGAAATTAAGTAAACAAGTAGTCCAGAATGTAAACTCACGGGGACGTCCAAAGCACTCACTTTATGAGAGGAAGCTCAAAAGTTCCGCTACATGTTTTGATTACAGAGCCCAACGCCAACGGGAACACCTCTATCAACCACGGTGCGATAACGTTCTTTTATTATTCCTCGGCTCGCTCAACATTGTTGTGGGGCGTTATTGAACGGGTAACTCGAACAAATCGTGAAATTAAGTAAACAAGTAGTCCAGAATGTAAACTCACGGGGACGTCCAAAGCACTCACTTTATGAGAGGAAGCTCAAAAGTTCTGCTACATGTCTTGATTACAGAGCCCAACGCCAACGGGAACACCTCTATCAACCACGGTGCGATAACGTTCTTTTATTATTCCTCGGCTCGCTCAACATTGTTGTGGGGCGTTATTGAACGGGTAACTCGAACAAATAGTGAAATTAAGTAAACAAGTAGTCCAGAATGTAAACTCACGGGGACGTCCAAAGCACTCACTTTATGAGAGGAAGCTCAAAAGTTCCGCTACATGTTTTGATTACAGAGCCCAACGCCAACGGGAACACCTCTATCAACCACGGTGCGATAACGTTCTTTTATTATTCCTCGGCTCGCTCAACATTGTTGTGGGGCGTTATTGAACGGGTAACTCGAACAAATCGTGAAATTAAGTAAACAAGTAGTCCAGAATGTAAACTCACGGGGACGTCCAAAGCACTCACTTTATGAGAGGAAGCTCAAAAGTTCCGCTACATGTTTTGATTACAGAGCCCAACGCCAACGGGAACACCTCTATCAACCACGGTGCGATAACGTTCTTTTATTATTCCTCGGCTCGCTCAACATTGTTGTGGGGCGTTATTGAACGGGTAACTCGAACAAATCGTGAAATTAAGTAAACAAGTAGTCCAGAATGTAAACTCACGGGGACGTCCAAAGCACTCACTTTATGAGAGGAAACTCAAAAGTTCTGCTACATGTCTTGATTACAGAGCCCAACGCCAACGGGAACACCTCTATCAACCACGGTGCGATAACGTTCTTTTATTATTCCTCGGCTAGCTCAACATTGTTGTGGGGCGTTATTGAACGGGTAACTCGAACAAATCCTGAAATTAAGTAAACAATTAGTGCAGAATGTGAACTCACTGGGACGTCCAAAGCACTCACTTTATGAGAGGAAGCTCAAAAGTTCCGCTACATGTTTTGATTACAGAGCCCAACGCCAACGGGAACACCTCTATCAACCACGGTGCGATAACGTTCTTTTATTATTCCTCGGCTCGCTCAACATTGTTGTGGGGCGTTATTGAACGGGTAACTCGAACAAATCGTGAAATTAAGTAAACAAGTAGTCCAGAATGTAAACTCACGGGGACGTCCAAAGCACTCACTTTATGAGAGGAAGCTCAAAAGTTCCGCTACATGTTTTGATTACAGAGCCCAACGCCAACGGGAACACCTCTATCAACCACGGTGCGATAACGTTCTTTTATTATTCCTCGTCTAGCTCAACATTGTTGTGGGGCGTTATTGAACGGGTAACTCGAACAAATCGTGAAATTAAGTAAACAAGTAGTCCAGAATGTAAACTCACGGGGACGTCCAAAGCACTCACTTTATGAGAGGAAGCTCAAAAGTTCCGCTACATGTTTTGATTACAGAGCCCAACGCCAACGGGAACACCTCTATCAACCACGGTGCGATAACGTTCTTTTATTATTCCTCGGCTAGCTGAACATTGTTGTGGGGCGTTATTGAACGGGTAACTCGAACAAATCGTGAAATTAAGTAAACAAGTAGTCCAGAATGTAAACTCACGGGGACGTCCAAAGCACTCACTTTATGAGAGGAAGCTCAAAAGTTCCGCTACATGTTTTGATTACAGAGCCCAACGCCAACGGGAACACCTCTATCAACCACGGTGCGATAACGTTCTTTTATTATTCCTCGGCTCGCTCAACATTGTTGTGGGGCGTTATTGAACGGGTAACTCGAACAAATCGTGAAATTAAGTAAACAAGTAGTCCAGAATGTAAACTCACGGGGACGTCCAAAGCACTCACTTTATGAGAGGAAGCTCAAAAGTTCCGCTACATGTTTTGATTACAGAGCCCAACGCCAACGGGAACACCTCTATCAACCACGGTGCGATAACGTTCTTTTATTATTCCTCGGCTCGCTCAACATTGTTGTGGGGCGTTATTGAACGGGTAACTCGAACAAATCGTGAAATTAAGTAAACAAGTAGTCCAGAATGTAAACTCACGGGGACGTCCAAAGCACTCACTTTATGAGAGGAAGCTCAAAAGTTCTGCTACATGTCTTGATTACAGAGCCCAACGCCAACGGGAACACCTCTATCAACCACGGTGCGATAACGTTCTTTTATTATTCCTCGTCTAGCTCAACATTGTTGTGGGGCGTTATTGAACGGGTAACTCGAACAAATCGGGAAATTAAGTAAACAAGTAGTCCAGAATGTAAACTCACGGGGACGTCCAAAGCACTCACTTTATGAGAGGAAGCTCAAAAGTTCTGCTACATGTCTTGATTAGAGAGCCCAACGCCAACGGGAACACCTCTATCAACCACGGTGCGATAACGTTCTTTTATTATTCCTCGGCTCGCTCAACATTGTTGTGGGGCGTTATTGAACGGGTAACTCGAACAAATCGTGAAATTAAGTAAACAAGTAGTGCAGAATGTGAACTCACTGGGACGTCCAAAGCACTCACTTTATGAGAGGAAGCTCAAAAGTTCTGCTACATGTCTTGATTACAGAGCCCAACGCCAACGGGAACACCTCTATCAACCACGGTGCGATAACGTTCTTTTATTATTCCTCGGCTAGCTCAACATTTTTGTGGGGCGTTATTGAACGGGTAACTCGAAAAAATCGTGAAATTAAGTAAACAAGTAGTGCAGAATGTGAACTCACTGGGACGTCCAAAGCACTCACTTTATGAGAGGAAGCATAAAAGTTCTGCTACATGTCTTGATTACAGAGCCCAACGCCAACGGGAACACCTCTATCAACCACGGTGCGATAACGTTCTTTTATTATTCCTCGGCTAGCTCAACATTTTTGTGGGGCGTTATTGAACGGGTAACTCGAACAAATCGTGAAATTAAGTAAACAAGTAGTGCAGAATGTGAACTCACTGGGACGTCCAAAGCACTCACTTTATGAGAGGAAGCTCAAAAGTTCTGCTACATGTCTTGATTACAGAGCCCAACGCCAACGGGAACACCTCTATCAACCTCGGTGCGATAACGTTCTTTTATTATTCCTCGGCTAGCTCAACATTCTTGTGGGGCGTTATTGAACGGGTAACTCGAACAAATCGTGAAATTAAGTAAACAAGTAGTGCAGAATGTGAACTTACTGGGACGTCCAAAATACTCACTTTATGAGAGGAAGCTCAAAAGTTCTGCTACATGTCTTGATTACAAAGCCCAACGCCAACGGGAACACCTCTATCAACCACGGTGCGATAACGTTCTTTTATTATTCCTCGGCTAGCTCAACATTCTTGTGGGGCGTTATTGAACGGGTAACTCGAACAAATCGTGAAATTAAGTAAACAAGTAGTGCAGAATGTGAACTCACTGGGAGGTCCAAAGCACTCACTTTATGAGAGGAAGCTCAAAAGTTCCGCTACATGTCTTGATTACAGAGCCCAACGCCAACGGGAACACCTCTATCAACCACGGTGCGATAACGTTCTTTTATTATTCCTCGGCTAGCTCAACAATCTTGTGGGGCGTTATTGAACGGGTAACTCGAACAAATCGTGAAATTAAGTAAACAAGTAGTGCAGAATGTGAACTCACTGGGACGTCCAAAGCACTCACTTTATGAGAGGAAGCTCAAAAGTTCCGCTACATGTCTTGATTACAGAGCCCAACGCCAACGGGAACACCTCTATCAACCACGGTGCGATAACGTTCTTTTATTATTCCTCGGCTAGCTCAACATTCTTGTGGGGCGTTATTGAACGGGTAACTTGAACAAATCGTGAAACTAAGTAAAGAAGTAGTGCAGAATGTGAACTCACTGGGACGTCCAAAGCACTCACTTTATGAGAGGAAGCTCAAAAGTTCCGCTACATGTCTTGATTACAAAGCCCAACGCCAACGGGAACACCTCTATCAACCACGGTGCGATAACGTTCTTTTATTATTCCTCGGCTAGCTCAACATTCTTGTGGGGCGTTATTGAACGGGTAACTCGAACAAATCGTGAAATTAAGTAAACAAGTAGTGCAGAATGTGAACTCACTGGGACGTCCAAAGCACTCACTTTATGAGAGGAAGCTCAAAAGTTCTGCTACATGTCTTGATTACAAAGCCCAACGCCAACGGGAACACCTCTATCAACCACGGTGCGATAACGTTCTTTTATTATTCCTCGGCTAGCTCAACATTCTTGTGGGGCGTTATTGAAGGGGTAACTCGAACAAATCGTGAAATTAAGTAAACAAGTAGTGCAGAATGTGAACTCACTGGGACGTCCAAAGCACTCACTTTATGAGAGGAAGCTCAAAAGTTCCGCTACATGTTTTGATTACAGAGCCCAACGCCAACGGGAACCCCTCTATCAACCACGGTGCGATAACGTTCTTTTATTATTCCTCGGCTAGCTCAACATTCTTGTGGGGCGTTATTGAACGGGTAACTCGAACAAATCGTGAAATTAAGTAAACAAGTAGTGCAGAATGTGAACTCACTGGGACGTCCAAAGCACTCACTTTATGAGAGGAAGCTCAAAAGTTCTGCTACATGTCTTGATTACAGAGCCCAACGCCAACGGGAACACCTCTATCAACCACGGTGCGATAACGTTCTTTTATTATTCCTCGGCTAGCTCAACATTCTTGTGGGGCGTTATTGAACGGGTAACTCGAACAAATCATGAAATCAAGTAAACAAGTAGTGCAGAATGTGAACTCACGGGGACGTCAAAGCACTCACTTTATGAGAGGAAGCTCAAAAGTTCTGCTACATGTCTTGATTACAGAGCCCAACGCCAACGGGAACACCTCTATCAACCACGGTGCGATAACGTTCTTTTATTATTCCTCGGCTAGCTCAACATTCTTGTGGGGCGTTATTGAAGGGGTAACTCGAACAAATCGTGAAATTAAGTAAACAAGTAGTGCAGAATGTGAACTCACTGGGACGTCCAAAGCACTCACTTTATGAGAGGAAGCTCAAAAGTTCTGCTACATGTCTTGATTACAGAGCCCAACGCCAACGGGAACACCTCTATCAACCACGGTGCGATAACGTTCTTTTATTATTCCTCGGCTAGCTCAACATTCTTGTGGGGCGTTATTGAACGGGTAACTCGAACAAATCATGAAATCAAGTAAACAAGTAGTGCAGAATGTGAACTCACTGGGACGTCCAAAGCACTCACTTTATGAGAGGAAGCTCAAAAGTTCTGCTACATGTCTTGATTACAGAGCCCAACGCCAACGGGAACACCTCTGTCAACCACGGTGCGATAACGTTCTTTTATTATTCCTCGGCTAGCTCAACATTCTTGTGGGGCGTTATTGAAGGGGTAACTCGAACAAATCGTGAAATTAAGTAAACAAGTAGTGCAGAATGTGAACTCACGGGGACGTCCAAAGCACTCACTTTATGAGAGGAAGCTCAAAAGTTCCGCTACATGTTTTGATTACAGAGCCCAACGCCAACGGGAACACCTCTATCAACCACGGTGCGATAACGTTCTTTTATTATTCCTCGGCTAGCTCAACATTCTTGTGGGGCGTTATTGAACGGGTAACTCGAACAAATCGTGAAATTAAGTAAACAAGTAGTGCAGAATGTGAACTCACTGGGACGTCCAAAGCACTCACTTTATGAGAGGAAGCTCAAAAGTTCTGCTACATGTCTTGATTACAGAGCCCAACGCCAACTGGAACACCTCTATCAACCACGGTGCGATAACGTTCTTTTATTATTCCTCGGCTAGCTCAACATTCTTGTGGGACGTTAGTGAAGGGGTAACTCGAACAAATTGTGAAATTAAGTAAACAAGTAGTGCAGAATGTGAACTCACTGGGACGTCAAAGCACTCACTTTATGAGAGGAAGCTCAAAAGTTCCGCTACATGTCTTGATTACAGAGCCCAACGCCAACGGGAACACCTCTATCAACCACGGTGCGATAACGTTCTTTTATTATTCCTCGGCTAGCTCAACATTCTTGTGGGGCGTTATTGAAGGGGTAACTCGAACAAATCGTGAAATTAAGTAAACAAGTAGTGCAGAATGTGAACTCACTGGGACGTCAAAGCACTCACTTTATGAGAGGAAGCTCAAAAGTTCCGCTACATGTCTTGATTACAGAGCCCAACGCCAACGGGAACACCTCTATCAACCACCGTGCGATAACGTTCTTTTATTATTCCTCGGCTAGCTCAACATTCTTGTGGGACGTTATTGAAGGGGTAACTCAAACAAATTGTGAAATTAAGTAAACAAGTAGTGCAGAATGTGAACTCACTGGGACGTCAAAGCACTCACTTTATGAGAGGAAGCTCAAAAGTTCCGCTACATGTCTTGATTACAGAGCCCAACGCCAACGGGAACACCTCTATCAACCACGGTGCGATAACGTTCTTTTATTATTCCTCGGCTAGCTCAACATTCTTGTGGGGCGTTATTGAAGGGGTAACTCGAACTAATCGTGAAATTAAGTAAACAAGTAGTGCAGAATGTGAACTCACTGGGACGTCCAAAGCACTCACTTTATGAGAGGAAGCTCAAAAGTTCTGCTACATGTCTTGATTACAGAGCCCAACGCCAACGGGAACACCTCTATCAACCCTGGTGCGATAACGTTCTTTTATTATTCCTCGGCTAGCTCAACATTCTTGTGGGACGTTATTGAAGGGGTAACTCGAACAAATCGTGAAATTAAGTAAACAAGTAGTGCAGAATGTGAACTCACTGGGACGCCCAAAGCACTCACTTTATGAGAGGAAGCTCAAAAGTTCTGCTACATGTCTTGATTACAGAGCCCAACGCCAACGGGAACACCTCTATCAACCACGGTGCGATAACGTTCTTTTATTATTCCTCGGCTAGCTCAACATTCTTGTGGGGCGTTATTGAACGGGTAACTCGAACAAATCGTGAAATTAAGTAAACAAGTAGTGCAGAATGTGAACTCACTGGGACGTCCAAAGCACTCACATTATGAGAGGAAGCTCAAAAGTTCTGCTACATGTCTTGATTACAGAGCCCAACGCCAACGGGAACACCTCTATCAACCACGGTGCGATAACGTTCTTTTATTATTCCTCGGCTAGCTCAACATTCTTGTGGGGCGTTATTGAACGGGTAACTCGAACAAATCGTGAAATTAAGTAAACAAGTAGTGCAGAGCGTGAACTCACTGGGACGTCCAAAGCACTCACTTTATGAGAGGAAGCTCAAAAGTTCCGCTACATGTCTTGATTACAGAGCCCAACGCCAACGGGAACACCTCTATCAACCACGGTGCGATAACGTTCTTTTATTATTCCTCGGCTAGCTCAACATTCTTGTGGGGCGTTATTGAACGGGTAACTCGAACAAATCGTGAAATTAAGTAAACAAGTAGTGCAGAGCGTGAACTCACTGGGACGTCCAAAGCACTCACTTTATGAGAGGAAGCTCAAAAGTTCTGCTACATGTCTTGATTACAAAGCCCAACGCCAACGGGAACACCTCTATCAACCACGGTGCGATAACGTTCTTTTATTATTCCTCGGCTAGCTCAACATTCTTGTGGGGCGTTATTGAACGGGTAACTCGAACAAATCGTGAAATTAAGTAAACAAGTAGTGCAGAATGTGAACTCACTGGGACGTCCAAAGCACTCACTTTATGAGAGGAAGCTCAAAAGTTCCGCTACATGTCTTGATTACAGAGCCCAACGCCAACGGGAACACCTCTATCAACCACGGTGCGATAACGTTCTTTTATTATTCCTCGGCTAGCTCAACATTCTTGTGGGGCGTTATTGAACGGGTAACTCGAACAAATCGTGAAATTAAGTAAACAAGTAGTGCAGAATGTGAACTCACTGGGACGTCCAAAGCACTCACTTTATGAGAGGAAGCTCAAAAGTTCCGCTACATGTCTTGATTACAGAGCCCAACGCCAACGGGAACCCCTCTATCAACCACGGTGCGATAACGTTCTTTTATTATTCCTCGGCTAGCTCAACATTCTTGTGGGGCGTTATTGAACGGGTAACTCGAACAAATCGTGAAATTAAGTAAACAAGTAGTGCAGAATGTGAACTCACTGGGACGTCCAAAGCACTCACTTTATGAGAGGAAGCTCAAAAGTTCTGCTACATGTCTTGATTACAGAGCCCAACGCCAACGGGAACACCTCTATCAACCATGGTGCGATAACGTTCTTTTATTATTCCTCGGCTAGCTCAACATTCTTGTGGGGCGTTATTGAAGGGGTAACTCGAACAAATCGTGAAATTAAGTAAACAAGTAGTGCAGAATGTGAACTCACTGGGACGTCCAAAGCACTCACTTTATGAGAGGAAGCTCAAAAGTTCTGCTACATGTCTTGATTACAGAGCCCAACGCCAACGGGAACACCTCTATCAACCACGGTGCGATAACGTTCTTTTATTATTCCTCGGCTAGCTCAACATTCTTGTGGGGCGTTATTGAACGGGTAACTCGAACAAATCATGAAATCAAGTAAACAAGTAGTGCAGAATGTGAACTCACGGGGACGTCAAAGCACTCACTTTATGAGAGGAAGCTCAAAAGTTCTGCTACATGTCTTGATTACAGAGCCCAACGCCAACGGGAACACCTCTATCAACCACGGTGCGATAACGTTCTTTTATTATTCCTCGGCTAGCTCAACATTCTTGTGGGGCGTTATTGAAGGGGTAACTCGAACAAATCGTGAAATTAAGTAAACAAGTAGTGCAGAATGTGAACTCACTGGGACGTCCAAAGCACTCACTTTATGAGAGGAAGCTCAAAAGTTCTGCTACATGTCTTGATTACAGAGCCCAACGCCAACGGGAACACCTCTATCAACCACGGTGCGATAACGTTCTTTTATTATTCCTCGGCTAGCTCAACATTCTTGTGGGGCGTTATTGAACGGGTAACTCGAACAAATCATGAAATCAAGTAAACAAGTAGTGCAGAATGTGAACTCACTGGGACGTCCAAAGCACTCACTTTATGAGAGGAAGCTCAAAAGTTCTGCTACATGTCTTGATTACAGAGCCCAACGCCAACGGGAACACCTCTGTCAACCACGGTGCGATAACGTTCTTTTATTATTCCTCGGCTAGCTCAACATTCTTGTGGGGCGTTATTGAAGGGGTAACTCGAACAAATCGTGAAATTAAGTAAACAAGTAGTGCAGAATGTGAACTCACGGGGACGTCCAAAGCACTCACTTTATGAGAGGAAGCTCAAAAGTTCCGCTACATGTTTTGATTACAGAGCCCAACGCCAACGGGAACACCTCTATCAACCACGGTGCGATAACGTTCTTTTATTATTCCTCGGCTAGCTCAACATTCTTGTGGGGCGTTATTGAACGGGTAACTCGAACAAATCGTGAAATTAAGTAAACAAGTAGTGCAGAATGTGAACTCACTGGGACGTCCAAAGCACTCACTTTATGAGAGGAAGCTCAAAAGTTCTGCTACATGTCTTGATTACAGAGCCCAACGCCAACTGGAACACCTCTATCAACCACGGTGCGATAACGTTCTTTTATTATTCCTCGGCTAGCTCAACATTCTTGTGGGACGTTAGTGAAGGGGTAACTCGAACAAATTGTGAAATTAAGTAAACAAGTAGTGCAGAATGTGAACTCACTGGGACGTCAAAGCACTCACTTTATGAGAGGAAGCTCAAAAGTTCCGCTACATGTCTTGATTACAGAGCCCAACGCCAACGGGAACACCTCTATCAACCACGGTGCGATAACGTTCTTTTATTATTCCTCGGCTAGCTCAACATTCTTGTGGGGCGTTATTGAAGGGGTAACTCGAACAAATCGTGAAATTAAGTAAACAAGTAGTGCAGAATGTGAACTCACTGGGACGTCAAAGCACTCACTTTATGAGAGGAAGCTCAAAAGTTCCGCTACATGTCTTGATTACAGAGCCCAACGCCAACGGGAACACCTCTATCAACCACCGTGCGATAACGTTCTTTTATTATTCCTCGGCTAGCTCAACATTCTTGTGGGACGTTATTGAAGGGGTAACTCAAACAAATTGTGAAATTAAGTAAACAAGTAGTGCAGAATGTGAACTCACTGGGACGTCAAAGCACTCACTTTATGAGAGGAAGCTCAAAAGTTCCGCTACATGTCTTGATTACAGAGCCCAACGCCAACGGGAACACCTCTATCAACCACGGTGCGATAACGTTCTTTTATTATTCCTCGGCTAGCTCAACATTCTTGTGGGGCGTTATTGAAGGGGTAACTCGAACTAATCGTGAAATTAAGTAAACAAGTAGTGCAGAATGTGAACTCACTGGGACGTCCAAAGCACTCACTTTATGAGAGGAAGCTCAAAAGTTCTGCTACATGTCTTGATTACAGAGCCCAACGCCAACGGGAACACCTCTATCAACCCTGGTGCGATAACGTTCTTTTATTATTCCTCGGCTAGCTCAACATTCTTGTGGGACGTTATTGAAGGGGTAACTCGAACAAATCGTGAAATTAAGTAAACAAGTAGTGCAGAATGTGAACTCACTGGGACGCCCAAAGCACTCACTTTATGAGAGGAAGCTCAAAAGTTCTGCTACATGTCTTGATTACAGAGCCCAACGCCAACGGGAACACCTCTATCAACCACGGTGCGATAACGTTCTTTTATTATTCCTCGGCTAGCTCAACATTCTTGTGGGGCGTTATTGAACGGGTAACTCGAACAAATCGTGAAATTAAGTAAACAAGTAGTGCAGAATGTGAACTCACTGGGACGTCCAAAGCACTCACATTATGAGAGGAAGCTCAAAAGTTCTGCTACATGTCTTGATTACAGAGCCCAACGCCAACGGGAACACCTCTATCAACCACGGTGCGATAACGTTCTTTTATTATTCCTCGGCTAGCTCAACATTCTTGTGGGGCGTTATTGAACGGGTAACTCGAACAAATCGTGAAATTAAGTAAACAAGTAGTGCAGAGCGTGAACTCACTGGGACGTCCAAAGCACTCACTTTATGAGAGGAAGCTCAAAAGTTCCGCTACATGTCTTGATTACAGAGCCCAACGCCAACGGGAACACCTCTATCAACCACGGTGCGATAACGTTCTTTTATTATTCCTCGGCTAGCTCAACATTCTTGTGGGGCGTTATTGAACGGGTAACTCGAACAAATCGTGAAATTAAGTAAACAAGTAGTGCAGAGCGTGAACTCACTGGGACGTCCAAAGCACTCACTTTATGAGAGGAAGCTCAAAAGTTCTGCTACATGTCTTGATTACAAAGCCCAACGCCAACGGGAACACCTCTATCAACCACGGTGCGATAACGTTCTTTTATTATTCCTCGGCTAGCTCAACATTCTTGTGGGGCGTTATTGAACGGGTAACTCGAACAAATCGTGAAATTAAGTAAACAAGTAGTGCAGAATGTGAACTCACTGGGACGTCCAAAGCACTCACTTTATGAGAGGAAGCTCAAAAGTTCCGCTACATGTCTTGATTACAGAGCCCAACGCCAACGGGAACACCTCTATCAACCACGGTGCGATAACGTTCTTTTATTATTCCTCGGCTAGCTCAACATTCTTGTGGGGCGTTATTGAACGGGTAACTCGAACAAATCGTGAAATTAAGTAAACAAGTAGTGCAGAATGTGAACTCACTGGGACGTCCAAAGCACTCACTTTATGAGAGGAAGCTCAAAAGTTCCGCTACATGTCTTGATTACAGAGCCCAACGCCAACGGGAACCCCTCTATCAACCACGGTGCGATAACGTTCTTTTATTATTCCTCGGCTAGCTCAACATTCTTGTGGGGCGTTATTGAACGGGTAACTCGAACAAATCGTGAAATTAAGTAAACAAGTAGTGCAGAATGTGAACTCACTGGGACGTCCAAAGCACTCACTTTATGAGAGGAAGCTCAAAAGTTCTGCTACATGTCTTGATTACAGAGCCCAACGCCAACGGGAACACCTCTATCAACCATGGTGCGATAACGTTCTTTTATTATTCCTCGGCTAGCTCAACATTCTTGTGGGGCGTTATTGAAGGGGTAACTCGAACAAATCGTGAAATTAAGTAAACAAGTAGTGCAGAATGTGAACTCACTGGGACGTCAAAGCACTCACTTTATGAGAGGAAGCTCAAAAGTTCTGCTACATGTCTTGATTACAGAGCCCAACGCCAACGGGAACACCTCTATCAACCACGGTGCGATAACGTTCTTTTATTATTCCTCGGCTAGCTCAACATTCTTGTGGGACGTTATTGAAGGGGTAACTCGAACAAATTGTGAAATTAAGTAAACAAGCAGTGCAGAATGTGAACTCACTGGGACGTCAAAGCACTCACTTTATGAGAGGAAGCTCAAAAGTTCTGCTACATGTCTTGATTACAGAGCCCAACGCCAACGGGAACACCTCTATCAACCACGGTGCGATAACGTTCTTTTATTATTCCTCGGCTAGCTCAACATTCTTGTGGGGCGTTATTGAAGGGGTAACTCGAACAAATCGTGAAATTAAGTAAACAAGTAGTGCAGAATGTGAACTCACTGGGACGTCCAAAGCACTCACTTTATGAGAGGAAGCTCAAAAGTTCTGCTACATGTCTTGATTACAGAGCCCAACGCCAACGGGAACACCTCTATCAACCACGGTGCGATAACGTTCTTTTATTATTCCTCGGGTAGCTCAACATTCTTGTGGGGCGTTATTGAAGGGGTAACTCGAACAAATCGTGAAATTAAGTAAACAAGTAGTGCAGAATGTGAACTCACTGGGACGTCCAAAGCACTCACTTTATGAGAGGAAGCTCAAAAGTTCTGCTACATGTCTTGATTACAGAGCCCAACGCCAACGGGAACACCTCTATCAACCACGGTGCGATAACGTTCTTTTATTATTCCTCGGGTAGCTCAACATTCTTGTGGGGCGTTATTGAAGGGGTAACTCGAACAAATCGTGAAATTAAGTAAACAAGTAGTGCAGAATGTGAACTCACTGGGACGTCAAAGCACTCACTTTATGAGAGGAAGCTCAAAAGTTCTGCTACATGTCTTGATTACAGAGCCCAACGCCAACGGTAACACCTCTATCAACCACGGTGCGATAACGTTCTTTTATTATTCCTGGGCTAGCTCAACATTCTTGTGGGACGTTATTGAAGAAGTAACTCGAACAAATTGTGAAATTAAGTAAACAAGTAGTGCAGAATGTGAACTCACTGGGACGTCAAAGCACTCACTTTATGAGAGGAAGCTCAAAAGTTCTGCTACATGTCTTGATTACAGAGCCCAACGCCAACGGGAACACCTCTATCAACCATGGTGCGATAACGTTCTTTTATTATTCCTCGGCTAGCTCAACATTCTTGTGGGGCGTTATTGAAGGGGTAACTCGAACAAATCGTGAAATTAAGTAAACAAGTAGTGCAGAATGTGAACTCACTGGGACGTCCAAAGCACTCACTTTATGAGAGGAAGCTCAAAAGTTCTGCTACATGTCTTGATTACAGAGCCCAACGCCAACGGGAACACCTCTATCAACCACGGTGCGATAACGTTCTTTTATTATTCCTCGGCTAGCTCAACATTCTTGTGGGACGTTATTGAAGGGGTAACTCGAACAAATTGTGAAATTAAGTAAACAAGTAGTGCAGAATGTGAACTCACTGGGACGTCAAAGCACTCACTTTATGAGAGGAAGCTCAAAAGTTCTGCTACATGTCTTGATTACAGAGCCCAACGCCAACGGGAACACCTCTATCAACCATGGTGCGATAACGTTCTTTTATTATTCCTCGGCTAGCTCAACATTCTTGTGGGGCGTTATTGAAGGGGTAACTCGAACAAATCGTGAAATTAAGTAAACAAGTAGTGCAGAATGTGAACTCACTGGGACGTCAAAGCACTCACTTTATGAGAGGAAGCTCAAAAGTTCTGCTACATGTCTTGATTACAGAGCCCAACGCCAACGGGAACACCTCTATCAACCACGGTGCGATAACGTTCTTTTATTATTCCTCGGCTAGCTCGACATTCTTGTGGGACGTTATTGAAGGGGTAACTCGAACAAATTGTGAAATTAAGTAAACAAGTAGTGCAGAATGTGAACTCACTGGGACGTCAAAGCACTCACTTTATGAGAGGAAGCTCAAAAGTTCTGCTACATGTCTTGATTACAGAGCCCAACGCCAACGGGAACACCTCTATCAACCACGGTGCGATAACGTTCTTTTATTATTCCTCGGCTAGCTCAACATTCTTGTGGGGCGTTATTGAAGGGGTAACTCGAACAAATCGTGAAATTAAGTAAACAAGTAGTGCAGAATGTGAACTCACTGGGACGTCCAAAGCACTCACTTTATGAGAGGAAGCTCAAAAGTTCTGCTACATGTCTTGATTACAGAGCCCAACGCCAACGGGAACACCTCTATCAACCATGGTGCGATAACGTTCTTTTATTATTCCTCGGCTAGCTCAACACTCTTGTGGGACGTTATTGAAGGGGTAACTCGAACAAATCGTGAAATTAAGTAAACAAGTAGTGCAGAATGTGAACTCACTGGGACGTCCAAAGCACTCACTTTATGAGAGGAAGCTCAAAAGTTCTGCTACATGTCTTGATTACAGAGCCCAACGCCAACGGGAACACCTCTATCAACCACGGTGCGATAACGTTCTTTTATTATTCCTCGGGTAGCTCAACATTCTTGTGGGGCGTTATTGAAGGGGTAACTCGAACAAATCGTGAAATTAAGTAAACAAGTAGTGCAGAATGTGAACTCACTGGGACGCCCAAAGCACTCACTTTATGAGAGGAAGCTCAAAAGTTCTGCTACATGTCTTGATTACAGAGCCCAACGCCAACGGGAACACCTCTATCAACCACAATGCGATAACGTTCTTTTATTATTCCTCGGCTAGCTCAACATTCTTGTGGGGCGTTATTGAAGGGGTAACTCGAACAAATCGTGAAATTAAGTAAACAAGTAGTGCAGAATGTGAACTCACTGGGACGTCCAAAGCACTCACTTTATGAGAGGAAGCTCAAAAGTTCTGCTACATGTCTTGATTACAGAGCCCAACGCCAACGGGAACACCTCTATCAACCACGGTGCGATAACGTTCTTTTATTATTCCTCGGCTAGCTCAACATTCTTGTGGGGCGTTATTGAACGGGTAACTCGAACAAATCGTGAAATTAAGTAAACAAGTAGTGCAGAGCGTGAACTCACTGGGACGTCCAAAGCACAAACTTTATGAGAGGAAGCTCAAAAGTTCCGCTACATGTCTTGATTACAGAGCCCAACGCCAACGGGAACACCTCTATCAACCACGGTGCGATAACGTTCTTTTATTATTCCTCGGCTAGCTCAACATTCTTGTGGGGCGTTATTGAACGGGTAACTCGAACAAATCGTGAAATTAAGTAAACAAGTCGTGCAGAGCGTGAACTCACTGGGACGTCCAAAGCACTCACTTTATGAGAGGAAGCTCAAAAGTTCCGCTACATGTCTTGATTACAGAGCCCAACGCCAACGGGAACACCTCTATCAACCACGGTGCGATAACGTTCTTTTATTATTCCTCGGCTAGCTCAACATTCTTGTGGGGCGTTATTGAACGGGTAACTCGAACAAATCGTGAAATTAAGTAAACAAGTAGTGCAGAATGTGAACTCACTGGGACGTCCAAAGCACTCACTTTATGAGAGGAAGCTCAAAAGTTCTGCTACATGTCTTGATTACAAAGCCCAACGCCAACGGGAACACCTCTATCAACCACGGTGCGATAACGTTCTTTTATTATTCCTCGGCTAGCTCAACATTCTTGTGGGGCGTTATTGAACGGGTAACTCGAACAAATCGTGAAATTAGGTAAACAAGTAGTGCAGAATGTGAACTCACTGGGACGTCCAAAGCACTCACTTTATGAGAGGAAGCTCAAAAGTTCCGCTACATGTCTTGATTACAGAGCCCAACGCCAACGGGAACACCTCTATCAACCACGGTGCGATAACGTTCTTTTATTATTCCTCGGCTAGCTCAACATTCTTGTGGGACGTTATTGAAGGGGTAACTCGAACAAATTGTGAAATTAAGTAAACAAGCAGTGCAGAATGTGAACTCACTGGGACGTCAAAGCACTCACTTTATGAGAGGAAGCTCAAAAGTTCTGCTACATGTCTTGATTACAGAGCCCAACGCCAACGGGAACACCTCTATCAACCACGGTGCGATAACGTTCTTTTATTATTCCTCGGCTAGCTCAACATTCTTGTGGGGCGTTATTGAAGGGGTAACTCGAACAAATCGTGAAATTAAGTAAACAAGTAGTGCAGAATGTGAACTCACTGGGACGTCCAAAGCACTCACTTTATGAGAGGAAGCTCAAAAGTTCTGCTACATGTCTTGATTACAGAGCCCAACGCCAACGGGAACACCTCTATCAACCACGGTGCGATAACGTTCTTTTATTATTCCTCGGGTAGCTCAACATTCTTGTGGGGCGTTATTGAAGGGGTAACTCGAACAAATCGTGAAATTAAGTAAACAAGTAGTGCAGAATGTGAACTCACTGGGACGTCCAAAGCACTCACTTTATGAGAGGAAGCTCAAAAGTTCTGCTACATGTCTTGATTACAGAGCCCAACGCCAACGGGAACACCTCTATCAACCACGGTGCGATAACGTTCTTTTATTATTCCTCGGGTAGCTCAACATTCTTGTGGGGCGTTATTGAAGGGGTAACTCGAACAAATCGTGAAATTAAGTAAACAAGTAGTGCAGAATGTGAACTCACTGGGACGTCAAAGCACTCACTTTATGAGAGGAAGCTCAAAAGTTCTGCTACATGTCTTGATTACAGAGCCCAACGCCAAAGGTAACACCTCTATCAACCACGGTGCGATAACGTTCTTTTATTATTCCTGGGCTAGCTCAACATTCTTGTGGGGCGTTATTGAACGGGTAACTCGAACAAATCGTGAAATTAAGTAAACAAGTAGTGCAGAGCGTGAACTCACTGGGACGTCCAAAGCACTCACTTTATGAGAGGAAGCTCAAAAGTTCCGCTACATGTCTTGATTACAGAGCCCAACGCCAACGGGAACACCTCTATCAACCACGGTGCGATAACGTTCTTTTATTATTCCTCGGCTAGCTCAACATTCTTGTGGGGCGTTATTGAACGGGTAACTCGAACAAATCGTGAAATTAAGTAAACAAGTAGTGCAGAATGTGAACTCACTGGGACGTCCAAAGCACTCACTTTATGAGAGGAAGCTCAAAAGTTCTGCTACATGTCTTGATTACAAAGCCCAACGCCAACGGGAACACCTCTATCAACCACGGTGCGATAACGTTCTTTTATTATTCCTCGGCTAGCTCAACATTCTTGTGGGGCGTTATTGAACGGGTAACTCGAACAAATCGTGAAATTAGGTAAACAAGTAGTGCAGAATGTGAACTCACTGGGACGTCCAAAGCACTCACTTTATGAGAGGAAGCTCAAAAGTTCCGCTACATGTCTTGATTACAGAGCCCAACGCCAACGGGAACACCTCTATCAACCACGGTGCGATAACGTTCTTTTATTATTCCTCGGCTAGCTCAACATTCTTGTGGGGCGTTATTGAACGGGTAACTCGAACAAATCGTGAAATTAAGTAAACAAGTAGTGCAGAATGTGAACTCACTGGGACGTCCAAAGCACTCACTTTATGAGAGGAAGCTCAAAAGTTCTGCTACATGTCTTGATTACAGAGCCCAACGCCAACGGGAACACCTCTGTCAACCACGGTGCGATAACGTTCTTTTATTATTCCTCGGCTAGCTCAACATTCTTGTGGGGCGTTATTGAACGGGTAACTCGAACAAATCGTGAAATTAAGTAAACAAGTAGTGCAGAATGTGAACTCACTGGGACGTCCAAAGCACTCACTTTATGAGAGGAAGCTCAAAAGTTCCGCTACATGTCTTGATTACAGAGCCCAACGCCAACGGGAACACCTCTATCAACCACGGTGCGATAACGTTCTTTTATTATTCCTCGGCTAGCTCAACATTCTTGTGGGGCGTTATTGAACGGGTAACTCGAACAAATCGTGAAATTAAGTAAACAAGTAGTGCAGAATGTGAACTCACTGGGACGTCAAAGCACTCACTTTATGAGAGGAAGCTCAAAAGTTCTGCTACATGTCTTGATTACAGAGCCCAACGCCAACGGGAACACCTCTATCAACCACGGTGCGATAACGTTCTTTTATTATTCCTCGGCTAGCTCAACATTCTTGTGGGGCGTTATTGAAGGGGTAACTCGAACAAATCGTGAAATTAAGTAAACAAGTAGTGCAGAATGTGAACTCACTGGGACGTCCAAAGCACTCACTTTATGAGAGGAAGCTCAAAAGTTCTGCTACATGTCTTGATTACAGAGCCCAACGCCAACGGGAACACCTCTATCAACCATGGTGCGATAACGTTCTTTTATTATTCCTCGGCTAGCTCAACACTCTTGTGGGACGTTATTGAAGGGGTAACTCGAACAAATCGTGAAATTAAGTAAACAAGTAGTGCAGAATGTGAACTCACTGGGACGTCCAAAGCACTCACTTTATGAGAGGAAGCTCAAAAGTTCTGCTACATGTCTTGATTACAGAGCCCAACGCCAACGGGAACACCTCTATCAACCACGGTGCGATAACGTTCTTTTATTATTCCTCGGGTAGCTCAACATTCTTGTGGGGCGTTATTGAAGGGGTAACTCGAACAAATCGTGAAATTAAGTAAACAAGTAGTGCAGAATGTGAACTCACTGGGACGCTCAAAGCACTCACTTTATGAGAGGAAGCTCAAAAGTTCTGCTACATGTCTTGATTACAGAGCCCAACGCCAACGGGAACACCTCTATCAACCACAATGCGATAACGTTCTTTTATTATTCCTCGGCTAGCTCAACATTCTTGTGGGGCGTTATTGAAGGGGTAACTCGAACAAATCGTGAAATTAAGTAAACAAGTAGTGCAGAATGTGAACTCACTGGGACGTCCAAAGCACTCACTTTATGAGAGGAAGCTCAAAAGTTCTGCTACATGTCTTGATTACAGAGCCCAACGCCAACGGGAACACCTCTATCAACCACGGTGCGATAACGTTCTTTTATTATTCCTCGGCTAGCTCAACATTCTTGTGGGGCGTTATTGAACGGGTAACTCGAACAAATCGTGAAATTAAGTAAACAAGTAGTGCAGAGCGTGAACTCACTGGGACGTCCAAAGCACAAACTTTATGAGAGGAAGCTCAAAAGTTCCGCTACATGTCTTGATTACAGAGCCCAACGCCAACGGGAACACCTCTATCAACCACGGTGCGATAACGTTCTTTTATTATTCCTCGGCTAGCTCAACATTCTTGTGGGGCGTTATTGAACGGGTAACTCGAACAAATCGTGAAATTAAGTAAACAAGTCGTGCAGAGCGTGAACTCACTGGGACGTCCAAAGCACTCACTTTATGAGAGGAAGCTCAAAAGTTCCGCTACATGTCTTGATTACAGAGCCCAACGCCAACGGGAACACCTCTATCAACCACGGTGCGATAACGTTCTTTTATTATTCCTCGGCTAGCTCAACATTCTTGTGGGGCGTTATTGAACGGGTAACTCGAACAAATCGTGAAATTAAGTAAACAAGTAGTGCAGAATGTGAACTCACTGGGACGTCCAAAGCACTCACTTTATGAGAGGAAGCTCAAAAGTTCTGCTACATGTCTTGATTACAAAGCCCAACGCCAACGGGAACACCTCTATCAACCACGGTGCGATAACGTTCTTTTATTATTCCTCGGCTAGCTCAACATTCTTGTGGGGCGTTATTGAACGGGTAACTCGAACAAATCGTGAAATTAGGTAAACAAGTAGTGCAGAATGTGAACTCACTGGGACGTCCAAAGCACTCACTTTATGAGAGGAAGCTCAAAAGTTCCGCTACATGTCTTGATTACAGAGCCCAACGCCAACGGGAACACCTCTATCAACCACGGTGCGATAACGTTCTTTTATTATTCCTCGGCTAGCTCAACATTCTTGTGGGGCGTTATTGAACGGGTAACTCGAACAAATCGTGAAATTAAGTAAACAAGTAGTGCAGAATGTGAACTCACTGGGACGTCCAAAGCACTCACTTTATGAGAGGAAGCTCAAAAGTTCTGCTACATGTCTTGATTACAGAGCCCAACGCCAACGGGAACACCTCTGTCAACCACGGTGCGATAACGTTCTTTTATTATTCCTCGGCTAGCTCAACATTCTTGTGGGGCGTTATTGAACGGGTAACTCGAACAAATCGTGAAATTAAGTAAACAAGTAGTGCAGAATGTGAACTCACTGGGACGTCAAAACACTCACTTTATGAGAGGAAGCTCAAAAGTTCTGCTACATGTCTTGATTACAGAGCCCAACGCCAACGGTAACACCTCTATCAACCACGGTGCGATAACGTTCTTTTATTATTCCTGGGCTAGCTCAACATTCTTGTGGGACGTTATTGAAGAAGTAACTCGAACAAATTGTGAAATTAAGTAAACAAGTAGTGCAGAATGTGAACTCACTGGGACGTCAAAGCACTCACTTTATGAGAGGAAGCTCAAAAGTTCTGCTACATGTCTTGATTACAGAGCCCAACGCCAACGGGAACACCTCTATCAACCATGGTGCGATAACGTTCTTTTATTATTCCTCGGCTAGCTCAACATTCTTGTGGGGCGTTATTGAAGGGGTAACTCGAACAAATCGTGAAATTAAGTAAACAAGTAGTGCAGAATGTGAACTCACTGGGACGTCCAAAGCACTCACTTTATGAGAGGAAGCTCAAAAGTTCTGCTACATGTCTTGATTACAGAGCCCAAAGCCAACGGGAACACCTCTATCAACCACGGTGCGATAACGTTCTTTTATTATTCCTCGGCTAGCTCAACATTCTTGTGGGACGTTATTGAAGGGGTAACTCGAACAAATTGTGAAATTAAGTAAACAAGTAGTGCAGAATGTGAACTCACTGGGACGTCAAAGCACTCACTTTATGAGAGGAAGCTCAAAAGTTCTGCTACATGTCTTGATTACAGAGCCCAACGCCAACGGGAACACCTCTATCAACCATGGTGCGATAACGTTCTTTTATTATTCCTCGGCTAGCTCAACATTCTTGTGGGGCGTTATTGAAGGGGTAACTCGAACAAATCGTGAAATTAAGTAAACAAGTAGTGCAGAATGTGAACTCACTGGGACGTCAAAGCACTCACTTTATGAGAGGAAGCTCAAAAGTTCTGCAACATGTCTTGATTACAGAGCCCAACGCCAACGGGAACACCTCTATCAACCACGGTGCGATAACGTTCTTTTATTATTCCTCGGCTAGCTCGACATTCTTGTGGGACGTTATTGAAGGGGTAACTCGAACAAATTGTGAAATTAAGTAAACAAGTAGTGCAGAATGTGAACTCACTGGGACGTCAAAGCACTCACTTTATGAGAGGAAGCTCAAAAGTTCTGCTACATGTCTTGATTACAGAGCCCAACGCCAACGGGAACACCTCTATCAACCACGGTGCGATAACGTTCTTTTATTATTCCTCGGCTAGCTCAACATTCTTGTGGGGCGTTATTGAAGGGGTAACTCGAACAAATCGTGAAATTAAGTAAACAAGTAGTGCAGAATGTGAACTCACTGGGACGTCCAAAGCACTCACTTTATGAGAGGAAGCTCAAAAGTTCTGCTACATGTCTTGATTACAGAGCCCAACGCCAACGGGAACACCTCTATCAACCATGGTGCGATAACGTTCTTTTATTATTCCTCGGCTAGCTCAACATTCTTGTGGGACGTTATTGAAGGGGTAACTCGAACAAATCGTGAAATTAAGTAAACAAGTAGTGCAGAATGTGAACTCACTGGGACGTCCAAAGCACTCACTTTATGAGAGGAAGCTCAAAAGTTCTGCTACATGTCTTGATTACAGAGCCCAACGCCAACGGGAACACCTCTATCAACCACGGAGCGATAACGTTCTTTTATTATTCCTCGGGTAGCTCAACATTCTTGTGGGGCGTTATTGAAGGGGTAACTCGAACAAATCGTGAAATTAAGTAAACAAGTAGTGCAGAATGTGAACTCACTGGGACGCCCAAAGCACTCACTTTATGAGAGGAAGCTCAAAAGTTCTGCTACATGTCTTGATTACAGAGCCCAACGCCAACGGGAACACCTCTATCAACCACAATGCGATAACGTTCTTTTATTATTCCTCGGCTAGCTCAACATTCTTGTGGGGCGTTATTGAAGGGGTAACTCGAACAAATCGTGAAATTAAGTAAACAAGTAGTGCAGAATGTGAACTCACTGGGACGTCCAAAGCACTCACTTTATGAGAGGAAGCTCAAAAGTTCTGCTACATGTCTTGATTACAGAGCCCAACGCCAACGGGAACACCTCTATCAACCACGGTGCGATAACGTTCTTTTATTATTCCTCGGCTAGCTCAACATTCTTGTGGGGCGTTATTGAACGGGTAACTCGAACAAATCGTGAAATTAAGTAAACAAGTAGTGCAGAGCGTGAACTCACTGGGACGTCCAAAGCACAAACTTTATGAGAGGAAGCTCAAAAGTTCCGCTACATGTCTTGATTACAGAGCCCAACGCCAACGGGAACACCTCTATCAACCACGGTGCGATAACGTTCTTTTATTATTCCTCGGCTAGCTCAACATTCTTGTGGGGCGTTATTGAACGGGTAACTCGAACAAATCGTGAAATTAAGTAAACAAGTAGTGCAGAGCGTGAACTCACTGGGACGTCCAAAGCACTCACTTTATGAGAGGAAGCTCAAAAGTTCCGCTACATGTCTTGATTACAGAGCCCAACGCCAACGGGAACACCTCTATCAACCACGGTGCGATAACGTTCTTTTATTATTCCTCGGCTAGCTCAACATTCTTGTGGGGCGTTATTGAACGGGTAACTCGAACAAATCGTGAAATTAAGTAAACAAGTAGTGCAGAATGTGAACTCACTGGGACGTCCAAAGCACTCACTTTATGAGAGGAAGCTCAAAAGTTCTGCTACATGTCTTGATTACAAAGCCCAACGCCAACGGGAACACCTCTATCAACCACGGTGCGATAACGTTCTTTTATTATTCCTCGGCTAGCTCAACATTCTTGTGGGGCGTTATTGAACGGGTAACTCGAACAAATCGTGAAATTAGGTAAACAAGTAGTGCAGAATGTGAACTCACTGGGACGTCCAAAGCACTCACTTTATGAGAGGAAGCTCAAAAGTTCCGCTACATGTCTTGATTACAGAGCCCAACGCCAACGGGAACACCTCTATCAACCACGGTGCGATAACGTTCTTTTATTATTCCTCGGCTAGCTCAACATTCTTGTGGGGCGTTATTGAACGGGTAACTCGAACAAATCGTGAAATTAAGTAAACAAGTAGTGCAGAATGTGAACTCACTGGGACGTCCAAAGCACTCACTTTATGAGAGGAAGCTCAAAAGTTCTGCTACATGTCTTGATTACAGAGCCCAACGCCAACGGGAACACCTCTGTCAACCACGGTGCGATAACGTTCTTTTATTATTCCTCGGCTAGCTCAACATTCTTGTGGGGCGTTATTGAACGGGTAACTCGAACAAATCGTGAAATTAAGTAAACAAGTAGTGCAGAATGTGAACTCACTGGGACGTCCAAAGCACTCACTTTATGAGAGGAAGCTCAAAAGTTCCGCTACATGTCTTGATTACAGAGCCCAACGCCAACGGGAACACCTCTATCAACCACGGTGCGATAACGTTCTTTTATTATTCCTCGGCTAGCTCAACATTCTTGTGGGGCGTTATTGAACGGGTAACTCGAACAAATCGTGAAATTAAGTAAACAAGTAGTGCAGAATGTGAACTCACTGGGACGTCCAAAGCACTCACTTTATGAGAGGAAGCTCAAAAGTTCTGCTACATGTCTTGATTACAAAGCCCAACGCCAACGGGAACACGTCTATCAACCACGGTGCGATAACGTTCTTTTATTATTCCTCGGCTAGCTCAACATTCTTGTGGGGCGTTATTGAACGGGTAACTCGAACAAATCGTGAAATTAAGTAAACAAGTAGTGCAGAATGTGAACTCACTGGGACGTCCAAAGCACTCACTTTATGAGAGGAAGCTCAAAAGTTCCGCTACATGTCTTGATTACAGAGCCCAACGCCAACGGGAACACCTCTATCAACCACGGTGCGATAACGTTCTTTTATTATTCCTCGGCTAGCTCAACATTCTTGTGGGGCGTTATTGAACGGGTAACTCGAACAAATCGTGAAATTAAGTAAACAAGTAGTGCAGAATGTGAACTCACTGGGACGTCCAAAGCACTAACTTTATGAGAGGAAGCTCAAAAGTTCCGCTACATGTCTTGATTACAAAGCCCAACGCCAACGGGAACACCTCTATCAACCACGGTGCGATAACGTTCTTTTATTATTCCTCGGCTAGCTCAACATTCTTGTGGGGCGTTATTGAACGGGTAACTCGAACAAATCGTGAAATTAAGTAAACAAGTAGTGCAGAATGTGAACTCACTGGGACGTCCAAAGCACTCACTTTATGAGAGGAAGCTCAAAAGTTCTGCTACATGTCTTGATTACAAAGCCCAACGCCAACGGGAACACCTCTATCAACCACGGTGCGATAACGTTCTGTTATTATTCCTCGGCTAGCTCAACATTCTTGTGGGGCGTTATTGAAGGGGTAACTCGAACAAATCGTGAAATTAAGTAAACAAGTAGTGCAGAATGTGAACTCACTGGGACGTCCAAAGCACTCATTTATGAGAGGAAGCTCAAAAGTTCCGCTACATGTTTTGATTACAGAGCCCAACGCCAACGGGAACCCCTCTATCAACCACGGTGCGATAACGTTCTTTTATTATTCCTCGGCTAGCTCAACATTCTTGTGGGGCGTTATTGAACGGGTAACTCGAACAAATCGTGAAATTAAGTAAACAAGTAGTGCAGAATGTGAACTCACTGGGACGTCCAAAGCACTCACTTTATGAGAGGAAGCTCAAAAGTTCTGCTACATGTCTTGATTACAGAGCCCAACGCCAACGAGAACACCTCTATCAACCACGGTGCGATAACGTTCTTTTATTATTCCTCGGCTAGCTCAACATTCTTGTGGGGCGTTATTGAAGGGGTAACTCGAACAAATCGTGAAATTAAGTAAACAAGTAGTGCAGAATGTGAACTCACTGGGACGTCCAAAGCACTCACTTTATGAGAGGAAGCTCAAAAGTTCTGCTACATGTCTTGATTACAGAGCCCAACGCCAACGGGAACACCTCTATCAACCACGGTGCGATAACGTTCTTTTATTATTCCTCGGCTAGCTCAACATTCTTGTGGGGCGTTATTGAAGGGGTAACTCGAACAAATCGTGAAATTAAGTAAACAAGTAGTGCAGAATGTGAACTCACTGGGACGTCCAAAGCACTCACTTTATGAGAGGAAGCTCAAAAGTTCTGCTACATGTCTTGATTACAGAGCCCAACGCCAACGGGAACACCTCTATCAACCACGGTGCGATAACGTTCTTTTATTATTCCTCGGCTAGCTCAACATTCTTGTGGGGCGTTATTGAACGGGTAACTCGAACAAATCGTGAAATTAAGTAAACAAGTAGTGCAGAATGTGAACTCACTGGGACGTCCAAAGCACTCACATTATGAGAGGAAGCTCAAAAGTTCTGCTACATGTCTTGATTACAGAGCCCAACGCCAACGGGAACACCTCTATCAACCACGATGCGATAACGTTCTTTTATTATTCCTCGGCTAGCTCAACATTCTTGTGGGGCGTTATTGAACGAGTAACTCGAACAAATTGTGAAATTAAGTAAACAAGTAGTGCAGGATGTGAACTCACTGGGACGTCCAAAGCACTCACTTTATGAGAGGAAGCTCAAAAGTTCTGCTACATGTCTTGATTACAGAGCCCAACGCCAACGGGAACACCTCTATCAACCACGGTGCGATAACGTTCTTTTATTATTCCTCGGCTAGCTCAACATTCTTGTGGGGCGTTATTGAACGGGTAACTCGAACAAATCGTGAAATTAAGTAAACAAGTAGTGCAGAATGTGAACTCACTGGGACGTCCAAAGCACTCACTTTATGAGAGGAAGCTCAAAAGTTCTGCTACATGTCTTGATTACAGAGCCCAACGCCAACGGGAACACCTCTATCAACCACGGTGCGATAACGTTCTTTTATTATTCCTCGGCTAGCTCAACATTCTTGTGGGGCGTTATTGAACGGGTAACTCGAACAAATCGTGAAATTAAGTAAACAAGTAGTGCAGAATGTGAACTCACTGGGACGTCCAAAGCACTCACTTTATGAGAGGAAGCTCAAAAGTTCTGCTACATGTCTTGATTACAGAGCCCAACGCCAACGGGAACACCTCTATCAACCACGATGCGATAACGTTCTTTTATTATTCCTCGGCTAGCTCAACATTCTTGTGGGGCGTTATTGAACGGGTAACTCGAACAAATCGTGAAATTAAGTAAACAAGTAGTGCAGAATGTGAACTCACTGGGACGTCCAAAGCACTCACTTTATGAGAGGAAGCTCAAAAGTTCTGCTACATGTCTTGATTACAGAGCCCAACGCCAACGGGAACACCTCTATCAACCACGGTGCGATAACGTTCTTTTATTATTCCTCGGCTAGCTCAACATTCTTGTGGGGCGTTATTGAACGGGTAACTCGAACAAATCGTGAAATTAAGTAAACAAGTAGTGCAGAATGTGAACACACTGGGACGTCCAAAGCACTCACTTTATGAGAGGAAGCTCAAAAGTTCTGCTACATGTCTTGATTACAGAGCCCAACGCCAACGGGAACACCTCTATCAACCACGGTGCGATAACGTTCTTTTATTATTCCTCGGCTAGCTCAACATTCTTGTGGGGCGTTATTGAACGGGTAACTCGAACAAATCGTGAAATTAAGTAAACAAGTAGTGCAGAATGTGAACTCACTGGGACGTCCAAAGCACTCACTTTATGAGAGGAAGCTCAAAAGTTCTGCTACATGTCTTGATTACAGAGCCCAACGCCAACGGGAACACCTCTATCAACCACGGTGCGATAACGTTCTTTTATTATTCCTCGGCTAGCTCAACATTCTTGTGGGGCGTTATTGAACGGGTAACTCGAACAAATCGTGAAATTAAGTAAACAAGTAGTGCAGAATGTGAACTCACTGGGACGTCCAAAGCACTCACATTATGAGAGGAAGCTCAAAAGTTCTGCTACATGTCTTGATTACAGAGCCCAACGCCAACGGGAACACCTCTATCAACCACGATGCGATAACGTTCTTTTATTATTCCTCGGCTAGCTCAACATTCTTGTGGGGCGTTATTGAACGGGTAACTCGAACAAATCGTGAAATTAAGTAAACAAGTAGTGCAGAATGTGAACTCACTGGGACGTCCAAAGCACTCACTTTATGAGAGGAAGCTCAAAAGTTCTGCTACATGTCTTGATTACAGAGCCCAACGCCAACGGGAACACCTCTATCAACCACGGTGCGATAACGTTCTTTTATTATTCCTCGGCTAGCTCAACATTCTTGTGGGGCGTTATTGAACGGGTAACTCGAACAAATCGTGAAATTAAGTAAACAAGTAGTGCAGAATGTGAACACACTGGGACGTCCAAAGCACTCACTTTATGAGAGGAAGCTCAAAAGTTCTGCTACATGTCTTGATTACAGAGCCCAACGCCAACGGGAACACCTCTATCAACCACGGTGCGATAACGTTCTTTTATTATTCCTCGGCTAGCTCAACATTCTTGTGGGGCGTTATTGAAGGGGTAACTCAAACAAATCGTGAAATTAAGTAAACAAGTAGTGCAGAATGTGAACTCACTGGGACGTCCAAAGCACTCACTTTATGAGAGGAAGCTCAAAAGTTCTGCTACATGTCTTGATTACAGAGCCCAACGTCAACGGGAACACCTCTATCAACCACGGTGCGATAACGTTCTTTTATTATTCCTCGGGTAGCTCAACATTCTTGTGGGGCGTTATTGAAGGGGTAACTCGAACAAATCGTGAAATTAAGTAAACAAGTAGTGCAGAATGTGAACTCACTGGGACGTCCAAAGCACTCACTTTATGAGAGGAAGCTCAAAAGTTCTGCTACATGTTTTGATTACAGAGCCCAACGCCAACGGGAACACCTCTATCAACCATGGTGCGATAACGTTCTTTTATTATTCCTCGGGTAGCTCAACATTCTTGTGGGGCGTTATTGAAGGGGTAACTCGAACAAATCGTGAAATTCAGTAAACAAGTAGTGCAGAATGTGAACTCACTGGGACGTCCAAAGCACTCACTTTATGAGAGGAAGCTCAAAAGTTCTGCTACATGTCTTGATTACAGAGCCCAACGCCAACGGGAACACCTCTATCAACCATGGTGCGATAACGTTCTTTTATTATTCCTCGGCTAGCTCAACATTCTTGTGGGGCGTTATTGAAGGGGTAACTCGAACAAATCGTGAAATTCAGTAAACAAGTAGTGCAGAATGTGAACTCACTGGGACGTCCAAAGCACTCACTTCATGAGAGGAAGCTCAAAAGTTCTGCTACATGTCTTGATTACAGAGCCCAACGCCAACGGGAACACCTCTATCAACCACGGTGCGATAACGTTCTTTTATTATTCCTCGGCTAGCTCAACATTCTTGTGGGGCGTTATTGAAGGGGTAACTCGAACAAATCGTGAAATTAAGTAAACAAGTAGTGCAGAATGTGAACTCACTGGGACGTCCAAAGCACTCACTTTATGAGAGGAAGCTCAAAAGTTCTGCTACATGTCTTGATTACAGAGCCCAACGCCAACGGGAACACCTCTATCAACCATGGTGCGATAACGTTCTTTTATTATTCCTCGGCTAGCTCAACATTCTTGTGGGACGTTATTGAAGGGGTAACTCGAACAAATCGTGAAATTAAGTAAACAAGTAGTGCAGAATGTGAACTCACTGGGACGTCCAAAGCACTCACTTTATGAGAGGAAGCTCAAAAGTTCTGCTACATGTCTTGATTACAGAGCCCAACGCCAACGGGAACACCTCTATCAACCATGGTGCGATAACGTTCTTTTATTATTCCTCGGGTAGCTCAACATTCTTGTGGGACGTTATTGAAGGGGTAACTCGAACAAATCGTGAAATTAAGTAAACAAGTAGAGCAGAATGTGAACTCACTGGGACGTCAAAGCACTCACTTTATGAGAGGAAGCTCAAAAGTTCTGCTACATGTCTTGATTACAGAGCCCAACGCCAACGGGAACACCTCTATCAACCACGGTGCGATAACGTTCTTTTATTATTCCTCGGCTAGCTCAACATTCTTGTGGGGCGTTATTGAAGGGGTAACTCGAACAAATTGTGAAACTAAGTAAACAAGTAGTGCAGAATGTGAACTCACTGGGACGTCAAAGCACTCACTTTATGAGAGGAAGCTCAAAAGTTCTGCTACATGTCTTGATTACAGAGCCCAACGCCAACGGGAACACCTCTATCAACCACGGTGCGATAACGTTCTTTTATTATTCCTCGGGTAGCTCAACATTCTTGTGGGGCGTTATTGAAGGGGTAACTCGAACAAATCGTGAAATTAAGTAAACAAGTAGTGCAGAATGTGAACTCACTGGGACGTCCAAAGCACTCACTTTATGAGAGGAAGCTCAAAAGTTCTGCTACATGTCTTGATTACAGAGCCCAACGCCAACGGGAACACCTCTATCAACCATGGTGCGATAACGTTCTTTTATTATTCCTCGGGTAGCTCAACATTCTTGTGGGACGTTATTGAAGGGGTAACTCGAACAAATCGTGAAATTAAGTAAACAAGTAGTGCAGAATGTGAACTCACTGGGACGTCAAAGCACTCACTTTATGAGAGGAAGCTCAAAAGTTCTGCTACATGTCTTGATTACAGAGCCCAACGCCAACGGGAACACCTCTATCAACCACGGTGCGATAACGTTCTTTTATTATTCCTCGGGTAGCTCAACATTCTTGTGGGGCGTTATTGAAGGGGTAACTCGAACAAATCGTGAAATTAAGTAAACAAGTAGTGCAGAATGTGAACTCACTGGGACGTCCAAAGCACTCACTTTATGAGAGGAAGCTCAAAAGTTCTGCTACATGTCTTGATTACAGAGCCCAACGCCAACGGGAACACCTCTATCAACCACGGTGCGATAACGTTCTTTTATTATTTCTCGGGTAGCTCAACATTCTTGTGGGGCGTTATTGAAGGGGTAACTCGAACAAATCGTGAAATTAAGTAAACAAGTAGTGCAGAATGTGAACTCACTGGGACGTCAAAGCACTCACTTTATGAGAGGAAGCTCAAAAGTTCTGCTACATGTCTTGATTACAGAGCCCAACGCCAACGGGAACACCTCTAGCAACCACGGTGCGATAACGTTCTTTTATTATTCCTGGGCTAGCTCAACATTCTTGTGGGACGTTATTGAAGGGGTAACTCGAACAAATTGTGAAATTAAGTAAACAAGTAGTGCAGAATGTGAACTCACTGGGACGTCAAAGCACTCACTTTATGAGAGGAAGCTCAAAAGTTCTGCTACATGTCTTGATTACAGAGCCCAACGCCAACGGGAACACCTCTATCAACCATGGTGCGATAACGTTCTTTTATTATTCCTCGGCTAGCTCAACATTCTTGTGGGGCGTTATTGAAGGGGTAACTCGAACAAATCGTGAAATTAAGTAAACAAGTAGTGCAGAATGTGAACTCACTGGGACGTCCAGAGCACTCACTTTATGAGAGGAAGCTCAAAAGTTCTGCTACATGTCTTGATTACAGAGCCCAACGCCAACGGGAACACCTCTATCAACCACGGTGCGATAACGTTCTTTTATTATTCCTCGGCTAGCTCAACATTCTTGTGGGACGTTATTGAAGGGGTAACTCGAACAAATTGTGAAATTAAGTAAACAAGTAGTGCAGAATGTGAACTCACTGGGACGTCAAAGCACTCACTTTATGAGAGGAAGCTCAAAAGTTCTGCTACATGTCTTGATTACAGAGCCCAACGCCAACGGGAACACCTCTATCAACCATGGTGCGATAACGTTCTTTTATTATTCCTCGGCTAGCTCAACATTCTTGTGGGGCGTTATTGAAGGGGTAACTCGAACAAATCGTGAAATTAAGTAAACAAGTAGTGCAGAATGTGAACTCACTGGGACTTCAAAGCACTCACTTTATGAGAGGAAGCTCAAAAGTTCTGCTACATGTCTTGATTACAGAGCCCAACGCCAACGGGAACACCTCTATCAACCACGGTGCGATAACGTTCTTTTATTATTCCTCGGCTAGCTCAACATTCTTGTGGGACGTTATTGAAGGGGTAACTCGAACAAATTGTGAAATTAAGTAAACAAGTAGTGCAGAATGTGAACTCACTGGGACGTCAAAGCACTCACTTTATGAGAGGAAGCTCAAAAGTTCTGCTACATGTCTTGATTACAGAGCCCAACGCCAACGGGAACACCTCTATCAACCACGGTGCGATAACGTTCTTTTATTATTCCTCGGCTAGCTCAACATTCTTGTGGGGCGTTATTGAAGGGGTAACTCAAACAAATCGTGAAATTAAGTAAACAAGTAGTGCAGAATGTGAACTCACTGGGACATCCAAAGCACTCACTTTATGAGAGGAAGCTCAAAAGTTCTGCTACATGTCTTGATTACAGAGCCCAACGCCAACGGGAACACCTCTATCAACCATGGTGCGATAACGTTCTTTTATTATTCCTCGGCTAGCTCAACATTCTTGTGGGACGTTATTGAAGGGGTAACTCGAACAAATCGTGAAATTAAGTAAACAAGTAGTGCAGAATGTGAACTCACTGGGACGTCCAAAGCACTCACTTTATGAGAGGAAGCTCAAAAGTTCTGCTACATGTCTTGATTACAGAGCCCAACGCCAACGGGAACACCTCTATCAACCACGGTGCGATTACGTTCTTTTATTATTCCTCGGGTAGCTCAACATTCTTGTGGGGCGTTATTGAAGGGGTAACTCGAACAAATCGTGAACTTAAGTAAACAAGTAGTGCAGAATGTGAACTCACTGGGACGCCCAAAGCACTCACTTTATGAGAGGAAGCTCAAAAGTTCTGCTACATGTCTTGATTACAGAGCCCAACGCCAACGGGAACACCTCTATCAACCACGGTGCGATAACGTTCTTTTATTATTCCTCGGCTAGCTCAACATTCTTGTGGGGCGTTATTGAAGGGGTAACTCGAACAAATTGTGAAATTAAGTAAACAAGTAGTGCAGAATGTGAACTCACTGGGACGTCAAAGCACTCACTTTATGAGAGGAAGCTCAAAAGTTCTGCTACATGTCTTGACTACAGAGCACAACGCCAACGGGAACACCTCTATCAACCATGGTGCGATAACGTTCTTTTATTATTCCTCGGCTAGCTCAACATTCTTGTGGGGCGTTATTGAAGGGGTAACTCGAACAAATCGTGAAATTAAGTAAACAAGTAGTGCAGAATGTGAACTCACTGGGACGTCCAGAGCACTCACTTTATGAGAGGAAGCTCAAAAGTTCTGCTACATGTCTTGATTACAGAGCCCAACGCCAACGGGAACACCTCTATCAACCACGGTGCGATAACGTTCTTTTATTATTCCTCGGCTAGCTCAACATTCTTGTGGGACGTTATTGAAGGGGTAACTCGAACAAATTGTGAAATTAAGTAAACAAGTAGTGCAGAATGTGAACTCACTGGGACGTCAAAGCACTCACTTTATGAGAGGAAGCTCAAAAGTTCTGCTACATGTCTTGATTACAGAGCCCAACGCCAACGGGAACACCTCTATCAACCATGGTGCGATAACGTTCTTTTATTATTCCTCGGCTAGCTCAACATTCTTGTGGGGCGTTATTGAAGGGGTAACTCGAACAAATCGTGAAATTAAGTAAACAAGTAGTGCAGAATGTGAACTCACTGGGACGTCAAAGCACTCAGTTTATGAGAGGAAGCTCAAAAGTTCTGCTACATGTCTTGATTACAGAGCCCAACGCCAACGGGAACACCTCTATCAACCACGGTGCGATAACGTTCTTTTATTATTCCTCGGCTAGCTCAACATTTTTGTGGGACGTTATTGAAGGGGTAACTCGAACAAATTGTGAAATTAAGTAAACAAGTAGTGCAGAATGTGAACTCACTGGGACGTCAAAGCACTCACTTTATGAGAGGAAGCTCAAAAGTTCTGCTACATGTCTTGATTACAGAGCCCAACGCCAACGGGAACACCTCTATCAACCACGGTGCGATAACGTTCTTTTATTATTCCTCGGCTAGCTCAACATTCTTGTGGGGCGTTATTGAAGGGGTAACTCGAACAAATCGTGAAATTAAGTAAACAAGTAGTGCAGAATGTGAACTCACTGGGACATCCAAAGCACTCACTTTATGAGAGGAAGCTCAAAAGTTCTGCTACATGTCTTGATTACAGAGCCCAACGCCAACGGGAACACCTCTATCAACCATGGTGCGATAACGTTCTTTTATTATTCCTCGGCTAGCTCAACATTCTTGTGGGACGTTATTGAAGGGGTAACTCGAACAAATCGTGAAATAAAGTAAACAAGTAGTGCAGAATGTGAACCCACTGGGACGTCCAAAGCACTCACTTTATGAGAGGAAGCTCAAAAGTTCTGCTACATGTCTTGATTACAGAGCCCAACGCCAACGGGAACACCTCTATCACCCACGGTGCGATAACGTTCTTTTATTATTCCTCGGGTAGCTCAACATTCTTGTGGGGCGTTATTGAAGGGGTAACTCGAACAAATCGTGAAATTAAGTAAACAAGTAGTGCAGAATGTGAACTCACTGGGAAGCCCAAAGCACTCACTTTATGAGAGGAAGCTCAAAAGTTCTGCTACATGTCTTGATTACAGAGCCCAACGCCAACGGGAACACCTCTATCAACCACGGTGCGATAACGTTCTTTTATTATTCCTCGGGTAGCTCAACATTCTTGTGGGGCGTTATTGAAGGGGTAACTCGAACAAATCGTGAAATTAAGTAAACAAGTAGTGCAGAATGTGAACTCACTGGGACGTCCAAAGCACTCACTTTATGAGAGGAAGCTCAAAAGTTCTGCTACATGTCTTGATTACAGAGCCCAACGCCAACGGGAACACCTCTATCAACCATGGTGCGATAACGTTCTTTTATTATTCCTCGGATAGCTCAACATTCTTGTGGGACGTTATTGAAGGGGTAACTCGAACAAATTGTGAAATTAAGTAAACAAGTAGTGCAGAATGTGAACTCACTGGGACGTCAAAGCACTCACTTTATGAGAGGAAGCTCAAAAGTTCTGCTACATGTCTTGATTACAGAGCCCAACGCCAACGGGAACACCTCTATCAACCACGGTGCGATAACGTTCTTTTATTATTCCTCGGGTAGCTCAACATTCTTGTGGGGCGTTATTGAAGGGGTAACTCGAACAAATCGTGAAATTAAGTAAACAAGTAGAGCAAGATTGTGAACTAACTGGGACGTCCAAAGCACTCACTTTATGAGAGGAAGCTCAAAAGTTCTGCTACATGTCTTGATTACAGAGCCCAACGCCAACGGGAACACCTCTATCAACCACGGTGCGATAACGTTCTTTTATTATTCCTCGGGTAGCTCCACATTCTTGTGGGGCGTTATTGAAGGGGTAACTCGAACAAATCGTGAAATTAAGTAAACAAGTAGTGCATAATGTGAACTCACTGGGACGTCAAAGCACTCACTTTATGAGAGGAAGCTCAAAAGTTCTGCTACATGTCTTGATTACAGAGCCCAACGCCAACGGGAACACCTCTATCAACCACGGTGCGATAACGTTCTTTTATTATTCCTCGGCTAGCTCAACATTCTTGTGGGACGTTATTGAAGGGGTAACTCGAACAAATTGTGAAATTAAGTAAACAAGTAGTGCAGAATGTGAACTCACTGGGACGTCAAAGCACTCACTTTATGAGAGGAAGCTCAAAAGTTCTGCTACATGTCTTGATTACAGAGCCCAACGCCAACGGGAACACCTCTATCAACCACGGTGCGATAACGTTCTTTTATTATTCCTCGGGTAGCTCAACATTCTTGTGGGGCGTTATTGAAGGGGTAACTCGAACAAATCGTGAAATTAAGTAAACAAGTAGTGCAGAATGTGAACTCACTGGGACGTCCAAAGCACTCACTTTATGAGAGGAAGCTCAAAAGTTCTGCTACATGTCTTGATTACAGAGCCCAACGCCAACGGGAACACCTCTATCAACCACGGTGCGATAACGTTCTTTTATTATTCCTCGGGTAGCTCAACATTCTTGTGGGGCGTTATTGAAGGGGTAACTCGAACAAATCGTGAAATTAAGTAAACAAGTAGTGCAGAATGTGAACTCACTGGGACGTCCAAAGCACTCACTTTATGAGAGGAAGCTCAAAAGTTCTGCTACATGTCTTGATTACAGAGCCCAACGCCAACGGGAACACCTCTATCAACCACGGTGCGATAACGTTCTTTTATTATTCCTCGGGTAGCTCAACATTCTTGTGGGGCGTTATTGAAGGGGTAACTCGAACAAATCGTGAAATTAAGTAAACAAGTAGTGCAGAATGTGAACTCACTGGGACGTCCAAAGCACTCACTTTATGAGAGGAAGCTCAAAAGTTCTGCTACATGTCTTGATTACAGAGCCCAACGCCAACGGGAACACCTCTATCAACCATGGTGCGATAACGTTCTTTTATTATTCCTCGGATAGCTCAACATTCTTGTGGGACGTTATTGAAGGGGTAACTCGAACAAATTGTGAAATTAAGTAAACAAGTAGTGCAGAATGTGAACTCACTGGGACGTCAAAGCACTCACTTTATGAGAGGAAGCTCAAAAGTTCTGCTACATGTCTTGATTACAGAGCCCAACGCCAACGGGAACACCTCTATCAACCACGGTGCGATAACGTTCTTTTATTATTCCTCGGGTAGCTCAACATTCTTGTGGGGCGTTATTGAAGGGGTAACTCGAACAAATCGTGAAAATAAGTAAACAAGTAGAGCAAGATTGTGAACTAACTGGGACGTCCAAAGCACTCACTTTATGAGAGGAAGCTCAAAAGTTCTGCTACATGTCTTGATTACAGAGCCCAACGCCAACGGGAACACCTCTATCAACCACGGTGCGATAACGTATTTTTATTATTCCTCGGGTAGCTCCACATTCTTGTGGGGCGTTATTGAAGGGGTAACTCGAACAAATCGTGAAATTAAGTAAACAAGTAGTGCATAATGTGAACTCACTGGGACGTCAAAGCACTCACTTTATGAGAGGAAGCTCAAAAGTTCTGCTACATGTCTTGATTACAGAGCCCAACGCCAACGGGAACACCTCTATCAACCACGGTGCGATAACGTTCTTTTATTATTCCTCGGCTAGCTCAACATTCTTGTGGGACGTTATTGAAGGGGTAACTCGAACAAATTGTGAAATTAAGTAAACAAGTAGTGCAGAATGTGAACTCACTGGGACGTCAAAGCACTCACTTTATGAGAGGAAGCTCAAAAGTTCTGCTACATGTCTTGATTACAGAGCCCAACGCCAACGGGAACACCTCTATCAACCACGGTGCGATAACGTTCTTTTATTATTCCTCGGGTAGCTCAACATTCTTGTGGGGCGTTATTGAAGGGGTAACTCGAACAAATCGTGAAATTAAGTAAACAAGTAGTGCAGAATGTGAACTCACTGGGACGTCCAAAGCACTCACTTTATGAGAGGAAGCTCAAAAGTTCTGCTACATGTCTTGATTACAGAGCCCAACGCCAACGGGAACACCTCTATCAACCACGGTGCGATAACGTTCTTTTATTATTCCTCGGGTAGCTCAACATTCTTGTGGGGCGTTATTGAAGGGGTAACTCGAACAAATCGTGAAATTAAGTAAACAAGTAGTGCAGAATGTGAACTCACTGGGACGTCCAAAGCACTCACTTTATGAGAGGAAGCTCAAAAGTTCTGCTACATGTCTTGATTACAGAGCCCAACGCCAACGGGAACACCTCTATCAACCATGGTGCGATAACGTTCTTTTATTATTTCTCGGGTAGCTCAACATTCTTGTGGGACGTTATTGAAGGGGTAACTCGAACAAATCGTGAAATTAAGTAAACAAGTAGTGCAGAATGTGAACTCACTGGGACGTCCAAAGCACTCACTTTATGAGAGGAAGCTCAAAAGTTCTGCTACATGTCTTGATTACAGAGCCCAACGCCAACGGGAACACCTCTATCAACCACGGTGCGATAACGTTCTTTTATTATTCCTCGGGTAGCTCAACATTCTTGTGGGGCGTTATTGAAGGGGTAACTCGAACAAATCGTGAAATTAAGTAAACAAGTAGTGCAGAATGTGAACTCACTGGGACGTCCAAAGCACTCACTTTATGAGAGGAAGCTCAAAAGTTCTGCTACATGTCTTGATTACAGAGCCCAACGCCAACGGGAACACCTCTATCAACCACGGTGCGATAACGTTCTTTTATTATTCCTCGGGTAGCTCAACATTCTTGTGGGGCGTTATTGAAGGGGTAACTCGAACAAATCGTGAAATTAAGTAAACAAGTAGTGCAGAATGTGAACTCACTGGGACGCCCAAAGCACTCACTTTATGAGAGGAAGCTCAAAAGTTCTGCTACATGTCTTGATTACAGAGCCCAACGCCAACGGGAACACCTCTATCAACCACGGTGCGATAACGTTCTTTTATTATTCCTCGGCTAGCTCAACATTCTTGTGGGGCGTTATTGAAGGGGTAACTCGAACAAATTGTGAAATTAAGTAAACAAGTAGTGCAGAATGTGACCTCACTGGGACGTCAAAGCACTCACTTTATGAGAGGAAGCTCAGAAGTTCTGCTACATGTCTTGATTACAGAGCCCAACGCCAACGGGAACACCTCTATCAACCACGGTGCGATAACGTTCTTTTATTATTCCTCGGGTAGCTCAACATTCTTGTGGGGCGTTATCGAAGGGGTAACTCGAACAAATCGTGAAATTAAGTAAACAAGTAGTGCAGAATGTGAACTCACTGGGACGTCAAAGCCCTCACTTTATGAGAGGAAGCTCAAAAGTTCTGCTACATGTCTTGATTACAGAGCCCAACGCCAACGGGAACACCTCTATCAACCACGGTGCGATAACGTTCTTTTATTATTCCTCGGGTAGCTCAACATTCTTGTGGGGCGTTATTGAAGGGGTAACTCGAACAAATCGTGAAATTAAGTAAACAAGTAGTGCACAATGTGAACTCACTGGGACGCCCAAAGCACTCACTTTATGAGAGGAAGCTCAAAAGTTCTGCTACATGTCTTGATTACAGAGCCCAACGCCAACGGGAACACCTCTATCAACCACGGTGCGATAACGTTCCTTTATTATTCCTCGGGTAGCTCAACATTCTTGTGGGGCGTTATTGAAGGGGTAACTCGAACAAATCGAGAAATTAAGTAAACAAGTAGTGCAGAATGTGAACTCACTGGGACGTCAAAGCACTCACTTTATGAGAGGAAGCTCAAAAGTTCTGCTACATGTCTTGATTAGAGAGCCCAACGCCAACGGGAACACCTCTATCAACCACGGTGCGATAACGTTCTTTTATTATTCCTCGGCTAGCTCAACATTCTTGTGGGGCGTTATATACAGGGTAACTCGAACAAATCGAGAAATTAGGTAAACAAGTAGTGCAGAATGTGAACTCACTGGGACGTCCAAAGCACTCACTTTATGAGAGGAAGCTCAAAAGTTCTGCTACATGTCTTGATTACAGAGCCCAACGCCAACGGGAACACCTCTATCAACCACGGTGCGATAACGTTCTTTTATTATTTCTCGGGTAGCTCAACATTCTTGTGGGGCGTTATTGAAGGGGTAACTCGAACAAATCGTGAACTTAAGTAAACAAGTAGTGCAGAATGTGAACTCACTGGGACGTCAAAGCACTCACTTTATGAGAGGAAGCTCAAAAGTTCTGCTACATGTCTTGATTACAGAGCCCAACGCCAACGGGAACACCTCTATCAACCATGGTGCGATAACGTTCTTTTATTATTCCTCGGCTAGCTCAACATTCTTGTGGGACGTTATTGAAGGGGTAACTCGAACAAATCGTGAAATTAAGTAAACAAGTAGTGCAGAATGTGAACTCACTGGGACGTCCAAAGCACGCACTTTATGAGAGGAAGCTCAAAGGTTCTGCTACATGTCTTGATTACAGAGCCCAACGCCAACGGGAACACCTCTATCAACCACGGTGCGATAACGTTCTTTTATTATTCCTCGGGTAGCTCAACATTCTTGTGGGGCGTTATTGAAGGGGTAACTCGAACAAATCGTGAAATTAAGTAAACAAGTAGTGCAGAATGTGAACTCACTGGGACGCCCAAAGCACTCACTTTATGAGAGGAAGCTCAAAAGTTCTGCTACATGTCTTGATTACAGAGCCCAACGCCAACGGGAACACCTCTATCAACCACGGTGCGATAACGTTCTTTTATTATTCCTCGGCTAGCTCAACATTCTTGTGGGGCGTTATTGAAGGGGTAACTCGAACAAATTGTGAAATTAAGTAAACAAGTAGTGCAGAATGTGAACTCACTGGGACGTCAAAGCACTCACTTTATGAGAGGAAGCTCAAAAGTTCTGCCACATGTCTTGATTACAGAGCCCAACGACAACGGGAACACCTCTATCAACCACGGTGCGATAACGTTCTTTTATTATTCCTCGGGTAGCTCAACATTCTTGTGGGGCGTTATTGAAGAGGTAACTCGAACAAATCGTGAAATTAAGTAAACAAGTAGTGCAGAATGTGAACTCACTGGGACGTCCAAAGCACTCACTTTATGAGAGGAAGCTCAAAAGTTCTGCTACATGTCTTGATTACAGAGCCCAACGCCAACGGGAACACCTCTATCAACCATGGTGCGATAACGTTCTTTTATTATTCCTCGGGTAGCTCAACATTCTTGTGGGACGTTATTGAAGGGGTAACTCGAACAAATTGTGAAATTAAGTAAACAAGTAGTGCAGAATGTGAACTCACTGGGACGTCAAAGCACTCACTTTATGAGAGGAAGCTCAAAAGTTCTGCTACATGTCTTGATTACAGAGCCCAACGCCAACGGGAACACCTCTATCAACCACGGTGCGATAACGTTCTTTTATTATTCCTCGGGTAGCTCAACATTCTTGTGGGGCGTTATTGAAGGGGTAACTCGAACAAATCGTGAAATTAAGTAAACAAGTAGAGCAAGATTGTGAACTAACTGGGACGTCCAAAGCACTCACTTTATGAGAGGAAGCTCAAAAGTTCTGCTACATGTCTTGATTACAGAGCCCAACGCCAACGGGAACACCTCTATCAACCACGGTGCGATAACGTTCTTTTATTATTCCTCGGGTAGCTCAACATTCTTGTGGGACGTTATTGAAGGGGTAACTCGAACAAATTGTGAAATTAAGTAAACAAGTAGTGCAGAATGTGAACTCACTGGGACGTCAAAGCACTCACTTTATGAGAGGAAGCTCAAAAGTTCTGCTACATGTCTTGATTACAGAGCCCAACGCCAACGGGAACACCTCTATCAACCACGGTGCGATAACGTTCTTTTATTATTCCTCGGGTAGCTCAACATTCTTGTGGGGCGTTATTGAAGGGGTAACTCGAACAAATCGTGAAATTAAGTAAACAAGTAGTGCATAATGTGAACTCACTGGGACGTCAAAGCACTCACTTTATGAGAGGAAGCTCAAAAGTTCTGCTACATGTCTTGATTACAGAGCCCAACGCCAACGGGAACACCTCTATCAACCACGGTGCGATAACGTTCTTTTATTATTCCTCGGCTAGCTCAACATTCTTGTGGGACGTTATTGAAGGGGTAACTCGAACAAATTGTGAAATTAAGTAAACAAGTAGTGCAGAATGTGAACTCACTGGGACGTCAAAGCACTCACTTTATGACAGGAAGCTCAAAAGTTCTGCTACATGTCTTGATTACAGAGCCCAACGCCAACGGGAACACCTCTATCAACCACGGTGCGATAACGTTCTTTTATTATTCCTCGGGTAGCTCAACATTCTTGTGGGGCGTTATTGAAGGGGTAACTCGAACAAATCGTGAAATTAAGTAAACAAGTAGTGCAGAATGTGAACTCACTGGGACGTCCAAAGCACTCACTTTATGAGAGGAAGCTCAAAAGTTCTGCTACATGTCTTGATTACAGAGCCCAACGCCAACGGGAACACCTCTATCAACCACGGTGCGATAACGTTCTTTTATTATTCCTCGGGTAGCTCAACATTCTTGTGGGGCGTTATTGAAGGGGTAACTCGAACAAATCGTGAAATTAAGTAAACAAGTAGTGCAGAATGTGAACTCACTGGGACGCCCAAAGCACTCACTTTATGAGAGGAAGCTCGAAAGTTCTGCTACATGTCTTGATTACAGAGCCCAACGCCAACGGGAACACCTCTATCAACCACGGTGCGATAACGTTCTTTTATTATTCCTCGGCTAGCTCAACATTCTTGTGGGGCGTTATTGAAGGGGTAACTCGAACAAATTGTGAAATTAAGTAAACAAGTAGTGCAGAATGTGAACTCACTGGGACGTCAAAGCACTCACTTTATGAGAGGAAGCTCAAAAGTTCTGCTACGTGTCTTGATTACAGAGCCCAACGCCAACGGGAACACCTCTATCAACCACGGTGCGATAACGTTCTTTTATTATTCCTCGGGTAGCTCAACATTCTTGTGGGGCGTTATCGAAGGGGTAACTCGAACAAATCGTGAAATTAAGTAAACAAGTAGTGCAGAATGTGAACTCACTGGGACGTCAAAGCCCTCACTTTATGAGAGGAAGCTCAAAAGTTCTGCTACATGTCTTGATTACAGAGCCCAACGCCAACGGGAACACCTCTATCAACCACGGTGCGATAACGTTCTTTTATTATTCCTCGGGTAGCTCAACATTCTTGTGGGGCGTTATTGAAGGGGTAACTCGAACAAATCGTGAAATTAAGTAAACAAGTAGTGCAGAATGTGAACTCACTGGGACGCCCAAAGCACTCACTTTATGAGAGGAAGCTCAAAAGTTCTGCTACATGTCTTGATTACAGAGCCCAACGCCAACGGGAACACCTCTATCAACCACGGTGCGATAACGTTCTTTTATTATTCCTCGGGTAGCTCAACATTCTTGTGGGGCGTTATTGAAGGGGTAACTCGAACAAATCGTGAAATTAAGTAAACAAGTAGTGCAGAATGTGAACTCACTGGGACGCCCAAAGCACTCACTTTATGAGAGGAAGCTCAAAAGTTCTGCTACATGTCTTGATTACAGAGCCCAACGCCAACGGGAACACCTCTATCAACCACGGTGCGATAACGTTCTTTTATTATTCCTCGGCTAGCTCAACATTCTTGTGGGGCGTTATTGAAGGGGTAACTCGAACAAATTGTGAAATTAAGTAAACAAGTAGTGCAGAATGTGAACTCACTGGGACGTCAAAGCACTCACTTTATGAGAGGAAGCTCAGAAGTTCTGCTACATGTCTTGATTACAGAGCCCAACGCCAACGGGAACACCTCTATCAACCACGGTGCGATAACGTTCTTTTATTATTCCTCGGGTAGCTCAACATTCTTGTGGGGCGTTATCGAAGGGGTAACTCGAACAAATCGTGAAATTAAGTAAACAAGTAGTGCAGAATGTGAACTCACTGGGACGTCAAAGCCCTCACTTTATGAGAGGAAGCTCAAAAGTTCTGCTACATGTCTTGATTACAGAGCCCAACGCCAACGGGAACACCTCTATCAACCACGGTGCGATAACGTTCTTTTATTATTCCTCGGGTAGCTCAACATTCTTGTGGGGCGTTATTGAAGGGGTAACTCGAACAAATCGTGAAATTAAGTAAACAAGTAGTGCACAATGTGAACTCACTGGGACGCCCAAAGCACTCACTTTATGAGAGGAAGCTCAAAAGTTCTGCTACATGTCTTGATTAGAGAGCCCAACGCCAACGGGAACACCTCTATCAACCACGGTGCGATAACGTTCCTTTATTATTCCTCGGGTAGCTCAACATTCTTGTGGGGCGTTATTGAAGGGGTAACTCGAACAAATCGAGAAATTAAGTAAACAAGTAGTGCAGAATGTGAACTCACTGGGACGTCAAAGCACTCACTTTATGAGAGGAAGCTCAAAAGTTCTGCTACATGTCTTGATTAGAGAGCCCAACGCCAACGGGAACACCTCTATCAACCACGGTGCGATAACGTTCTTTTATTATTCCTCGGCTAGCTCAACATTCTTGTGGGGCGTTATTGAAGGGGCAACTCGAACAAATCGTGAAATTAAGTAAACAAGTAGTGCACAATGTGAACTCACTGGGACGCCCAAAGCACTCACTTTATGAGAGGAAGCTCAAAAGTTCTGCTACATGTCTTGATTACAGAGCCCAACGCCAACGGGAACACCTCTATCAACCACGGTGCGATAACGTTCCTTTATTATTCCTCGGGTAGCTCAACATTCTTGTGGGGCGTTATTGAAGGGGTAACTCGAACAAATCGAGAAATTAAGTAAACAAGTAGTGCAGAATGTGAACTCACTGGGACGTCAAAGCACTCACTTTATGAGAGGAAGCTCAAAAGTTCTGCTACATGTCTTGATTAGAGAGCCCAACGCCAACGGGAACACCTCTATCAACCACGGTGCGATAACGTTCTTTTATTATTCCTCGGCTAGCTCAACATTCTTGTGGGGCGTTATATACAGGGTAACTCGAACAAATCGAGAAATTAGGTAAACAAGTAGTGCAGAATGTGAACTCACTGGGACGTCCAAAGCACTCACTTTATGAGAGGAAGCTCAAAAGTTCTGCTACATGTCTTGATTACAGAGCCCAACGCCAACGGGAACACCTCTATCAACCACGGTGCGATAACGTTCTTTTATTATTTCTCGGGTAGCTCAACATTCTTGTGGGGCGTTATTGAAGGGGTAACTCGAACAAATCGTGAACTTAAGTAAACAAGTAGTGCAGAATGTGAACTCACTGGGACGTCAAAGCACTCACTTTATGAGAGGAAGCTCAAAAGTTCTGCTACATGTCTTGATTACAGAGCCCAACGCCAACGGGAACACCTCTATCAACCATGGTGCGATAACGTTCTTTTATTATTCCTCGGCTAGCTCAACATTCTTGTGGGACGTTATTGAAGGGGTAACTCGAACAAATCGTGAAATTAAGTAAACAAGTAGTGCAGAATGTGAACTCACTGGGACGTCCAAAGCACGCACTTTATGAGAGGAAGCTCAAAGGTTCTGCTACATGTCTTGATTACAGAGCCCAACGCCAACGGGAACACCTCTATCAACCACGGTGCGATAACGTTCTTTTATTATTCCTCGGGTAGCTCAACATTCTTGTGGGGCGTTATTGAAGGGGTAACTCGAACAAATCGTGAAATTAAGTAAACAAGTAGTGCAGAATGTGAACTCACTGGGACGCCCAAAGCACTCACTTTATGAGAGGAAGCTCAAAAGTTCTGCTACATGTCTTGATTACAGAGCCCAACGCCAACGGGAACACCTCTATCAACCACGGTGCGATAACGTTCTTTTATTATTCCTCGGCTAGCTCAACATTCTTGTGGGGCGTTATTGAAGGGGTAACTCGAACAAATTGTGAAATTAAGTAAACAAGTAGTGCAGAATGTGAACTCACTGGGACGTCAAAGCACTCACTTTATGAGAGGAAGCTCAAAAGTTCTGCCACATGTCTTGATTACAGAGCCCAACGACAACGGGAACACCTCTATCAACCACGGTGCGATAACGTTCTTTTATTATTCCTCGGGTAGCTCAACATTCTTGTGGGGCGTTATTGAAGAGGTAACTCGAACAAATCGTGAAATTAAGTAAACAAGTAGTGCAGAATGTGAACTCACTGGGACGTCCAAAGCACTCACTTTATGAGAGGAAGCTCAAAAGTTCTGCTACATGTCTTGATTACAGAGCCCAACGCCAACGGGAACACCTCTATCAACCATGGTGCGATAACGTTCTTTTATTATTCCTCGGGTAGCTCAACATTCTTGTGGGACGTTATTGAAGGGGTAACTCGAACAAATTGTGAAATTAAGTAAACAAGTAGTGCAGAATGTGAACTCACTGGGACGTCAAAGCACTCACTTTATGAGAGGAAGCTCAAAAGTTCTGCTACATGTCTTGATTACAGAGCCCAACGCCAACGGGAACACCTCTATCAACCACGGTGCGATAACGTTCTTTTATTATTCCTCGGGTAGCTCAACATTCTTGTGGGGCGTTATTGAAGGGGTAACTCGAACAAATCGTGAAATTAAGTAAACAAGTAGAGCAAGATTGTGAACTAACTGGGACGTCCAAAGCACTCACTTTATGAGAGGAAGCTCAAAAGTTCTGCTACATGTCTTGATTACAGAGCCCAACGCCAACGGGAACACCTCTATCAACCACGGTGCGATAACGTTCTTTTATTATTCCTCGGGTAGCTCAACATTCTTGTGGGACGTTATTGAAGGGGTAACTCGAACAAATTGTGAAATTAAGTAAACAAGTAGTGCAGAATGTGAACTCACTGGGACGTCAAAGCACTCACTTTATGAGAGGAAGCTCAAAAGTTCTGCTACATGTCTTGATTACAGAGCCCAACGCCAACGGGAACACCTCTATCAACCACGGTGCGATAACGTTCTTTTATTATTCCTCGGGTAGCTCAACATTCTTGTGGGGCGTTATTGAAGGGGTAACTCGAACAAATCGTGAAATTAAGTAAACAAGTAGTGCATAATGTGAACTCACTGGGACGTCAAAGCACTCACTTTATGAGAGGAAGCTCAAAAGTTCTGCTACATGTCTTGATTACAGAGCCCAACGCCAACGGGAACACCTCTATCAACCACGGTGCGATAACGTTCTTTTATTATTCCTCGGCTAGCTCAACATTCTTGTGGGACGTTATTGAAGGGGTAACTCGAACAAATTGTGAAATTAAGTAAACAAGTAGTGCAGAATGTGAACTCACTGGGACGTCAAAGCACTCACTTTATGACAGGAAGCTCAAAAGTTCTGCTACATGTCTTGATTACAGAGCCCAACGCCAACGGGAACACCTCTATCAACCACGGTGCGATAACGTTCTTTTATTATTCCTCGGGTAGCTCAACATTCTTGTGGGGCGTTATTGAAGGGGTAACTCGAACAAATCGTGAAATTAAGTAAACAAGTAGTGCAGAATGTGAACTCACTGGGACGTCCAAAGCACTCACTTTATGAGAGGAAGCTCAAAAGTTCTGCTACATGTCTTGATTACAGAGCCCAACGCCAACGGGAACACCTCTATCAACCACGGTGCGATAACGTTCTTTTATTATTCCTCGGGTAGCTCAACATTCTTGTGGGGCGTTATTGAAGGGGTAACTCGAACAAATCGTGAAATTAAGTAAACAAGTAGTGCAGAATGTGAACTCACTGGGACGCCCAAAGCACTCACTTTATGAGAGGAAGCTCAAAAGTTCTGCTACATGTCTTGATTACAGAGCCCAACGCCAACGGGAACACCTCTATCAACCACGGTGCGATAACGGTCTTTTATTATTCCTCGGCTAGCTCAACATTCTTGTGGGGCGTTATTGAAGGGGTAACTCGAACAAATTGTGAAATTAAGTAAACAAGTAGTGCAGAATGTGAACTCACTGGGACGTCAAAGCACTCACTTTATGAGAGGAAGCTCAAAAGTTCTGCTACGTGTCTTGATTACAGAGCCCAACACCAACGGGAACACCTCTATCAACCACGGTGCGATAACGTTCTTTTATTATTCCTCGGGTAGCTCAACATTCTTGTGGGGCGTTATCGAAGGGGTAACTCGAACAAATCGTGAAATTAAGTAAACAAGTAGTGCAGAATGTGAACTCACTGGGACGTCAAAGCCCTCACTTTATGAGAGGAAGCTCAAAAGTTCTGCTACATGTCTTGATTACAGAGCCCAACGCCAACGGGAACACCTCTATCAACCACGGTGCGATAACGTTCTTTTATTATTCCTCGGGTAGCTCAACATTCTTGTGGGGCGTTATTGAAGGGGTAACTCGAACAAATCGTGAAATTAAATAAACAAGTAGTGCAGAATGTGAACTCACTGGGACGCCCAAAGCACTCACTTTATGAGAGGAAGCTCAAAAGTTCTGCTACATGTCTTGATTACAGAGCCCAACGCCAACGGGAACACCTCTATCAACCACGGTGCGATAACGTTCTTTTATTATTCCTCGGGTAGCTCAACATTCTTGTGGGGCGTTATTGAAGGGGTAACTCGAACAAATCGAGAAATTAAGTAAACAAGTAGTGCAGAATGTGAACTCACTGGGACGTCAAAGCACTCACTTTATGAGAGGAAGCTCAAAAGTTCTGCTACATGTCTTGATTAGAGAGCCCAACGCCAACGGGAACACCTCTATCAAACACGGTGCGATAACGTTCTTTTATTATTCCTCGGCTAGCTCAACATTCTTGTGGGGCGTTATTGAAGGGGTAACTCGAACAAATCGTGAAATTAAGTAAACAAGTAGTGCAGAATGTGAACTCACTGGGACGTCAAAGCACTCACTTTATGAGAGGAAGCTCAAAAGTTCTGCTACATGTCTTGATTACAGAGCCCAACGCCAACGGGAACACCTCTATCAACCACGGTGCGATAACGTTCTTTTATTATTCCTCGGCTAGCTCAACATTCTTGTGGGGCGTTATTGAAGGGGTAACTCGAACAAATCGTGAAATTAAGTAAACAAGTAGTGCAGAATGTGAACTCACTGGGACGCCCAAAGCACTCACTTTATGAGAGGAAGCTCAAAAGTTCTGCTACATGTCTTGATTACAGAGCCCAACGCCAACGGGAACACCTCTATCAACCACGGTGCGATAACGTTCTTTTATTATTCCTCGGCTAGCTCAACATTCTTGTGGGGCGTTATTGAAGGGGTAACACGAACAAATCGTGAAATTAAGTAAACAAGTAGTGCAGAATGTGAACTCACTGGGACGTCAAAGCACTCACTTTATGAGAGGAAGCTCAAAAGTTCTGCTACATGTCTTGATCACAGAGCCCAACGCCAACGGGAACACCTCTATCAACCACGGTGCGATAACGTTCTTTTATTATTCCTCGGCTAGCTCAACATTCTTGTGGGGCGTTATTGAAGGGGTAACTCGAACAAATCGTGAAATTAAGTAAACAAGTAGTGCAGAATGTGAACTCACTGGGACGTCAAAGCACTCACTTTATGAGAGGAAGCTCAAAAGTTCTGCTACATGTCTTGATTAGAGAGCCCAACGCCAACGGGAACACCTCTATCAACCACGGTGCGATAACGTTCTTTTATTATTCCTCGGCTAGCTCAACATTCTTGTGGGGCGTTATTGAAGGGGTAACTCGAACAAATCGAGAAATTAAGTAAACAAGTAGTGCAGAATGTGAACTCACTGGGACGTCAAAGCACTCACTTTATGAGAGGAAGCTCAAAAGTTCTGCTACATGTCTTGATTAGAGAGCCCAACGCCAACGGGAACACCTCTATCAACCACGGTGCGATAACGTTCTTTTATTATTCCTCGGCTAGCTCAACATTCTTGTGGGGCGTTATTGAAGGGGTAACTCGAACAAATCGTGAAATTAAGTAAACAAGTAGTGCAGAATGTGAACTCACTGGGACGTCAAAGCCCTCACTTTATGAGAGGAAGCTCAAAAGTTCTGCTACACGTCTTGATTACAGAGCCCAACGCCAACGGGAACACCTCTATCAACCACGGTGCGATAACGTTCTTTTATTATTCCTCGGCTAGCTCAACATTCTTGTGGGGCGTTATTGAAGGGGTAACTCGAACAAATCGTGAAATTAAGTAAACAAGTAGTGCAGAATGTGAACTCACTGGGACGCCCAAAGCACTCACTTTATGAGAGGAAGCTCAAAAGTTCTGCTACATGTCTTGAATACAGAGCCCAACGCCAACGGGAACACCTCTATCAACCACGGTGCAATAACGTTCTTTTATTATTCCTCGGCTAGCTCAACATTCTTGTGGGGCGTTATTGAAGGGGTAACTCGAACAAATCGTGAAATTAAGTAAACAAGTAGTGCAGAATGTGAACTCACTGGGACGTCAAAGCACTCACTTTATGAGAGGAAGCTCAAAAGTTCTGCTACATGTCTTGATTACAGAGCCCAACGCCAACGGGAACACCTCTATCAACCACGGTGCGATAACGTTCTTTTATTATTCCTCGGCTAGCTCAACATTCTTGTGGGGCGTTATTGAAGGGGTAACTCGAACAAATCGTGAAATTAAGTAAACAAGTAGTGCAGAATGTGAACTCACTGGGACGCCCAAAGCACTCACTTTATGAGAGGAAGCTCAAAAGTTCTGCTACATGTCTTGATTACAGAGCCCAACGCCAACGGGAACACCTCTATCAACCACGGTGCGATAACGTTCTTTTATTATTCCTCGGGTAGCTCAACATTCTTGTGGGGCGTTATTGAAGGGGTAACTCGTACAAATCGTGAAATTAAGTAAACAAGTAGTGCAGAATGTGAACTCACTGGGACGTCAAAGCACTCACTTTATGAGAGGAAGCTCAAAAGTTCTGCTACATGTCTTGATTACAGAGCCCAACGCCAACGGGAACACCTCTATCAACCACGGTGCGATAACGTTCTTTTATTATTCCTCCGCTAGCTCAACATTCTTGTGGGGCGTTATATACAGGGTAACTCGAACAAATCGAGAAATTAGGTAAACAAGTAGTGCAGAATGTGAACTCACTGGGACGTCCAAAGCACTCACTTTATGAGAGGAAGCTCAAAAGTTCTGCTACATGTCTTGATTACAGAGCCCAACGCCAACGGGAACACCTCTATCAACCACGGTGCGATAACGTTCTTTTATTATTCCTCGGGTAGCTCAACATTCTTGTGGGGCGTTATTGAAGGGGTAACTCGAACAAATCGTGAAATTAAGTAAACAAGTAGTGCAGAATGTGAACTCACTGGGAAGCCCAAAGCACTCACTTTATGAGAGGAAGCTCAAAAGTTCTGCTACATGTCTTGATTAGAGAGCCCAACGCCAACGGGAACACCTCTATCAACCACGGTGCAATAACGTTCTTTTATTATTCCTCGGCTAGCTCAACATTCTTGTAGGGCGTTATATACAGGGTAACTCGAACAAATCGAGAAATTAGGTAAACAAGTAGTGCAGAATGTGAACTCACTGGGACGTCCAAAGCACTCACTTTATGAGAGGAAGCTCAAAAGTTCTGCTACATGTCTTGATTACAGAGCCCAACGCCAACGGGAACACCTCTATCAACCATGGTGCGATAACGTTCTTTTATTATTCCTCGGCTAGCTCAACGTTCATGTGGGGCGTTATTGAAGGGGTAACTCGAACAAATCGTGAAATTAAGTAAACAAGTAGTGCAGAATGTGAACTCACTGGGACGCCCAAAGCACTCACTTTATGAGAGGAAGCTCAAAAGTTCTGCTACATGTCTTGATTACAGAGCCCAACGCCAACGGGAACACCTCTATCAACCATGGTGCGATAACGTTCTTTTATTATTCCTCGGCTAGCTCAACATTCTTGTGGGGCGTTATTGAAGGGGTAACTCGAACAAATCGTGAAATTAAGTAAACAAGTAGTGCAGAATGTGAACTCACTGGGACGTCCAAAGCACTCACTTTATGAGAGGAAGCTCAAAAGTTCTGCTACATGTCTTGATTACAGAGCCCAACGCCAACGGGAACACCTCTATCAACCACGGTGCGATAACGTTCTTTTATTATTCCTCGGCTAGCTCAACATTCTTGTGGGGCGGTAATGGAGGCGTAACTAAAACAAATCGTGAAATTAAGTAAACAAGTACTGATGAATTTGAACCCACTGGGACGTCCAAAGCACTCACTTTATGAGAGGAAGCTCAAAAGTTCTGCTACATGTCTTGATTACAGAGCCCAACGCCAACGGGAACACCTCTATCAACCACGGTGCAATAACGTTCTTTTATTATTCCTCGGCTAGCTCAACATTCTTGTGGGGCGGTAATGGAGGCGTAACTAAAACAAAGCGTGAAATTAAGTAAACAAGTACTGATGAATTTGAACTCACTGGGACGTCCAAAGCATTCACTTTATGAGAGCAAGCTCAAAAGTTCTGCTACATGTCTTGATTACAGAGCCCAACGCCAACGGGAACACCTCTATCAACCACGGTGCGATAACGTTCTTTTATTATTCCTCGGCTAGCTCAACATTCTTGTGGGGCGTTATTGAACGGGTAACTCGAACAAATCGTGAAATTAAGTAAACAAGTAGTGCAGAATTTGAACTCACTGGGACGTCCACAGCACTCACTTTATGAGAGGAAGCTCAAAAGTTCTGCTACATGTCTTGATTACAGAGCCCAACGCCAACGGGAACACCTCTATCAACCACGGTGCGATAACGTTCTTTTATTATTCCTCGGCTAGCTCAACATTCTTGTGGGGCGGTAATGGAGGCGTAACTAAAACAAATCGTGAAATTAAGTAAACAAGTACTGATCAATTTGAACTCACTGGGACGTCCAAAGCATTCACTTTATGAGAGGAAGCTCAAAAGTTCTGCTAGATGTCTTGATTACAGAGCCCAACGCCAACGGGAACACCTCTATCAACCGCGGTGCGATAACGTTCTTTTATTATTCCTCGGCTAGCTCAACATTCTTGTGGGGCGGTAATGGAGGCGTAACTAAAACAAATCGTGAAATTAAGTAAACAAGTACTGATGAATTTGAACCCACTGGGACGTCCAAAGCACTCACTTTATGAGAGGAAGCTCAAAAGTTCTGCTACATGTCTTGATTACAGAGCCCAACGCCAACGACACCTCTATCAACCACGGTGCAATAACGTTCTTTTATTATTCCTCGGCTAGCTCAACATTCTTGTGGGGCGGTAATGGAGGCGTAACTAAAACAAAGCGTGAAATTAAGTAAACAAGTACTGATGAATTTGAACTCACTGGGGCGTCCAAAGCAATCACTTTATGAGAGGAAGCTCAAAAGTTCTGCTACATGTCTTGATTACAGAGCCCAACGCCAACGGGAACACCTCTATCAACCACGGTGCGATAACGTTCTTTTATTATTCCTCGGCTAGCTCAACATTCTTGTGGGGCGTTATTGAACGGGTAACTCGAACAAATCGTGAAATTAAGTAAACAAGTAGTGCAGAATTTGAACTCACTGGGACGTCCAAAGCACTCACTTTATGAGAGGAAGCTCAAAAGTTCTGCTACATGTCTTGATTACAGAGCCCAACGCCAACGGGAACACCTCTATCAACCACGGTGCAATAACGTTCTTTTATTATTCCTCGGCTAGCTCAACATTCTTGTGGGGCGGTAATGGAGGCGTAACTAAAACAAATCGTGAAATTAAGTAAACAAGTACTGATCAATTTGAACTCACTGGGACGTCCAAAGCATTCACTTTATGAGAGGAAGCTCAAAAGTTCTGCTACATGTCTTGATTACAGAGCCCAACGCCAACGGGAACACCTCTATCAACCACGGTGCGATAACGTTCTTTTATTATTCCTCGGCTAGCTCAACATTCTTGTGGGGCGGTAATGGAGGCGTAACTAAAACAAATCGTGAAATTAAGTAAACAAGTACTGATGAATTTGAACCCACTGGGACGTCCAAAGCACTCACTTTATGAGAGGAAGCTCAAAAGTTCTGCTACATGTCTTGATTACAGAGCCCAACGCCAACGGGAACACCTCTATCAACCACGGTGCAATAACGTTCTTTTATTATTCCTCGGCTAGCTCAACATTCTTGTGGGGCGGTAATGGAGGCGTAACTAAAACAAATCGTGAAATTAAGTAAACAAGTACTGATGAATTTGAACCCACTGGGACGTCCAAAGCACTCACTTTATGAGAGGAAGCTCAAAAGTTCTGCTACATGTCTTGATTACAGAGCCCAACGCCAACGGGAACACCTCTATCAACCACGGTGCAATAACGTTCTTTTATTATTCCTCGGCTAGCTCAACATTCTTGTGGGGCGGTAATGGAGGCGTAACTAAAACAAATCGTGAAATTAAGTAAACAAGTACTGATGAATTTGAACCCACTGGGACGTCCAAAGCACTCACTTTATGAGAGGAAGCTCAAAAGTTCTGCTACATGTCTTGATTACAGAGCCCAACGCCAACGGGAACACCTCTATCAACCACGGTGCAATAACGTTCTTTTATTATTCCTCGGCTAGCTCAATATTCTTGTGGGGCGGTAATGGAGGCGTAACTAAAACAAAGCGTGAAATTAAGTAAACAAGTACTGATGAATTTGAACTCACTGGGACGTCCAAAGAATTCACTTTATGAGAGGAAGCTCAAAAGTTCTGCTACATGTCTTGATTACAGAGCCCAACGCCAACGGGAACACCTCTATCAACCACGGTGCGATAACGTTCTTTTATTATTCCTCGGCTAGCTCAACATTCTTGTGGGGCGTTATTGAACGGGTAACTCGAACAAATCGTGAAATTAAGTAAACAAGTACTGATGAATTTGAACCCACTGGGACGTCCAAAGCACTCACTTTATGAGAGGAAGCTCAAAAGTTCTGCTAGATGTCTTGATTACAGAGCCCAACGCCAACGGGAACACCTCTATCAACCACGGTGCGATAACGTTCTTTTATTATTCCTCGGCTAGCTCAACATTCTTGTGGGGCGGTAATGGAGGCGAAACTAAAACAAATCGTGAAATTAAGTAAACAAGTACTGATGAATTTGAACCCACTGGGACGTCCAAAGAACTCACTTTATGAGAGGAAGCTCAAAAGTTCTGCTACATGTCTTGATTACAGAGCCCAACGCCAACGGGAACACCTCTATCAACCACGGTGCGATAACGTTCTTTTATTATTCCTCGGCTAGCTCAACATTCTTGTGGGGCGTTATTGAACGGGTAACTCGAACAAATCGTGAAATTAAGTAAACAAGTACTGATGAATTTGAACTCATTGGGACGTCCAAAGCATTCACTTTATGAGAGGAAGCTCAAAAGTTCTGCTACATGTCTTGATTACAGAGCCCAACGCCAACGGGAACACCTCTATCAACCACGGTGCGATAACGTTCTTTTATTATTCCTCGGCTAGCTCAACATTCTTGTGGGGCGTTATTGAACGGGTAACTCGAACAAATCGTGAAATTAAGTAAACAAGTAGTGCAGAATTTGAACTCACTGGGACGTCCAAAGCACTCACTTTATGAGAGGAAGCTCAAAAGTTCTGCTACATGTCTTGATTACAGAGCCCAACGCCAACGGGAACACCTCTATCAACCACGGTGCAATAACGTTCTTTTATTATTCCTCGGCTAGCTCAACATTCTTGTGGGGCGGTAATGGAGGCGTAACTAAAACAAATCGTGAAATTAAGTAAACAAGTACTGATCAATTTGAACTCACTGGGACGTCCAAAGCATTCACTTTATGAGAGGAAGCTCAAAAGTTCTGCTACATGTCTTGATTACAGAGCCCAACGCCAACGGGAACACCTCTATCAACCACGGTGCGATAACGTTCTTTTATTATTCCTCGGGTAGCTCAACATTCTTATGAGGCGTTAATGGACGCGTAACTAAAACAAATCGTGAAATTAAGTAAACAAGTACTGATGAATTTGAACTCACTGGGACGTCAAAGCACTCACTTTATGAGAGGAAGCTCAAAAGTTCTGCTACATGTCTTGATTACAGAGCCCAACGCCAACGGGAACACCTCTATACACCACGGTGCGATAACGTTCTTTTATTATTCCTCGGCTAGCTCAACATTCTTGTGGGGCGGTAATGGAGGCGTAACTAAAACAAATCGTGAAATTAAGTAAACAAGTACTGATGAATTTGAACCCACTGGGACGTCCAAAGCACTCACTTTATGAGAGGAAGCTCAAAAGTTCTGCTACATGTCTTGATTACAGAGCCCAACGCCAACGGGAACACCTCTATCAACCACGGTGCGATAACGTTCTTTTATTATTCCTCGGCTAGCTCAACATTCTTGTGGGGCGTTATTGAACGGGTAACTCGAACAAATCGTGAAATTAAGTAAACAAGTACTGATGAATTTGAACCCACTGGGACGTCCAAAGCACTCACTTTATGAGAGGAAGCTCAAAAGTTCTGCTAGATGTCTTGATTACAGAGCCCAACGCCAACGGGAACACCTCTATCAACCACGGTGCGATAACGTTCTTTTATTATTCCTCGGCTAGCTCAACATTCTTGTGGGGCGGTAATGGAGGCGTAACTAAAACAAATCGTGAAATTAAGTAAACAAGTACTGATGAATTTGAACCCACTGGGACGTCCAAAGAACTCACTTTATGAGAGGAAGCTCAAAAGTTCTGCTACATGTCTTGATTACAGAGCCCAACGCCAACGGGAACACCTCTATCAACCACGGTGCGATAACGTTCTTTTATTATTCCTCGGCTAGCTCAACATTCTTGTGGGGCGTTATTGAACGGGTAACTCGAACAAATCGTGAAATTAAGTAAACAAGTACTGATGAATTTGAACTCATTGGGACGTCCAAAGCATTCACTTTATGAGAGGAAGCTCAAAAGTTCTGCTACATGTCTTGATTACAGAGCCCAACGCCAACGGGAACACCTCTATCAACCACGGTGCGATAACGTTCTTTTATTATTCCTCGGCTAGCTCAACATTCTTGTGGGGCGTTATTGAACGGGTAACTCGAACAAATCGTGAAATTAAGTAAACAAGTAGTGCAGAATTTGAACTCACTGGGACGTCCAAAGCACTCACTTTATGAGAGGAAGCTCAAAAGTTCTGCTACATGTCTTGATTACAGAGCCCAACGCCAACGGGAACACCTCTATCAACCACGGTGCAATAACGTTCTTTTATTATTCCTCGGCTAGCTCAACATTCTTGTGGGGCGGTAATGGAGGCGTAACTAAAACAAATCATGAAATTAAGTAAACAAGTACTGATGAATTTGAACCCACTGGGACGTCCAAAGCACTCACTTTATGAGAGGAAGCTCAAAAGTTCTGCTACATGTCTTGATTACAGAGCCCAACGCCAACGGGAACACCTCTATCAACCACGGTGCAAAAACGTTCTTTTAATATTCCTCGGCTAGCTCAACATACTTGTGGGGCGGTAATGGAGGCGTAACTAAAACAAATCATGAAATTAAGTAAACAAGTACTGATGAATTTGAACCCACTGGGACGTCCAAAGCACTCACTTTATGAGAGGAAGCTCAAAAGTTCTGCTACATGTCTTGATTACAGAGCCCAACGCCAACGGGAACACCTCTATCAACCACGGTGCAAAAACGTTCTTTTAATATTCCTCGGCTAGCTCAACATACTTGTGGGGCGGTAATGGAGGCGTAACTAAAACGAATCGTGAAATTAAGTAAACAAGTACTGATGAATTTGAACCCACTGGGACGTCCAAAGCACTCACTTTATGAGAGGAAGCTCAAAAGTTCTGCTACATGTCTTAATTACAGAGCCCAACGCCAACGGGAACACCTCTATCAACCACGGTGCGATAACGTTCTTTTATTATTCCTCGGCTAGCTCAACATTCTTGTGGGGCGGTAATGGAGGCGTAACTAAAACAAATCGTGAAATTAAGTAAACAAGTACTGATGAATTTGAACCCACTGGGACGTCCAAAGCACTCACTTTATGAGAGGAAGCTCAAAAGTTCTGCTACATGTCTTAATTACAGAGCCCAACGCCAACGGGAACACCTCTATCAACCACGGTGCGATAACGTTCTTTTATTATTCCTCGGCTAGCTCAACATACTTGTGGGGCGGTAATGGAGGCGTAACTAAAACAAATCGTGAAATTAAGTAAACAAGTACTGATGAATTTGAACCCACTGGGACGTCCAAAGCACTCACTTTATGAGAGGAAGCTCAAAAGTTCTGCTACATGTCTTAATTACAGAGCCCAACGCCAACGGGAACACCTCTATCAACCACGGTGCGATAACGTTCTTTTATTATTCCTCGGCTAGCTCAACATTCTTGTGGGGCGGTAATGGAGGCGTAACTAAAACAAATCGTGAAATTAAGTAAACAAGTACTGATGAATTTGAACCCACTGGGACGTCCAAAGCACTCACTTTATGAGAGGAAGCTCAAAAGTTCTGCTACATGTCTTGATTACAGAGCCCAACGCCAACGGGAACACCTCTATCAACCACGGTGCAAAAACGTTCTTTTAATATTCCTCGGCTAGCTCAACATACTTGTGGGGCGGTAATGGAGGCGTAACTAAAACAAATCATGAAATTAAGTAAACAAGTACTGATGAATTTGAACCCACTGGGACGTCCAAAGCACTCACTTTATGAGAGGAAGCTCAAAAGTTCTGCTACATGTCTTAATTACAGAGCCCAACGCCAACGGGAACACCTCTATCAACCACGGTGCGATAACGTTCTTTTATTATTCCTCGGCTAGCTCAACATACTTGTGGGGCGGTAATGGAGGCGTAACTAAAACAAATCGTGAAATTAAGTAAACAAGTACTGATGAATTTGAACCCACTGGGACGTCCAAAGCACTCACTTTATGAGAGGAAGCTCAAAAGTTCTGCTACATGTCTTAATTACAGAGCCCAACGCCAACGGGAACACCTCTATCAACCACGGTGCGATAACGTTCTTTTATTATTCCTCGGCTAGCTCAACATTCTTGTGGGGCGGTAATGGAGGCGTAACTAAAACAAATCGTGAAATTAAGTAAACAAGTACTGATGAATTTGAACCCACTGGGACGTCCAAAGCACTCACTTTATGAGAGGAAGCTCAAAAGTTCTGCTACATGTCTTGATTACAGAGCCCAACGCCAACGGGAACACCTCTATCAACCACGGTGCAAAAACGTTCTTTTAATATTCCTCGGCTAGCTCAACATACTTGTGGGGCGGTAATGGAGGCGTAACTAAAACGAATCGTGAAATTAAGTAAACAAGTACTGATGAATTTGAACCCACTGGGACGTCCAAAGCACTCACTTTATGAGAGGAAGCTCAAAAGTTCTGCTACATGTCTTAATTACAGAGCCCAACGCCAACGGGAACACCTCTATCAACCACGGTGCAAAAACGTTCTTTTAATATTCCTCGGCTAGCTCAACATACTTGTGGGGCGGTAATGGAGGCGTAACTAAAACGAATCGTGAAATTAAGTAAACAAGTACTGATGAATTTGAACCCACTGGGACGTCCAAAGCACTCACTTTATGAGAGGAAGCTCAAAAGTTCTGCTACATGTCTTAATTACAGAGCCCAACGCCAACGGGAACACCTCTATCAACCACGGTGCGATAACGTTCTTTTATTATTCCTCGGCTAGCTCAACATACTTGTGGGGCGGTAATGGAGGCGTAACTAAAACAAATCATGAAATTAAGTAAACAAGTACTGATGAATTTGAACCCACTGGGACGTCCAAAGCACTCACTTTATGAGAGGAAGCTCAAAAGTTCTGCTACATGTCTTAATTACAGAGCCCAACGCCAACGGGAACACCTCTATCAACCACGGTGCAAAAACGTTCTTTTATTATTCCTCGGCTAGCTCAACATACTTGTGGGGCGGTAATGGAGGCGTAACTAAAACAAATCGTGAAATTAAGTAAACAAGTACTGATGAATTTGAACCCACTGGGACGTCCAAAGCACTCACTTTATGAGAGGAAGCTCAAAAGTTCTGCTACATGTCTTAATTACAGAGCCCAACGCCAACGGGAACACCTCTATCAACCACGGTGCGATAACGTTCTTTTATTATTCCTCGGCTAGCTCAACATTCTTGTGGGGCGGTAATGGAGGCGTAACTAAAACAAATCGTGAAATTAAGTAAACAAGTACTGATGAATTTGAACCCACTGGGACGTCCAAAGCACTCACTTTATGAGAGGAAGCTCAAAAGTTCTGCTACATGTCTTGATTACAGAGCCCAACGCCAACGGGAACACCTCTATCAACCACGGTGCAAAAACGTTCTTTTAATATTCCTCGGCTAGCTCAACATACTTGTGGGGCGGTAATGGAGGCGTAACTAAAACGAATCGTGAAATTAAGTAAACAAGTACTGATGAATTTGAACCCACTGGGACGTCCAAAGCACTCACTTTATGAGAGGAAGCTCAAAAGTTCTGCTACATGTCTTAATTACAGAGCCCAACGCCAACGGGAACACCTCTATCAACCACGGTGCGATAACGTTCTTTTATTATTCCTCGGCTAGCTCAACATACTTGTGGGGCGGTAATGGAGGCGTAACTAAAACAAATCGTGAAATTAAGTAAACAAGTACTGATGAATTTGAACCCACTGGGACGTCCAAAGCACTCACTTTATGAGAGGAAGCTCAAAAGTTCTGCTACATGTCTTAATTACAGAGCCCAACGCCAACGGGAACACCTCTATCAACCACGGTGCAAAAACGTTCTTTTAATATTCCTCGGCTAGCTCAACATACTTGTGGGGCGGTAATGGAGGCGTAACTAAAACGAATCGTGAAATTAAGTAAACAAGTACTGATGAATTTGAACCCACTGGGACGTCCAAAGCACTCACTTTATGAGAGGAAGCTCAAAAGTTCTGCTACATGTCTTAATTACAGAGCCCAACGCCAACGGGAACACCTCTATCAACCACGGTGCGATAACGTTCTTTTATTATTCCTCGGCTAGCTCAACATACTTGTGGGGCGGTAATGGAGGCGTAACTAAAACAAATCGTGAAATTAAGTAAACAAGTACTGATGAATTTGAACCCACTGGGACGTCCAAAGCACTCACTTTATGAGAGGAAGCTCAAAAGTTCTGCTACATGTCTTAATTACAGAGCCCAACGCCAACGGGAACACCTCTATCAACCACGGTGCGATAACGTTCTTTTATTATTCCTCGGCTAGCTCAACATTCTTGTGGGGCGGTAATGGAGGCGTAACTAAAACAAATCGTGAAATTAAGTAAACAAGTACTGATGAATTTGAACCCACTGGGACGTCCAAAGCACTCACTTTATGAGAGGAAGCTCAAAAGTTCTGCTACATGTCTTAATTACAGAGCCCAACGCCAACGGGAACACCTCTATCAACCACGGTGCGATAACGTTCTTTTATTATTCCTCGGCTAGCTCAACATACTTGTGGGGCGGTAATGGAGGCGTAACTAAAACAAATCGTGAAATTAAGTAAACAAGTACTGATGAATTTGAACCCACTGGGACGTCCAAAGCACTCACTTTATGAGAGGAAGCTCAAAAGTTCTGCTACATGTCTTAATTACAGAGCCCAACGCCAACGGGAACACCTCTATCAACCACGGTGCGATAACGTTCTTTTATTATTCCTCGGCTAGCTCAACATTCTTGTGGGGCGGTAATGGAGGCGTAACTAAAACAAATCGTGAAATTAAGTAAACAAGTACTGATGAATTTGAACCCACTGGGACGTCCAAAGCACTCACTTTATGAGAGGAAGCTCAAAAGTTCTGCTACATGTCTTGATTACAGAGCCCAACGCCAACGGGAACACCTCTATCAACCACGGTGCAAAAACGTTCTTTTAATATTCCTCGGCTAGCTCAACATACTTGTGGGGCGGTAATGGAGGCGTAACTAAAACAAATCATGAAATTAAGTAAACAAGTACTGATGAATTTGAACCCACTGGGACGTCCAAAGCACTCACTTTATGAGAGGAAGCTCAAAAGTTCTGCTACATGTCTTAATTACAGAGCCCAACGCCAACGGGAACACCTCTATCAACCACGGTGCGATAACGTTCTTTTATTATTCCTCGGCTAGCTCAACATACTTGTGGGGCGGTAATGGAGGCGTAACTAAAACAAATCGTGAAATTAAGTAAACAAGTACTGATGAATTTGAACCCACTGGGACGTCCAAAGCACTCACTTTATGAGAGGAAGCTCAAAAGTTCTGCTACATGTCTTAATTACAGAGCCCAACGCCAACGGGAACACCTCTATCAACCACGGTGCGATAACGTTCTTTTATTATTCCTCGGCTAGCTCAACATACTTGTGGGGCGGTAATGGAGGCGTAACTAAAACAAATCGTGAAATTAAGTAAACAAGTACTGATGAATTTGAACCCACTGGGACGTCCAAAGCACTCACTTTATGAGAGGAAGCTCAAAAGTTCTGCTACATGTCTTGATTACAGAGCCCAACGCCAACGGGAACACCTCTATCAACCACGGTGCAAAAACGTTCTTTTAATATTCCTCGGCTAGCTCAACATACTTGTGGGGCGGTAATGGAGGCGTAACTAAAACAAATCATGAAATTAAGTAAACAAGTACTGATGAATTTGAACCCACTGGGACGTCCAAAGCACTCACTTTATGAGAGGAAGCTCAAAAGTTCTGCTACATGTCTTGATTACAGAGCCCAACGCCAACGGGAACACCTCTATCAACCACGGTGCAAAAACGTTCTTTTAATATTCCTCGGCTAGCTCAACATACTTGTGGGGCGGTAATGGAGGCGTAACTAAAACGAATCGTGAAATTAAGTAAACAAGTACTGATGAATTTGAACCCACTGGGACGTCCAAAGCACTCACTTTATGAGAGGAAGCTCAAAAGTTCTGCTACATGTCTTAATTACAGAGCCCAACGCCAACGGGAACACCTCTATCAACCACGGTGCGATAACGTTCTTTTATTATTCCTCGGCTAGCTCAACATTCTTGTGGGGCGGTAATGGAGGCGTAACTAAAACAAATCGTGAAATTAAGTAAACAAGTACTGATGAATTTGAACCCACTGGGACGTCCAAAGCACTCACTTTATGAGAGGAAGCTCAAAAGTTCTGCTACATGTCTTGATTACAGAGCCCAACGCCAACGGGAACACCTCTATCAACCACGGTGCGATAACGTTCTTTTATTATTCCTCGGCTAGCTCAACATTCTTGTGGGGCGGTAATGGAGGCGTAACTAAAACAAATCGTGAAATTAAGTAAACAAGTACTGATGAATTTGAACCCACTGGGACGTCCAAAGCACTCACTTTATGAGAGGAAGCTCAAAAGTTCTGCTACATGTCTTAATTACAGAGCCCAACGCCAACGGGAACACCTCTATCAACCACGGTGCGATAACGTTCTTTTATTATTCCTCGGCTAGCTCAACATTCTTGTGGGGCGGTAATGGAGGCGTAACTAAAACAAATCGTGAAATTAAGTAAACAAGTACTGATGAATTTGAACCCACTGGGACGTCCAAAGCACTCACTTTATGAGAGGAAGCTCAAAAGTTCTGCTACATGTCTTGATTACAGAGCCCAACGCCAACGGGAACACCTCTATCAACCACGGTGCGATAACGTTCTTTTATTATTCCTCGGCTAGCTCAACATTCTTGTGGGGCGGTAATGGAGGCGTAACTAAAACAAATCGTGAAATTAAGTAAACAAGTACTGATGAATTTGAACCCACTGGGACGTCCAAAGCACTCACTTTATGAGAGGAAGCTCAAAAGTTCTGCTACATGTCTTGATTACAGAGCCCAACGCCAACGGGAACACCTCTATCAACCACGGTGCAATAACGTTCTTTTATTATTCCTCGGCTAGCTCAACATTCTTGTGGGGCGGTAATGGAGGCGTAACTAAAACAAATCGTGAAATTAAGTAAACAAGTACTGATGAATTTGAACCCACTGGGACGTCCAAAGCACTCACTTTATGAGAGGAAGCTCAAAAGTTCTGCTACATGTCTTGATTACAGAGCCCAACGCCAACGGGAACACCTCTATCAACCACGGTGCAATAACGTTCTTTTATTATTCCTCGGCTAGCTCAACATTCTTGTGGGGCGGTAATGGAGGCGTAACTAAAACAAATCGTGAAATTAAGTAAACAAGTACTGATGAATTTGAACCCACTGGGACGTCCAAAGCACTCACTTTATGAGAGGAAGCTCAAAAGTTCTGCTACATGTCTTGATTACAGAGCCCAACGCCAACGGGAACACCTCTATCAACCACGGTGCAATAACGTTCTTTTATTATTCCTCGGCTAGCTCAATATTCTTGTGGGGCGGTAATGGAGGCGTAACTAAAACAAAGCGTGAAATTAAGTAAACAAGTACTGATGAATTTGAACTCACTGGGACGTCCAAAGCATTCACTTTATGAGAGGAAGCTCAAAAGTTCTGCTACATGTCTTGATTACAGAGCCCAACGCCAACGGGAACACCTCTATCAACCACGGTGCGATAACGTTCTTTTATTATTCCTCGGCTAGCTCAACATTCTTGTGGGGCGGTAATGGAGGCGTAACTAAAACAAATCGTGAAATTAAGTAAACAAGTACTGATGAATTTGAACCCACTGGGACGTCCAAAGCACTCACTTTATGAGAGGAAGCTCAAAAGTTCTGCTACATGTCTTGATTACAGAGCCCAACGCCAACGGGAACACCTCTATCAACCACGGTGCGATAACGTTCTTTTATTATTCCTCGGCTAGCTCAACATTCTTGTGGGGCGTTATTGAACGGGTAACTCGAACAAATCGTGAAATTAAGTAAACAAGTACTGATGAATTTGAACCCACTGGGACGTCCAAAGCACTCACTTTATGAGAGGAAGCTCAAAAGTTCTGCTAGATGTCTTGATTACAGAGCCCAACGCCAACGGGAACACCTCTATCAACCACGGTGCGATAACGTTCTTTTATTATTCCTCGGCTAGCTCAACATTCTTGTGGGGCGGTAATGGAGGCGTAACTAAAACAAATCGTGAAATTAAGTAAACAAGTACTGATGAATTTGAACCCACTGGGACGTCCAAAGAACTCACTTTATGAGAGGAAGCTCAAAAGTTCTGCTACATGTCTTGATTACAGAGCCCAACGCCAACGGGAACACCTCTATCAACCACGGTGCGATAACGTTCTTTTATTATTCCTCGGCTAGCTCAACATTCTTGTGGGGCGTTATTGAACGGGTAACTCGAACAAATCGTGAAATTAAGTAAACAAGTACTGATGAATTTGAACTCATTGGGACGTCCAAAGCATTCACTTTATGAGAGGAAGCTCAAAAGTTCTGCTACATGTCTTGATTACAGAGCCCAACGCCAACGGGAACACCTCTATCAACCACGGTGCGATAACGTTCTTTTATTATTCCTCGGCTAGCTCAACATTCTTGTGGGGCGGTAATGGAGGCGTAACTAAAACAAATCGTGAAATTAAGTAAACAAGTACTGATGAATTTGAACTCACTGGGACGTCAAAGCATTCACTTTATCAGAGGAAGCTCAAAAGTTCTGCTACATGTCTTGATTACAGAGCCCAACGCCAACGGGAACACCTCTATCGACCACGGTGAGATAACGTTCTTTTATTATTCCTCGGCTAGCTCAACATTCTTGTGGGGCGGTAATGGAGGCGTAACTAAAACAAATCGTGAAATTAAGTAAACAAGTACTGATGAATTTGAACCCACTGGGACGTCCAAAGCACTCACTTTATCAGAGGAAGGTCAAAAGTTCTGCTACATGTCTTGATTACAGAGCCCAACGCCAACGGGAACACCCCTATCAACCACGGTGAGATAACGTTCTTTTATTATTCCTCGGCTAGCTCAACATTCTTGTGGGGCGGTAATGAAGGCGTAACTAAAACAAAGCGTGAAATTAAGTAAACAAGTACTGATGAATTTGAACTCACTGGGACGTCAAAGCGTTCACTTTATGAGAGGAAGCTCAAAAGTTCTGCTACATGTCTTGATTACAGAGCCCAACGCCAACGGGAACACCTCTATCGACCACGGTGCAATAACGTTCTTTTATTATTCCTCGGCTAGCTCAACATTCTTGTGGGGCGGTAATGGAGGCGTAACTAAAACAAAGCGTGAAATTAAGTAAACAAGTACTGATGAATTTGAACTCACTGGGACGTCAAAGCATTCACTTTATCAGAGGAAGGTCAAAAGTTCTGCTACATGTCTTGATTACAGAGCCCAACGCCAACGGGAACACCTCTATCGACCACGGTGCAATAACGTTCTTTTATTATTCCTCGGCTAGCTCAACATTCTTGTGGGGCGGTAATGGAGGCGTAACTAAAACAAAGCGTGAAATTAAGTAAACAAGTACTGATGAATTTGAACTCACTGGGACGTCAAAGCATTCACTTTATCAGAGGAAGGTCAAAAGTTCTGCTACATGTCTTGATTACAGAGCCCAACGCCAACGGGAACACCTCTATCAACCACGGTGAGATAACGTTCTTTTATTATTCCTCGGCTAGCTCAACATTCTTGTGGGGCGGTAATGAAGGCGTAACTAAAACAAAGCGTGAAATTAAGTAAACAAGTACTGATGAATTTGAACTCACTGGGACGTCCAAAGCGTTCACTTTATGAGAGGAAGCTCAAACGTTCTGCTACATGTCTTGATTACAGAGCCCAACACCAACGGGAACACCTCTATCAACCACGGTGCGATAACGTTCTTTTATTATTCCTCGGCTAGCTCAACATTCTTGTGGGGCGGTAATGCAGGCGTAACTAAAACAAATCGTGAAATTAAGTAAACAAGTACTGATGAATTTGAACTCACTGGGACGTCAAAGCATTCACTTTATGAGAGGAAGCTCAAAAGTTCTGCTACATGTCTTGATTACAGAGCCCAACGCCAACGGGAACACCTCTATCAACCACGGTGAGATAACGTTCTTTTATTATTCCTCGGCTAGCTCAACATTCTTGTGGGGCGGTAATGGAGGCGTAACTAAAACAAATCGTGAAATTAAGTAAACAAGTACTGATGAATTTGAACCCACTGGGACGTCCAAAGCACTCACTTTATGAGAGGAAGCTCAAAAGTTCTGCTACATGTCTTGATTACAGAGCCCAACGCCAACGGGAACACCTCTATCAACCACGGTGCGATAACGTTCTTTTATTATTCCTCGGCTAGCTCAACATTCTTGTGGGGCGGTAATGGAGGCGTAACTAAAACAAAGCGTGAAATTAAGTAAACAAGTACTGATGAATTTGAACTCACTGGGACGTCAAAGCATTCACTTTATCAGAGGAAGCTCAAAAGTTCTGCTACATGTCTTGATTACAGAGCCCAACGCCAACGGGAACACCTCTATCAACCACGGTGCGATAACGTTCTTTTATTATTCCTCGGCTAGCTCAACATTCTTGTGGGGCGGTAATGGAGGCGTAACTAAAACAAAGCGTGAAATTAAGTAAACAAGTACTGATGAATTTGAACTCACTGGGACGTCAAAGCATTCACTTTATCAGAGGAAGCTCAAAAGTTCTGCTACATGTCTTGATTACAGAGCCCAACGCCAACGGGAACACCTCTATCAACCACGGTGCGATAACGTTCTTTTATTATTCCTCGGCTAGCTCAACATTCTTGTGGGGCGGTAATGGAGGCGTAACTAAAACAAATCGTGAAATTAAGTAAACAAGTACTGATGAATTTGAACTCACTGGGACGTCAAAGCATTCACTTTATCAGAGGAAGCTCAAAAGTTCTGCTACATGTCTTGATTACAGAGCCCAACGCCAACGGGAACACCTCTATCAACCACGGTGCGATAACGTTCTTTTATTATTCCTCGGCTAGCTCAACATTCTTGTGGGGCGGTAATGGAGGCGTAACTAAAACAAAGCGTGAAATTAAGTAAACAAGTACTGATGAATTTGAACTCACTGGGACGTCAAAGCATTCACTTTATCAGAGGAAGCTCAAAAGTTCTGCTACATGTCTTGATTACAGAGCCCAACGCCAACGGGAACACCTCTATCAACCACGGTGCGATAACGTTCTTTTATTATTCCTCGGCTAGCTCAACATTCTTGTGGGGCGGTAATGGAGGCGTAACTAAAACAAAGCGTGAAATTAAGTAAACAAGTACTGATGAATTTGAACTCACTGGGACGTCAAAGCATTCACTTTATCAGAGGAAGCTCAAAAGTTCTGCTACATGTCTTGATTACAGAGCCCAACGCCAACGGGAACACCTCTATCAACCACGGTGCGATAACGTTCTTTTATTATTCCTCGGCTAGCTCAACATTCTTGTGGGGCGGTAATGGAGGCGTAACTAAAACAAATCGTGAAATTAAGTAAACAAGTACTGATGAATTTGAACTCACTGGGACGTCAAAGCATTCACTTTATGAGAGGAAGCTCAAAAGTTCTGCTACATGTCTTGATTACAGAGCCCAACGCCAACGGGAACACCTCTATCAACCACGGTGCGATAACGTTCTTTTATTATTCCTCGGCTAGCTCAACATTCTTGTGGGGCGGTAATGGAGGCGTAACTAAAACAAAGCGTGAAATTAAGTAAACAAGTACTGATGAATTTGAACCCACTGGGACGTCCAAAGCACTCACTTTATGAGAGGAAGCTCAAAAGTTCTGCTACATGTCTTGATTACAGAGCCCAACGCCAACGGGAACACCTCTATCAACCACGGTGCAATAACGTTCTTTTATTATTCCTCGGGTAGCTCAACATTCTTGTGGGGCGGTAATGGAGGCGTAACTAAAACAAATCGTGAAATTAAGTAAACAAGTACTGATGAATTTGAACTCACTGGGACGTCAAAGCATTCACTTTATCAGAGGAAGCTCAAAAGTTCTGCTACATGTCTTGATTACAGAGCCCAACGCCAACGGGGACACCTCTATCAACCACGGTGAGATAACGTTCTTTTATTATTCCTCGGCTAGCTCAACATTCTTGTGGGGCGGTAATGGAGGCGTAACTAAAACAAAGCGTGAAATTAAGTAAACAAGTACTGATGAATTTGAACTCACTGGGACGTCAAAGCATTCACTTTATGAGAGGAAGCTCAAAAGTTCTGCTACATGTCTTGATTACAGAGCCCAACGCCAACGGGAACACCTCTATCAACCACGGTGCGATAACGTTCTTTTATTATTCCTCGGCTAGCTCAACATTCTTGTGGGGCGGTAATGGAGGCGTAACTAAAACAAATCGTGAAATTAAGTAAACAAGTACTGATGAATTTGAACCCACTGGGACGTCCAAAGCACTCACTTTATGAGAGGAAGCTCAAAAGTTCTGCTACATGTCTTGATTACAGAGCCCAACGCCAACGGGAACACCTCTATCAACCACGGTGCAATAACGTTCTTTTATTATTCCTCGGGTAGCTCAACATTCTTGTGGGGCGGTAATGGAGGCGTAACTAAAACAAAGCGTGAAATTAAGTAAACAAGTACTGATGAATTTGAACTCACTGGGACGTCAAAGCATTCACTTTATCAGAGGAAGCTCAAAAGTTCTGCTACATGTCTTGATTACAGAGCCCAACGCCAACGGGGACACCTCTATCAACCACGGTGAGATAACGTTCTTTTATTATTCCTCGGGTAGCTCAACATTCTTGTGGGGCGGTAATGGAGGCGTAACTAAAACAAAGCGTGAAATTAAGTAAACAAGTACTGATGAATTTGAACTCACTGGGACGTTAAAGCATTCACTTTATCAGAGGAAGCTCAAAAGTTCTGCTACATGTCTTGATTACAGAGCCCAACGCCAACGGGAACACCTCTATCAACCACGGTGCGATAACGTTCTTTTATTATTCCTCGGCTAGCTCAACATTCTTGTGGGGCGGTAATGGAGGCGTAACTAAAACAAATCGTGAAATTAAGTAAACAAGTACTGATGAATTTGAACCCACTGGGACGTCCAAAGCACTCACTTTATGAGAGGAAGCTCAAAAGTTCTGCTACATGTCTTGATTACAGAGCCCAACGCCAACGGGAACACCTCTATCAACCACGGTGCAATAACGTTCTTTTATTATTCCTCGGGTAGCTCAACATTCTTGTGGGGCGGTAATGGAGGCGTAACTAAAACAAAGCGTGAAATTAAGTAAACAAGTACTGATGAATTTGAACTCACTGGGACGTCAAAGCATTCACTTTATCAGAGGAAGCTCAAAAGTTCTGCTACATGTCTTGATTACAGAGCCCAACGCCAACGGGGACACCTCTATCAACCACGGTGAGATAACGTTCTTTTATTATTCCTCGGGTAGCTCAACATTCTTGTGGGGCGGTAATGGAGGCGTAACTAAAACAAAGCGTGAAATTAAGTAAACAAGTACTGATGAATTTGAACTCACTGGGACGTTAAAGCATTCACTTTATCAGAGGAAGCTCAAAAGTTCTGCTACATGTCTTGATTACAGAGCCCAACGCCAACGGGAACACCTCTATCAACCACGGTGCGATAACGTTCTTTTATTATTCCTCGGCTAGCTCAACATTCTTGTGGGGCGTTATTGAACGGGTAACTCGAACAAATCGTGAAATTAAGTAAACAAGTAGTGCAGAATGTGAACTCACTGGGACGTCCAAAGCACTCACTTTATGAGAGGAAGCTCAAAAGTTCTGCTACATGTCTTGATTACAGAGCCCAACGCCAACGGGAACACCTCTATCAACCACGGTGCGATAACGTTCTTTTATTATTCCTCGGCTAGCTCAACATTCTTGTGGGGCGGTAATGGAGGCGTAACTAAAACAAATCGTGAAATTAAGTAAACAAGTACTGATGAATTTGAACCCACTGGGACGTCCAAAGCACTCACTTTATAAGAGGAAGCTCAAAAGTTCTGCTACATGTCTTGATTACAGAGCCCAACGCCAACGGGAACACCTCTATCGACCACGGTGCAATAACGTTCTTTTATTATTCCTCGGCTAGCTCAACATTCTTGTGGGGCGGTAATGGAGGCGTAACTAAAACAAAGCGTGAAATTAAGTAAACAAGTACTGATGAATTTGAACTCACTGGGACGTCAAAGCATTCACTTTATCAGAGGAAGGTCAAAAGTTCTGCTACATGTCTTGATTACAGAGCCCAACGCCAACGGGAACACCTCTATCAACCACGGTGAGATAACGTTCTTTTATTATTCCTCGGCTAGCTCAACATTCTTGTGGGGCGGTAATGAAGGCGTAACTAAAACAAAGCGTGAAATTAAGTAAACAAGTACTGATGAATTTGAACTCACTGGGACGTCAAAGCGTTCACTTTATGAGAGGAAGCTCAAACGTTCTGCTACATGTCTTGATTACAGAGCCCAACACCAACGGGAACACCTCTATCAACCACGGTGCGATAACGTTCTTTTATTATTCCTCGGCTAGCTCAACATTCTTGTGGGGCGGTAATGCAGGCGTAACTAAAACAAATCGTGAAATTAAGTAAACAAGTACTGATGAATTTGAACTCACTGGGACGTCAAAGCATTCACTTTATGAGAGGAAGCTCAAAAGTTCTGCTACATGTCTTGATTACAGAGCCCAACGCCAACGGGAACACCTCTATCAACCACGGTGAGATAACGTTCTTTTATTATTCCTCGGCTAGCTCAACATTCTTGTGGGGCGGTAATGGAGGCGTAACTAAAACAAATCGTGAAATTAAGTAAACAAGTACTGATGAATTTGAACCCACTGGGACGTCCAAAGCACTCACTTTATGAGAGGAAGCTCAAAAGTTCTGCTACATGTCTTGATTACAGAGCCCAACGCCAACGGGAACACCTCTATCAACCACGGTGCGATAACGTTCTTTTATTATTCCTCGGCTAGCTCAACATTCTTGTGGGGCGGTAATGGAGGCGTAACTAAAACAAAGCGTGAAATTAAGTAAACAAGTACTGATGAATTTGAACTCACTGGGACGTCAAAGCATTCACTTTATCAGAGGAAGCTCAAAAGTTCTGCTACATGTCTTGATTACAGAGCCCAACGCCAACGGGAACACCTCTATCAACCACGGTGAGATAACGTTCTTTTATTATTCCTCGGCTAGCTCAACATTCTTGTGGGGCGGTAATGCAGGCGTAACTAAAACAAATCGTGAAATTAAGTAAACAAGTACTGATGAATTTGAACTCACTGGGACGTCAAAGCATTCACTTTATGAGAGGAAGCTCAAAAGTTCTGCTACATGTCTTGATTACAGAGCCCAACGCCAACGGGAACACCTCTATCAACCACGGTGAGATAACGTTCTTTTATTATTCCTCGGCTAGCTCAACATTCTTGTGGGGCGGTAATGGAGGCGTAACTAAAACAAAGCGTGAAATTAAGTAAACAAGTACTGATGAATTTGAACCCACTGGGACGTCCAAAGCACTCACTTTATGAGAGGAAGCTCAAAAGTTCTGCTACATGTCTTGATTACAGAGCCCAACGCCAACGGGAACACCTCTATCAACCACGGTGCGATAACGTTCTTTTATTATTCCTCGGCTAGCTCAACATTCTTGTGGGGCGGTAATGGAGGCGTAACTAAAACAAAGCGTGAAATTAAGTAAACAAGTACTGATGAATTTGAACCCACTGGGACGTCCAAAGCACTCACTTTATGAGAGGAAGCTCAAAAGTTCTGCTACATGTCTTGATTACAGAGCCCAACGCCAACGGGAACACCTCTATCAACCACGGTGAGATAACGTTCTTTTATTATTCCTCGGCTAGCTCAACATTCTTGTGGGGCGGTAATGCAGGCGTAACTAAAACAAATCGTGAAATTAAGTAAACAAGTACTGATGAATTTGAACTCACTGGGACGTCAAAGCATTCACTTTATGAGAGGAAGCTCAAAAGTTCTGCTACATGTCTTGATTACAGAGCCCAACGCCAACGGGAACACCTCTATCAACCACGGTGAGATAACGTTCTTTTATTATTCCTCGGCTAGCTCAACATTCTTGTGGGGCGGTAATGGAGGCGTAACTAAAACAAAGCGTGAAATTAAGTAAACAAGTACTGATGAATTTGAACCCACTGGGACGTCCAAAGCACTCACTTTATGAGAGGAAGCTCAAAAGTTCTGCTACATGTCTTGATTACAGAGCCCAACGCCAACGGGAACACCTCTATCAACCACGGTGCGATAACGTTCTTTTATTATTCCTCGGCTAGCTCAACATTCTTGTGGGGCGGTAATGGAGGCGTAACTAAAACAAAGCGTGAAATTAAGTAAACAAGTACTGATGAATTTGAACTCACTGGGACGTCAAAGCATTCACTTTATCAGAGGAAGCTCAAAAGTTCTGCTACATGTCTTGATTACAGAGCCCAACGCCAACGGGAACACCTCTATCAACCACGGTGCGATAACGTTCTTTTATTATTCCTCGGCTAGCTCAACATTCTTGTGGGGCGGTAATGGAGGCGTAACTAAAACAAAGCGTGAAATTAAGTAAACAAGTACTGATGAATTTGAACTCACTGGGACGTCAAAGCATTCACTTTATCAGAGGAAGCTCAAAAGTTCTGCTACATGTCTTGATTACAGAGCCCAACGCCAACGGGAACACCTCTATCAACCACGGTGCGATAACGTTCTTTTATTATTCCTCGGCTAGCTCAACATTCTTGTGGGGCGGTAATGGAGGCGTAACTAAAACAAAGCGTGAAATTAAGTAAACAAGTACTGATGAATTTGAACTCACTGGGACGTCAAAGCATTCACTTTATCAGAGGAAGCTCAAAAGTTCTGCTACATGTCTTGATTACAGAGCCCAACGCCAACGGGAACACCTCTATCAACCACGGTGCGATAACGTTCTTTTATTATTCCTCGGCTAGCTCAACATTCTTGTGGGGCGGTAATGGAGGCGTAACTAAAACAAATCGTGAAATTAAGTAAACAAGTACTGATGAATTTGAACTCACTGGGACGTCAAAGCATTCACTTTATCAGAGGAAGCTCAAAAGTTCTGCTACATGTCTTGATTACAGAGCCCAACGCCAACGGGAACACCTCTATCAACCACGGTGCGATAACGTTCTTTTATTATTCCTCGGCTAGCTCAACATTCTTGTGGGGCGGTAATGGAGGCGTAACTAAAACAAATCGTGAAATTAAGTAAACAAGTACTGATGAATTTGAACTCACTGGGACGTCAAAGCATTCACTTTATCAGAGGAAGCTCAAAAGTTCTGCTACATGTCTTGATTACAGAGCCCAACGCCAACGGGAACACCTCTATCAACCACGGTGCGATAACGTTCTTTTATTATTCCTCGGCTAGCTCAACATTCTTGTGGGGCGGTAATGGAGGCGTAACTAAAACAAAGCGTGAAATTAAGTAAACAAGTACTGATGAATTTGAACTCACTGGGACGTCAAAGCATTCACTTTATCAGAGGAAGCTCAAAAGTTCTGCTACATGTCTTGATTACAGAGCCCAACGCCAACGGGAACACCTCTATCAACCACGGTGCGATAACGTTCTTTTATTATTCCTCGGCTAGCTCAACATTCTTGTGGGGCGGTAATGGAGGCGTAACTAAAACAAAGCGTGAAATTAAGTAAACAAGTACTGATGAATTTGAACTCACTGGGACGTCAAAGCATTCACTTTATCAGAGGAAGCTCAAAAGTTCTGCTACATGTCTTGATTACAGAGCCCAACGCCAACGGGAACACCTCTATCAACCACGGTGCGATAACGTTCTTTTATTATTCCTCGGCTAGCTCAACATTCTTGTGGGGCGGTAATGGAGGCGTAACTAAAACAAAGCGTGAAATTAAGTAAACAAGTACTGATGAATTTGAACTCACTGGGACGTCAAAGCATTCACTTTATCAGAGGAAGCTCAAAAGTTCTGCTACATGTCTTGATTACAGAGCCCAACGCCAACGGGAACACCTCTATCAACCACGGTGCGATAACGTTCTTTTATTATTCCTCGGCTAGCTCAACATTCTTGTGGGGCGGTAATGGAGGCGTAACTAAAACAAATCGTGAAATTAAGTAAACAAGTACTGATGAATTTGAACTCACTGGGACGTCAAAGCATTCACTTTATCAGAGGAAGCTCAAAAGTTCTGCTACATGTCTTGATTACAGAGCCCAACGCCAACGGGAACACCTCTATCAACCACGGTGCGATAACGTTCTTTTATTATTCCTCGGCTAGCTCAACATTCTTGTGGGGCGGTAATGGAGGCGTAACTAAAACAAATCGTGAAATTAAGTAAACAAGTACTGATGAATTTGAACTCACTGGGACGTCAAAGCATTCACTTTATCAGAGGAAGCTCAAAAGTTCTGCTACATGTCTTGATTACAGAGCCCAACGCCAACGGGAACACCTCTATCAACCACGGTGCGATAACGTTCTTTTATTATTCCTCGGCTAGCTCAACATTCTTGTGGGGCGGTAATGGAGGCGTAACTAAAACAAAGCGTGAAATTAAGTAAACAAGTACTGATGAATTTGAACTCACTGGGACGTCAAAGCATTCACTTTATCAGAGGAAGCTCAAAAGTTCTGCTACATGTCTTGATTACAGAGCCCAACGCCAACGGGAACACCTCTATCAACCACGGTGCGATAACGTTCTTTTATTATTCCTCGGCTAGCTCAACATTCTTGTGGGGCGGTAATGGAGGCGTAACTAAAACAAAGCGTGAAATTAAGTAAACAAGTACTGATGAATTTGAACTCACTGGGACGTCAAAGCATTCACTTTATCAGAGGAAGCTCAAAAGTTCTGCTACATGTCTTGATTACAGAGCCCAACGCCAACGGGAACACCTCTATCAACCACGGTGCGATAACGTTCTTTTATTATTCCTCGGCTAGCTCAACATTCTTGTGGGGCGGTAATGGAGGCGTAACTAAAACAAATCGTGAAATTAAGTAAACAAGTACTGATGAATTTGAACTCACTGGGACGTCAAAGCATTCACTTTATGAGAGGAAGCTCAAAAGTTCTGCTACATGTCTTGATTACAGAGCCCAACGCCAACGGGAACACCTCTATCAACCACGGTGCGATAACGTTCTTTTATTATTCCTCGGCTAGCTCAACATTCTTGTGGGGCGGTAATGGAGGCGTAACTAAAACAAAGCGTGAAATTAAGTAAACAAGTACTGATGAATTTGAACTCACTGGGACGTCAAAGCATTCACTTTATCAGAGGAAGCTCAAAAGTTCTGCTACATGTCTTGATTACAGAGCCCAACGCCAACGGGGACACCTCTATCAACCACGGTGAGATAACGTTCTTTTATTATTCCTCGGCTAGCTCAACATTCTTGTGGGGCGGTAATGGAGGCGTAACTAAAACAAAGCGTGAAATTAAGTAAACAAGTACTGATGAATTTGAACTCACTGGGACGTTAAAGCATTCACTTTATCAGAGGAAGCTCAAAAGTTCTGCTACATGTCTTGATTACAGAGCCCAACGCCAACGGGAACACCTCTATCAACCACGGTGCGATAACGTTCTTTTATTATTCCTCGGCTAGCTCAACATTCTTGTGGGGCGGTAATGGAGGCGTAACTAAAACAAAGCGTGAAATTAAGTAAACAAGTACTGATGAATTTGAACTCACTGGGACGTCAAAGCATTCACTTTATGAGAGGAAGCTCAAAAGTTCTGCTACATGTCTTGATTACAGAGCCCAACGCCAACGGGAACACCTCTATCAACCACGGTGCGATAACGTTCTTTTATTATTCCTCGGCTAGCTCAACATTCTTGTGGGGCGTTATTGAACGGGTAACTCGAACAAATCGTGAAATTAAGTAAACAGGTAGTGCAGAATGTGAACTCACTGGGACGTCCAAAGCACTCACTTTATGAGAGGAAGCTCAAAAGTTCTGCTACATGTCTTGATTACAGAGCCCAACGCCAACGGGAACACCTTTATCAACCACGGTGCGATAACGTTCTTTTATTATTCCTCGGCTAGCTCAACATTCTTGTGGGGCGGTAATGAAGGCGTAACTAAAACAAATCGTGAAATTAAGTAAACAAGTACTGATGAATTTGAACCCACTGGGACGTCCAAAGCACTCACTTTATGAGAGGAAGCTCAAAAGTTCTGCTACATGTCTTGATTACAGAGCCCAATGCCAACGGGAACACCTCTATCAACCACGGTGCAATAACGTTCTTTTATTATTCCTCGGCTAGCTCAACATTCTTGTGGGGCGGTAATGGAGGCGTAACTAAAACAAATCGTGAAATTAAGTAAACAAGTACTGATGAATTTGAACTCACTGGGACGTCCAAAGCACTCACTTTATGAGAGGAAGCTCAAAAGTTCTGCTACATGTCTTGATTACAGAGCCCAACGCCAACGGGAACACCTCTATCAACCACGGTGAGATAACGTTCTTTTATTATTCCTCGGCTAGCTCAACATTCTTGTGGGGCGGTAATGGAGGCGTAACTAAAACAAAGCGTGAAATTAAGTAAACAAGTACTGATGAATTCGAACTCACTGGGACGTCAAAGCATTCACTTTATCAGAGGAAGCTCAAAAGTTCTGCTACATGTCTTGATTACAGAGCCCAACGCCAACGGGAACACCTCTATCAACCACGGTGAGATAACGTTCTTTTATTATTCCTCGGCTAGCTCAACATTCTTGTGGGGCGGTAATGGAGGCGTAACTAAAACAAAGCGTGAAATTAAGTAAACAAGTACTGATGAATTTGAACTCACTGGGACGTCAAAGCATTCACTTTATGAGAGGAAGCTCAAAAGTTCTGCTACATGTCTTGATTACAGAGCCCAACGCCAACGGGAACACCTCTATCAACCACGGTGCGATAACGTTCTTTTATTATTCCTCGGCTAGCTCAACATTCTTGTGGGGCGTTATTGAACGGGTAACTCGAACAAATCGTGAAATTAAGTAAACAAGTAGTGCAGAATGTGAACTCACTGGGACGTCCAAAGCACTCACTTTATGAGAGGAAGCTCAAAAGTTCTGCTACATGTCTTGATTACAGAGCCCAACGCCAACGGGAACACCTCTATCAACCACGGTGAGATAACGTTCTTTTATTATTCCTCGGCTAGCTCAACATTCTTGTGGGGCGGTAATGGAGGCGTAACTAAAACAAAGCGTGAAATTAAGTAAACAAGTACTGATGAATTTGAACTCACTGGGACGTCAAAGCATTCACTTTATGAGAGGAAGCTCAAAAGTTCTGCTACATGTCTTGATTACAGAGCCCAACGCCAACGGGAACACCTCTATCAACCACGGTGCGATAACGTTCTTTTATTATTCCTCGGCTAGCTCAACATTCTTGTGGGGCGGTAATGGAGGCGTAACTAAAACAAAGCGTGAAATTAAGTAAACAAGTACTGATGAATTTGAACTCACTGGGACGTCAAAGCATTCACTTTATCAGAGGAAGCTCAAAAGTTTTGCTACATGTCTTGATTACAGAGCCCAACGCCAACGGGAACACCTCTATCAACCACGGTGAGATAACGTTCTTTTATTATTCCTCGGCTAGCTCAACATTCTTGTGGGGCGGTAATGGAGGCGTAACTAAAACAAAGCGTGAAATTAAGTAAACAAGTACTGATGAATTTGAACTCACTGGGACGTCAAAGCATTCACTTTATCAGAGGAAGCTCGAAAGTTCTGCTACATGTCTTGATTACAGAGCCCAACGCCAACGGGAACACCTCTATCAACCACGGTGCGATAACGTTCTTTTATTATTCCTCGGCTAGCTCAACATTCTTGTGGGGCGGTAATGGAGGCGTAACTAAAACAAAGCGTGAAATTAAGTAAACAAGTGCTGATGAATTTGAACTCACTGGGACGTCCAAAGCATTCACTTTATGAGAGGAAGCTCAAAAGTTCTGCTACATGTCTTGATTACAGAGCCCAACGCCAACGGGAACACCTCTATCAACCACGGTGAGATAACGTTCTTTTATTATTCCTCGGCTAGCTCAACATTCTTGTGGGGCGGTAATGGAGGCGTAACTAAAACAAAGGGTGAAATTAAGTAAACAAGTAGTGCAGAATGTGAACTCACTGGGACGTCCAAAGCACTCACTTTATGAGAGGAAGCTCAAAAGTTCCGCTACATGTTTTGATTACAGAGCCCAACGCCAACGGGAACACCTCTATCAACCACGGTGCGATAACGTTCTTTTATTATTCCTCGGCTAGCTCAACATTCTTGTGGGGCGGTAATGGAGGCGTAACTAAAACAAAGCGTGAAATTAAGTAAACAAGTACTGATGAATTTGAACTCACTGGGACGTCCAAAGCATTCACTTTATGAGAGGAAGCTCAAAAGTTCTGCTACATGTCTTGATTACAGAGCCCAACGCCAACGGGAACACCTCTATCAACCACGGTGCGATAACGTTCTTTTATAATTCCTCGGCTAGCTCAACATTCTTGTGGGGCGTTATTGAAGGGGTAACTCGAACAAATCGTGAAATTAAGTAAACAAGTAGTGCAGAATGTGAACTCACTGGGACGTCCAAAGCATTCACTTTATGAGAGGAAGCTCAAAAGTTGTGCTACATGTCTTGATTACAGAGCCCAACGCCAACGGGAACACCTCTATCAACCACGGTGCGATAACGTTCTTTTATTATTCCTCGGCTAGCTCAACATTCTTGTGGGGCGTTATTGAAGGGGTAACTCGAACAAATCGTGAAATTAAGTAAACAAGTAGTGCAGAATGTGAACTCACTGGGACGTCCAAAGCACTCACTTTATGAGAGGAAGCTCAAAAGTTCCGCTACATGTTTTGATTACAGAGCCCAACGCCAACGGGAACACCTGTATCAACCACGGTGCGATAACGTTCTTTTATTATTCCTCGGCTAGCTCAACATTCTTGTGGGGCGTTATTGAAGGGGTAACTCGAACAAATCGTGAAATTAAGTAAACAAGTAGTGCAGAATGTGAACTCACTGGGACGTCCAAAGCACTCACTTTATGAGAGGAAGCTCAAAAGTTCCGCTACATGTTTTGATTACAGAGCCCAACGCCAACGGGAACACCTCTATCAACCACGGTGCGATAACGTTCTTTTATTATTCCTCGGCTAGCTCAACATTCTTGTGGGGCGGTAATGGAGGCGTAACTAAAACAAATCGTGAAATTAAGTAAACAAGTAGTGCAGAATGTGAACTCACTGGGACGTCCAAAGCACTCACTTTATGAGAGGAAGCTCAAAAGTTCCGCTACATGTTTTGATTACAGAGCCCAACGCCAACGGGAACACCTCTATCAACCACGGTGCGATAACGTTCTTTTATTATTCCTCGGCTAGCTCAACATTCTTGTGGGGCGGTAATGGAGGCGTAACTAAAACAAATCGTGAAATTAAGTAAACAAGTAGTGCAGAATGTGAACTCACTGGGACGTCCAAAGCACTCACTTTATGAGAGGAAGCTCAAAAGTTCCGCTACATGTTTTGATTACAGAGCCCAACGCCAACGGGAACACCTCTATCAACCACGGTGCGATAACGTTCTTTTATTATTCCTCGGCTAGCTCAACATTCTTGTGGGGCGTTATTGAAGGGGTAACTCGAACAAATCGTGAAATTAAGTAAACAAGTAGTGCAGAATGTGAACTCACTGGGACGTCCAAAGCACTCACTTTATGAGAGGAAGCTCAAAAGTTCCGCTACATGTTTTGATTACAGAGCCCAACGCCAACGGGAACACCTCTATCAACCACGGTGCGATAACGTTCTTTTATTATTCCTCGGCTAGCTCAACATTCTTGTGGGGCGGTAATGGAGGCGTAACTAAAACAAAGCGTGAAATTAAGTAAACAAGTACTGATGAATTTGAACTCACTGGGACGTCCAAAGCATTCACTTTATGAGAGGAAGCTCAAAAGTTCTGCTACATGTCTTGATTACAGAGCCCAACGCCAACGGGAACACCTCTATCAACCACGGTGCGATAACGTTCTTTTATTATTCCTCGGCTAGCTCAACATTCTTGTGGGGCGTTATTGAACGGGTAACTCGAACAAATCGTGAAATTAAGTAAACAAGTAGTGCAGAATGTGAACTCACTGGGACGTCCAAAGCACTCACTTTATGAGAGGAAGCTCAAAAGTTCTGCTACATGTCTTGATTACAGAGCCCAACGCCAACGGGAACACCTCTATCAACCACGGTGCGATAACGTTCTTTTATTATTCCTCGGCTAGCTCAACATTCTTGTGGGGCGGTAATGGAGGCGTAACTAAAACAAAGCGTGAAATTAAGTAAACAAGTACTGATGAATTTGAACCCACTGGGACGTCCAAAGCACTCACTTTATCAGAGGAAGCTCAAAAGTTCTGCTACATGTCTTGATTACAGAGCCCAACGCCAACGGGAACACCTCTATCAACCACGGTGCGATAACGTTCTTTTATTATTCCTCGGCTAGCTCAACATTCTTGTGGGGCGGTAATGGAGGCGTAACTAAAACAAAGCGTGAAATTAAGTAAACAAGTACTGATGAATTTGAACTCACTGGGACGTCAAAGCATTCACTTTATCAGAGGAAGCTCAAAAGTTCTGCTACATGTCTTGATTACAGAGCCCAACGCCAACGGGAACACCTCTATCAACCACGGTGAGATAACGTACTTTTATTATTCCTCGGCTAGCTCAACATTCTTGTGGGGCGGTAATGGAGGCGTAACTAAAACAAAGCGTGAAATTAAGTAAACAAGTACTGATGAATTTGAACTCACTGGGACGTCAAAGCATTCACTTTATCAGAGGAAGCTCAAAAGTTCTGCTACATGTCTTGATTACAGAGCCCAACGCCAACGGGAACACCTCTATCAACCACGGTGCGATAACGTTCTTTTATTATTCCTCGGCTAGCTCAACATTCTTGTGGGGCGGTAATGGAGGCGTAACTAAAACAAAGCGTGAAATTAAGTAAACAAGTACTGATGAATTTGAACTCACTGGGACGTCAAAGCATTCACTTTATCAGAGGAAGCTCAAAAGTTCTGCTACATGTCTTGATTACAGAGCCCAACGCCAACGGGAACACCTCTATCAACCACGGTGAGATAACGTACTTTTATTATTCCTCGGCTAGCTCAACATTCTTGTGGGGCGGTAATGGAGGCGTAACTAAAACAAAGCGTGAAATTAAGTAAACAAGTACTGATGAATTTGAACTCACTGGGACGTCAAAGCATTCACTTTATCAGAGGAAGCTCAAAAGTTCTGCTACATGTCTTGATTACAGAGCCCAACGCCAACGGGAACACCTCTATCAACCACGGTGAGATAACGTTCTTTTATTATTCCTCGGCTAGCTCAACATTCTTGTGGGGCGGTAATGGAGGCGTAACTAAAACAAAGCGTGAAATTAAGTAAACAAGTACTGATGAATTTGAACTCACTGGGACGTCAAAGCATTCACTTTATCAGAGGAAGCTCAAAAGTTCTGCTACATGTCTTGATTACAGAGCCCAACGCCAACGGGAACACCTCTATCAACCACGGTGAGATAACGTACTTTTATTATTCCTCGGCTAGCTCAACATTCTTGTGGGGCGGTAATGGAGGCGTAACTAAAACAAAGCGTGAAATTAAGTAAACAAGTACTGATGAATTTGAACTCACTGGGACGTCAAAGCATTCACTTTATCAGAGGAAGCTCAAAAGTTCTGCTACATGTCTTGATTACAGAGCCCAACGCCAACGGGAACACCTCTATCAACCACGGTGAGATAACGTTCTTTTATTATTCCTCGGCTAGCTCAACATTCTTGTGGGGCGGTAATGGAGGCGTAACTAAAACAAAGCGTGAAATTAAGTAAACAAGTACTGATGAATTTGAACTCACTGGGACGTCAAAGCATTCACTTTATCAGAGGAAGCTCAAAAGTTCTGCTACATGTCTTGATTACAGAGCCCAACGCCAACGGGAACACCTCTATCAACCACGGTGAGATAACGTACTTTTATTATTCCTCGGCTAGCTCAACATTCTTGTGGGGCGGTAATGGAGGCGTAACTAAAACAAAGCGTGAAATTAAGTAAACAAGTACTGATGAATTTGAACTCACTGGGACGTCAAAGCATTCACTTTATCAGAGGAAGCTCAAAAGTTCTGCTACATGTCTTGATTACAGAGCCCAACGCCAACGGGAACACCTCTATCAACCACGGTGAGATAACGTACTTTTATTATTCCTCGGCTAGCTCAACATTCTTGTGGGGCGGTAATGGAGGCGTAACTAAAACAAAGCGTGAAATTAAGTAAACAAGTACTGATGAATTTGAACTCACTGGGACGTCAAAGCATTCACTTTATCAGAGGAAGCTCAAAAGTTCTGCTACATGTCTTGATTACAGAGCCCAACGCCAACGGGAACACCTCTATCAACCACGGTGAGATAACGTACTTTTATTATTCCTCGGCTAGCTCAACATTCTTGTGGGGCGGTAATGGAGGCGTAACTAAAACAAAGCGTGAAATTAAGTAAACAAGTACTGATGAATTTGAACTCACTGGGACGTCAAAGCATTCACTTTATCAGAGGAAGCTCAAAAGTTCTGCTACATGTCTTGATTACAGAGCCCAACGCCAACGGGAACACCTCTATCAACCACGGTGAGATAACGTACTTTTATTATTCCTCGGCTAGCTCAACATTCTTGTGGGGCGGTAATGGAGGCGTAACTAAAACAAAGCGTGAAATTAAGTAAACAAGTACTGATGAATTTGAACTCACTGGGACGTCAAAGCATTCACTTTATCAGAGGAAGCTCAAAAGTTCTGCTACATGTCTTGATTACAGAGCCCAACGCCAACGGGAACACCTCTATCAACCACGGTGAGATAACGTACTTTTATTATTCCTCGGCTAGCTCAACATTCTTGTGGGGCGGTAATGGAGGCGTAACTAAAACAAAGCGTGAAATTAAGTAAACAAGTACTGATGAATTTGAACTCACTGGGACGTCAAAGCATTCACTTTATCAGAGGAAGCTCAAAAGTTCTGCTACATGTCTTGATTACAGAGCCCAACGCCAACGGGAACACCTCTATCAACCACGGTGAGATAACGTACTTTTATTATTCCTCGGCTAGCTCAACATTCTTGTGGGGCGGTAATGGAGGCGTAACTAAAACAAAGCGTGAAATTAAGTAAACAAGTACTGATGAATTTGAACTCACTGGGACGTCAAAGCATTCACTTTATCAGAGGAAGCTCAAAAGTTCTGCTACATGTCTTGATTACAGAGCCCAACGCCAACGGGAACACCTCTATCAACCACGGTGAGATAACGTACTTTTATTATTCCTCGGCTAGCTCAACATTCTTGTGGGGCGGTAATGGAGGCGTAACTAAAACAAAGCGTGAAATTAAGTAAACAAGTACTGATGAATTTGAACTCACTGGGACGTCAAAGCATTCACTTTATCAGAGGAAGCTCAAAAGTTCTGCTACATGTCTTGATTACAGAGCCCAACGCCAACGGGAACACCTCTATCAACCACGGTGAGATAACGTTCTTTTATTATTCCTCGGCTAGCTCAACATTCTTGTGGGGCGGTAATGGAGGCGTAACTAAAACAAAGCGTGAAATTAAGTAAACAAGTACTGATGAATTTGAACTCACTGGGACGTCAAAGCATTCACTTTATCAGAGGAAGCTCAAAAGTTCTGCTACATGTCTTGATTACAGAGCCCAACGCCAACGGGAACACCTCTATCAACCACGGTGAGATAACGTTCTTTTATTATTCCTCGGCTAGCTCAACATTCTTGTGGGGCGGTAATGGAGGCGTAACTAAAACAAAGCGTGAAATTAAGTAAACAAGTACTGATGAATTTGAACTCACTGGGACGTCAAAGCATTCACTTTATCAGAGGAAGCTCAAAAGTTCTGCTACATGTCTTGATTACAGAGCCCAACGCCAACGGGAACACCTCTATCAACCACGGTGAGATAACGTTCTTTTATTATTCCTCGGCTAGCTCAACATTCTTGTGGGGCGGTAATGGAGGCGTAACTAAAACAAAGCGTGAAATTAAGTAAACAAGTACTGATGAATTTGAACTCACTGGGACGTCAAAGCATTCACTTTATCAGAGGAAGCTCAAAAGTTCTGCTACATGTCTTGATTACAGAGCCCAACGCCAACGGGAACACCTCTATCAACCACGGTGCGATAACGTTCTTTTATTATTCCTCGGCTAGCTCAACATTCTTGTGGGGCGGTAATGGAGGCGTAACTAAAACAAAGCGTGAAATTAAGTAAACAAGTACTGATGAATTTGAACTCACTGGGACGTCAAAGCATTCACTTTATCAGAGGAAGCTCAAAAGTTCTGCTACATGTCTTGATTACAGAGCCCAACGCCAACGGGAACACCTCTATCAACCACGGTGCGATAACGTTCTTTTATTATTCCTCGGCTAGCTCAACATTCTTGTGGGGCGGTAATGGAGGCGTAACTAAAACAAAGCGTGAAATTAAGTAAACAAGTACTGATGAATTTGAACTCACTGGGACGTCAAAGCATTCACTTTATCAGAGGAAGCTCAAAAGTTCTGCTACATGTCTTGATTACAGAGCCCAACGCCAACGGGAACACCTCTATCAACCACGGTGAGATAACGTTCTTTTATTATTCCTCGGCTAGCTCAACATTCTTGTGGGGCGGTAATGGAGGCGTAACTAAAACAAAGCGTGAAATTAAGTAAACAAGTACTGATGAATTTGAACCCACTGGGACGTCCAAAGCACTCACTTTATCAGAGGAAGCTCAAAAGTTCTGCTACATGTCTTGATTACAGAGCCCAACGCCAACGGGAACACCTCTATCAACCACGGTGCGATAACGTTCTTTTATTATTCCTCGGCTAGCTCAACATTCTTGTGGGGCGGTAATGGAGGCGTAACTAAAACAAATCGTGAAATTAAGTAAACAAGTACTGATGAATTTGAACTCACTGGGACGTCAAAGCATTCACTTTATCAGAGGAAGCTCAAAAGTTCTGCTACATGTCTTGATTACAGAGCCCAACGCCAACGGGAACACCTCTATCAACCACGGTGAGATAACGTACTTTTATTATTCCTCGGCTAGCTCAACATTCTTGTGGGGCGGTAATGGAGGCGTAACTAAAACAAAGCGTGAAATTAAGTAAACAAGTACTGATGAATTTGAACTCACTGGGACGTCAAAGCATTCACTTTATCAGAGGAAGCTCAAAAGTTCTGCTACATGTCTTGATTACAGAGCCCAACGCCAACGGGAACACCTCTATCAACCACGGTGCGATAACGTTCTTTTATTATTCCTCGGCTAGCTCAACATTCTTGTGGGGCGGTAATGGAGGCGTAACTAAAACAAAGCGTGAAATTAAGTAAACAAGTACTGATGAATTTGAACTCACTGGGACGTCAAAGCATTCACTTTATCAGAGGAAGCTCAAAAGTTCTGCTACATGTCTTGATTACAGAGCCCAACGCCAACGGGAACACCTCTATCAACCACGGTGAGATAACGTTCTTTTATTATTCCTCGGCTAGCTCAACATTCTTGTGGGGCGGTAATGGAGGCGTAACTAAAACAAAGCGTGAAATTAAGTAAACAAGTACTGATGAATTTGAACTCACTGGGACGTCAAAGCATTCACTTTATCAGAGGAAGCTCAAAAGTTCTGCTACATGTCTTGATTACAGAGCCCAACGCCAACGGGAACACCTCTATCAACCACGGTGAGATAACGTACTTTTATTATTCCTCGGCTAGCTCAACATTCTTGTGGGGCGGTAATGGAGGCGTAACTAAAACAAAGCGTGAAATTAAGTAAACAAGTACTGATGAATTTGAACTCACTGGGACGTCAAAGCATTCACTTTATCAGAGGAAGCTCAAAAGTTCTGCTACATGTCTTGATTACAGAGCCCAACGCCAACGGGAACACCTCTATCAACCACGGTGAGATAACGTACTTTTATTATTCCTCGGCTAGCTCAACATTCTTGTGGGGCGGTAATGGAGGCGTAACTAAAACAAAGCGTGAAATTAAGTAAACAAGTACTGATGAATTTGAACTCACTGGGACGTCAAAGCATTCACTTTATCAGAGGAAGCTCAAAAGTTCTGCTACATGTCTTGATTACAGAGCCCAACGCCAACGGGAACACCTCTATCAACCACGGTGAGATAACGTTCTTTTATTATTCCTCGGCTAGCTCAACATTCTTGTGGGGCGGTAATGGAGGCGTAACTAAAACAAAGCGTGAAATTAAGTAAACAAGTACTGATGAATTTGAACTCACTGGGACGTCCAAAGCACTCACTTTATAAGAGGAAGCTCAAAAGTTCTGCTACATGTCTTGATTACAGAGCCCAACGCCAACGGGAACACCTCTATCGACCACGGTGCAATAACGTTCTTTTATTATTCCTCGGCTAGCTCAACATTCTTGTGGGGCGGTAATGGAGGCGTAACTAAAACAAAGCGTGAAATTAAGTAAACAAGTACTGATGAATTTGAACTCACTGGGACGTCAAAGCATTCACTTTATCAGAGGAAGCTCAAAAGTTCTGCTACATGTCTTGATTACAGAGCCCAACGCCAACGGGAACACCTCTATCAACCACGGTGCGATAACGTTCTTTTATTATTCCTCGGCTAGCTCAACATTCTTGTGGGGCGGTAATGGAGGCGTAACTAAAACAAAGCGTGAAATTAAGTAAACAAGTACTGATGAATTTGAACTCACTGGGACGTCCAAAGCACTCACTTTATAAGAGGAAGCTCAAAAGTTCTGCTACATGTCTTGATTACAGAGCCCAACGCCAACGGGAACACCTCTATCAACCACGGTGCAATAACGTTCTTTTATTATTCCTCGGCTAGCTCAACATTCTTGTGGGGCGGTAATGGAGGCGTAACTAAAACAAAGCGTGAAATTAAGTAAACAAGTACTGATGAATTTGAACTCACTGGGACGTCCAAAGCACTCACTTTATAAGAGGAAGCTCAAAAGTTCTGCTACATGTCTTGATTACAGAGCCCAACGCCAACGGGAACACCTCTATCAACCACGGTGCAATAACGTTCTTTTATTATTCCTCGGCTAGCTCAACATTCTTGTGGGGCGGTAATGGAGGCGTAACTAAAACAAAGCGTGAAATTAAGTAAACAAGTACTGATGAATTTGAACTCACTGGGACGTCCAAAGCATTCACTTTATCAGAGGAAGCTCAAAAGTTCTGCTACATGTCTTGATTACAGAGCCCAACGCCAACGGGAACACCTCTATCGACCACGGTGCAATAACGTTCTTTTATTATTCCTCGGCTAGCTCAACATTCTTGTGGGGCGGTAATGGAGGCGTAACTAAAACAAAGCGTGAAATTAAGTAAACAAGTACTGATGAATTTGAACTCACTGGGACGTCCAAAGCACTCACTTTATAAGAGGAAGCTCAAAAGTTCTGCTACATGTCTTGATTACAGAGCCCAACGCCAACGGGAACACCTCTATCAACCACGGTGCAATAACGTTCTTTTATTATTCCTCGGCTAGCTCAACATTCTTGTGGGGCGGTAATGGAGGCGTAACTAAAACAAAGCGTGAAATTAAGTAAACAAGTACTGATGAATTTGAACTCACTGGGACGTCCAAAGCACTCACTTTATAAGAGGAAGCTCAAAAGTTCTGCTACATGTCTTGATTACAGAGCCCAACGCCAACGGGAACACCTCTATCAACCACGGTGCAATAACGTTCTTTTATTATTCCTCGGCTAGCTCAACATTCTTGTGGGGCGGTAATGGAGGCGTAACTAAAACAAAGCGTGAAATTAAGTAAACAAGTACTGATGAATTTGAACTCACTGGGACGTCCAAAGCATTCACTTTATCAGAGGAAGCTCAAAAGTTCTGCTACATGTCTTGATTACAGAGCCCAACGCCAACGGGAACACCTCTATCGACCACGGTGCAATAACGTTCTTTTATTATTCCTCGGCTAGCTCAACATTCTTGTGGGGCGGTAATGGAGGCGTAACTAAAACAAAGCGTGAAATTAAGTAAACAAGTACTGATGAATTTGAACTCACTGGGACGTCCAAAGCACTCACTTTATAAGAGGAAGCTCAAAAGTTCTGCTACATGTCTTGATTACAGAGCCCAACGCCAACGGGAACACCTCTATCAACCACGGTGCAATAACGTTCTTTTATTATTCCTCGGCTAGCTCAACATTCTTGTGGGGCGGTAATGGAGGCGTAACTAAAACAAAGCGTGAAATTAAGTAAACAAGTACTGATGAATTTGAACTCACTGGGACGTCCAAAGCACTCACTTTATAAGAGGAAGCTCAAAAGTTCTGCTACATGTCTTGATTACAGAGCCCAACGCCAACGGGAACACCTCTATCGACCACGGTGCAATAACGTTCTTTTATTATTCCTCGGCTAGCTCAACATTCTTGTGGGGCGGTAATGGAGGCGTAACTAAAACAAAGCGTGAAATTAAGTAAACAAGTACTGATGAATTTGAACTCACTGGGACGTCCAAAGCACTCACTTTATCAGAGGAAGCTCAAAAGTTCTGCTACATGTCTTGATTACAGAGCCCAACGCCAACGGGAACACCTCTATCGACCACGGTGCAATAACGTTCTTTTATTATTCCTCGGCTAGCTCAACATTCTTGTGGGGCGGTAATGGAGGCGTAACTAAAACAAAGCGTGAAATTAAGTAAACAAGTACTGATGAATTTGAACTCACTGGGACGTCAAAGCATTCACTTTATCAGAGGAAGCTCAAAAGTTCTGCTACATGTCTTGATTACAGAGCCCAACGCCAACGGGAACACCTCTATCAACCACGGTGCGATAACGTTCTTTTATTATTCCTCGGCTAGCTCAACATTCTTGTGGGGCGGTAATGGAGGCGTAACTAAAACAAAGCGTGAAATTAAGTAAACAAGTACTGATGAATTTGAACTCACTGGGACGTCAAAGCATTCACTTTATCAGAGGAAGCTCAAAAGTTCTGCTACATGTCTTGATTACAGAGCCCAACGCCAACGGGAACACCTCTATCGACCACGGTGCAATAACGTTCTTTTATTATTCCTCGGCTAGCTCAACATTCTTGTGGGGCGGTAATGGAGGCGTAACTAAAACAAAGCGTGAAATTAAGTAAACAAGTACTGATGAATTTGAACTCACTGGGACGTCAAAGCATTCACTTTATCAGAGGAAGCTCAAAAGTTCTGCTACATGTCTTGATTACAGAGCCCAACGCCAACGGGAACACCTCTATCAACCACGGTGCAATAACGTTCTTTTATTATTCCTCGGCTAGCTCAACATTCTTGTGGGGCGGTAATGGAGGCGTAACTAAAACAAAGCGTGAAATTAAGTAAACAAGTACTGATGAATTTGAACTCACTGGGACGTCCAAAGCACTCACTTTATCAGAGGAAGCTCAAAAGTTCTGCTACATGTCTTGATTACAGAGCCCAACGCCAACGGGAACACCTCTATCGACCACGGTGCAATAACGTTCTTTTATTATTCCTCGGCTAGCTCAACATTCTTGTGGGGCGGTAATGGAGGCGTAACTAAAACAAAGCGTGAAATTAGGTAAACAAGTACTGATGAATTTGAACTCACTGGGACGTCCAAAGCACTCACTTTATAAGAGGAAGCTCAAAAGTTCTGCTACATGTCTTGATTACAGAGCCCAACGCCAACGGGAACACCTCTATCGACCACGGTGCAATAACGTTCTTTTATTATTCCTCGGCTAGCTCAACATTCTTGTGGGGCGGTAATGGAGGCGTAACTAAAACAAAGCGTGAAATTAAGTAAACAAGTACTGATGAATTTGAACTCACTGGGACGTCAAAGCATTCACTTTATCAGAGGAAGCTCAAAAGTTCTGCTACATGTCTTGATTACAGAGCCCAACGCCAACGGGAACACCTCTATCAACCACGGTGCGATAACGTTCTTTTATTATTCCTCGGCTAGCTCAACATTCTTGTGGGGCGGTAATGGAGGCGTAACTAAAACAAAGCGTGAAATTAAGTAAACAAGTACTGATGAATTTGAACTCACTGGGACGTCAAAGCATTCACTTTATCAGAGGAAGCTCAAAAGTTCTGCTACATGTCTTGATTACAGAGCCCAACGCCAACGGGAACACCTCTATCAACCACGGTGCGATAACGTTCTTTTATTATTCCTCGGCTAGCTCAACATTCTTGTGGGGCGGTAATGGAGGCGTAACTAAAACAAAGCGTGAAATTAAGTAAACAAGTACTGATGAATTTGAACTCACTGGGACGTCCAAAGCACTCACTTTATAAGAGGAAGCTCAAAAGTTCTGCTACATGTCTTGATTACAGAGCCCAACGCCAACGGGAACACCTCTATCGACCACGGTGCAATAACGTTCTTTTATTATTCCTCGGCTAGCTCAACATTCTTGTGGGGCGGTAATGGAGGCGTAACTAAAACAAAGCGTGAAATTAAGTAAACAAGTACTGATGAATTTGAACTCACTGGGACGTCAAAGCATTCACTTTATCAGAGGAAGCTCAAAAGTTCTGCTACATGTCTTGATTACAGAGCCCAACGCCAACGGGAACACCTCTATCAACCACGGTGCGATAACGTTCTTTTATTATTCCTCGGCTAGCTCAACATTCTTGTGGGGCGGTAATGGAGGCGTAACTAAAACAAAGCGTGAAATTAAGTAAACAAGTACTGATGAATTTGAACTCACTGGGACGTCCAAAGCACTCACTTTATCAGAGGAAGCTCAAAAGTTCTGCTACATGTCTTGATTACAGAGCCCAACGCCAACGGGAACACCTCTATCGACCACGGTGCAATAACGTTCTTTTATTATTCCTCGGCTAGCTCAACATTCTTGTGGGGCGGTAATGGAGGCGTAACTAAAACAAAGCGTGAAATTAAGTAAACAAGTACTGATGAATTTGAACTCACTGGGACGTCCAAAGCACTCACTTTATAAGAGGAAGCTCAAAAGTTCTGCTACATGTCTTGATTACAGAGCCCAACGCCAACGGGAACACCTCTATCGACCACGGTGCAATAACGTTCTTTTATTATTCCTCGGCTAGCTCAACATTCTTGTGGGGCGGTAATGGAGGCGTAACTAAAACAAAGCGTGAAATTAAGTAAACAAGTACTGATGAATTTGAACTCACTGGGACGTCCAAAGCACTCACTTTATAAGAGGAAGCTCAAAAGTTCTGCTACATGTCTTGATTACAGAGCCCAACGCCAACGGGAACACCTCTATCGACCACGGTGCAATAACGTTCTTTTATTATTCCTCGGCTAGCTCAACATTCTTGTGGGGCGGTAATGGAGGCGTAACTAAAACAAAGCGTGAAATTAAGTAAACAAGTACTGATGAATTTGAACTCACTGGGACGTCAAAGCATTCACTTTATCAGAGGAAGCTCAAAAGTTCTGCTACATGTCTTGATTACAGAGCCCAACGCCAACGGGAACACCTCTATCAACCACGGTGCGATAACGTTCTTTTATTATTCCTCGGCTAGCTCAACATTCTTGTGGGGCGGTAATGGAGGCGTAACTAAAACAAAGCGTGAAATTAAGTAAACAAGTACTGATGAATTTGAACTCACTGGGACGTCAAAGCATTCACTTTATCAGAGGAAGCTCAAAAGTTCTGCTACATGTCTTGATTACAGAGCCCAACGCCAACGGGAACACCTCTATCGACCACGGTGCAATAACGTTCTTTTATTATTCCTCGGCTAGCTCAACATTCTTGTGGGGCGGTAATGGAGGCGTAACTAAAACAAAGCGTGAAATTAAGTAAACAAGTACTGATGAATTTGAACTCACTGGGACGTCCAAAGCATTCACTTTATAAGAGGAAGCTCAAAAGTTCTGCTACATGTCTTGATTACAGAGCCCAACGCCAACGGGAACACCTCTATCGACCACGGTGCAATAACGTTCTTTTATTATTCCTCGGCTAGCTCAACATTCTTGTGGGGCGGTAATGGAGGCGTAACTAAAACAAAGCGTGAAATTAAGTAAACAAGTACTGATGAATTTGAACTCACTGGGACGTCCAAAGCACTCACTTTATAAGAGGAAGCTCAAAAGTTCTGCTACATGTCTTGATTACAGAGCCCAACGCCAACGGGAACACCTCTATCGACCACGGTGCAATAACGTTCTTTTATTATTCCTCGGCTAGCTCAACATTCTTGTGGGGCGGTAATGGAGGCGTAACTAAAACAAAGCGTGAAATTAAGTAAACAAGTACTGATGAATTTGAACTCACTGGGACGTCCAAAGCATTCACTTTATCAGAGGAAGCTCAAAAGTTCTGCTACATGTCTTGATTACAGAGCCCAACGCCAACGGGAACACCTCTATCGACCACGGTGCAATAACGTTCTTTTATTATTCCTCGGCTAGCTCAACATTCTTGTGGGGCGGTAATGGAGGCGTAACTAAAACAAAGCGTGAAATTAAGTAAACAAGTACTGATGAATTTGAACTCACTGGGACGTCAAAGCATTCACTTTATCAGAGGAAGCTCAAAAGTTCTGCTACATGTCTTGATTACAGAGCCCAACGCCAACGGGAACACCTCTATCAACCACGGTGCGATAACGTTCTTTTATTATTCCTCGGCTAGCTCAACATTCTTGTGGGGCGGTAATGGAGGCGTAACTAAAACAAAGCGTGAAATTAAGTAAACAAGTACTGATGAATTTGAACTCACTGGGACGTCAAAGCATTCACTTTATCAGAGGAAGCTCAAAAGTTCTGCTACATGTCTTGATTACAGAGCCCAACGCCAACGGGAACACCTCTATCGACCACGGTGCAATAACGTTCTTTTATTATTCCTCGGCTAGCTCAACATTCTTGTGGGGCGGTAATGGAGGCGTAACTAAAACAAAGCGTGAAATTAAGTAAACAAGTACTGATGAATTTGAACTCACTGGGACGTCCAAAGCACTCACTTTATCAGAGGAAGCTCAAAAGTTCTGCTACATGTCTTGATTACAGAGCCCAACGCCAACGGGAACACCTCTATCGACCACGGTGCAATAACGTTCTTTTATTATTCCTCGGCTAGCTCAACATTCTTGTGGGGCGGTAATGGAGGCGTAACTAAAACAAAGCGTGAAATTAAGTAAACAAGTACTGATGAATTTGAACTCACTGGGACGTCCAAAGCACTCACTTTATAAGAGGAAGCTCAAAAGTTCTGCTACATGTCTTGATTACAGAGCCCAACGCCAACGGGAACACCTCTATCGACCACGGTGCAATAACGTTCTTTTATTATTCCTCGGCTAGCTCAACATTCTTGTGGGGCGGTAATGGAGGCGTAACTAAAACAAAGCGTGAAATTAAGTAAACAAGTACTGATGAATTTGAACTCACTGGGACGTCAAAGCATTCACTTTATCAGAGGAAGCTCAAAAGTTCTGCTACATGTCTTGATTACAGAGCCCAACGCCAACGGGAACACCTCTATCAACCACGGTGCGATAACGTTCTTTTATTATTCCTCGGCTAGCTCAACATTCTTGTGGGGCGGTAATGGAGGCGTAACTAAAACAAAGCGTGAAATTAAGTAAACAAGTACTGATGAATTTGAACCCACTGGGACGTCCAAAGCACTCACTTTATCAGAGGAAGCTCAAAAGTTCTGCTACATGTCTTGATTACAGAGCCCAACGCCAACGGGAACACCTCTATCAACCACGGTGCGATAACGTTCTTTTATTATTCCTCGGCTAGCTCAACATTCTTGTGGGGCGGTAATGGAGGCGTAACTAAAACAAAGCGTGAAATTAAGTAAACAAGTACTGATGAATTTGAACTCACTGGGACGTCAAAGCATTCACTTTATCAGAGGAAGCTCAAAAGTTCTGCTACATGTCTTGATTACAGAGCCCAACGCCAACGGGAACACCTCTATCAACCACGGTGAGATAACGTTCTTTTATTATTCCTCGGCTAGCTCAACATTCTTGTGGGGCGGTAATGGAGGCGTAACTAAAACAAAGCGTGAAATTAAGTAAACAAGTACTGATGAATTTGAACTCACTGGGACGTCAAAGCATTCACTTTATCAGAGGAAGCTCAAAAGTTCTGCTACATGTCTTGATTACAGAGCCCAACGCCAACGGGAACACCTCTATCGACCACGGTGCAATAACGTTCTTTTATTATTCCTCGGCTAGCTCAACATTCTTGTGGGGCGGTAATGGAGGCGTAACTAAAACAAAGCGTGAAATTAAGTAAACAAGTACTGATGAATTTGAACTCACTGGGACGTCCAAAGCACTCACTTTATCAGAGGAAGCTCAAAAGTTCTGCTACATGTCTTGATTACAGAGCCCAACGCCAACGGGAACACCTCTATCAACCACGGTGCGATAACGTTCTTTTATTATTCCTCGGCTAGCTCAACATTCTTGTGGGGCGGTAATGGAGGCGTAACTAAAACAAAGCGTGAAATTAAGTAAACAAGTACTGATGAATTTGAACTCACTGGGACGTCAAAGCATTCACTTTATGAGAGGAAGCTCAAAAGTTCTGCTACATGTCTTGATTACAGAGCCCAACGCCAACGGGAACACCTCTATCAACCACGGTGAGATAACGTTCTTTTATTATTCCTCGGCTAGCTCAACATTCTTGTGGGGCGGTAATGGAGGCGTAACTAAAACAAAGCGTGAAATTAAGTAAACAAGTACTGATGAATTTGAACTCACTGGGACGTCAAAGCATTCACTTTATCAGAGGAAGCTCAAAAGTTCTGCTACATGTCTTGATTACAGAGCCCAACGCCAACGGGAACACCTCTATCAACCACGGTGAGATAACGTTCTTTTATTATTCCTCGGCTAGCTCAACATTCTTGTGGGGCGGTAATGGAGGCGTAACTAAAACAAAGCGTGAAATTAAGTAAACAAGTACTGATGAATTTGAACTCACTGGGACGTCAAAGCATTCACTTTATCAGAGGAAGCTCAAACGTTCTGCTACATGTCTTGATTACAGAGCCCAACGCCAACGGGAACACCTCTATCAACCACGGTGCGATAACGTTCTTTTATTATTCCTCGGCTAGCTCAACATTCTTGTGGGGCGGTAATGGAGGCGTAACTAAAACAAAGCGTGAAATTAAGTAAACAAGTACTGATGAATTTGAACTCACTGGGACGTCAAAGCATTCACTTTATGAGAGGAAGCTCAAAAGTTCTGCTACATGTCTTGATTACAGAGCCCAACGCCAACGGGAACACCTCTATCAACCACGGTGCGATAACGTTCTTTTATTATTCCTCGGCTAGCTCAACATTCTTGTGGGGCGGTAATGGAGGCGTAACTAAAACAAAGCGTGAAATTAAGTAAACAAGTACTGATGAATTTGAACTCACTGGGACGTCAAAGCATTCACTTTATCAGAGGAAGCTCAAAAGTTTTGCTACATGTCTTGATTACAGAGCCCAACGCCAACGGGAACACCTCTATCAACCACGGTGAGATAACGTTCTTTTATTATTCCTCGGCTAGCTCAACATTCTTGTGGGGCGGTAATGGAGGCGTAACTAAAACAAAGCGTGAAATTAAGTAAACAAGTACTGATGAATTTGAACTCACTGGGACGTCAAAGCATTCACTTTATCAGAGGAAGCTCAAAAGTTTTGCTACATGTCTTGATTACAGAGCCCAACGCCAACGGGAACACCTCTATCAACCACGGTGAGATAACGTTCTTTTATTATTCCTCGGCTAGCTCAACATTCTTGTGGGGCGGTAATGGAGGCGTAACTAAAACAAAGCGTGAAATTAAGTAAACAAGTACTGATGAATTTGAACTCACTGGGACGTCAAAGCATTCACTTTATCAGAGGAAGCTCAAAAGTTTTGCTACATGTCTTGATTACAGAGCCCAACGCCAACGGGAACACCTCTATCAACCACGGTGAGATAACGTTCTTTTATTATTCCTCGGCTAGCTCAACATTCTTGTGGGGCGGTAATGGAGGCGTAACTAAAACAAAGCGTGAAATTAAGTAAACAAGTACTGATGAATTTGAACTCACTGGGACGTCAAAGCATTCACTTTATCAGAGGAAGCTCAAAAGTTTTGCTACATGTCTTGATTACAGAGCCCAACGCCAACGGGAACACCTCTATCAACCACGGTGAGATAACGTTCTTTTATTATTCCTCGGCTAGCTCAACATTCTTGTGGGGCGGTAATGGAGGCGTAACTAAAACAAAGCGTGAAATTAAGTAAACAAGTACTGATGAATTTGAACTCACTGGGACGTCAAAGCATTCACTTTATCAGAGGAAGCTCAAAAGTTCTGCTACATGTCTTGATTACAGAGCCCAACGCCAACGGGAACACCTCTATCAACCACGGTGAGATAACGTTCTTTTATTATTCCTCGGCTAGCTCAACATTCTTGTGGGGCGGTAATGGAGGCGTAACTAAAACAAAGCGTGAAATTAAGTAAACAAGTACTGATGAATTTGAACTCACTGGGACGTCAAAGCATTCACTTTATCAGAGGAAGCTCAAAAGTTTTGCTACATGTCTTGATTACAGAGCCCAACGCCAACGGGAACACCTCTATCAACCACGGTGCGATAACGTTCTTTTATTATTCCTCGGCTAGCTCAACATTCTTGTGGGGCGGTAATGGAGGCGTAACTAAAACAAAGCGTGAAATTAAGTAAACAAGTACTGATGAATTTGAACTCACTGGGACGTCAAAGCATTCACTTTATCAGAGGAAGCTCAAAAGTTCTGCTACATGTCTTGATTACAGAGCCCAACGCCAACGGGAACACCTCTATCAACCACGGTGAGATAACGTTCTTTTATTATTCCTCGGCTAGCTCAACATTCTTGTGGGGCGGTAATGGAGGCGTAACTAAAACAAAGCGTGAAATTAAGTAAACAAGTACTGATGAATTTGAACTCACTGGGACGTCAAAGCATTCACTTTATCAGAGGAAGCTCAAAAGTTCTGCTACATGTCTTGATTACAGAGCCCAACGCCAACGGGAACACCTCTATCAACCACGGTGAGATAACGTTCTTTTATTATTCCTCGGCTAGCTCAACATTCTTGTGGGGCGGTAATGGAGGCGTAACTAAAACAAAGCGTGAAATTAAGTAAACAAGTACTGATGAATTTGAACTCACTGGGACGTCAAAGCATTCACTTTATCAGAGGAAGCTCAAAAGTTCTGCTACATGTCTTGATTACAGAGCCCAACGCCAACGGGAACACCTCTATCAACCACGGTGAGATAACGTTCTTTTATTATTCCTCGGCTAGCTCAACATTCTTGTGGGGCGGTAATGGAGGCGTAACTAAAACAAAGCGTGAAATTAAGTAAACAAGTACTGATGAATTTGAACTCACTGGGACGTCAAAGCATTCACTTTATCAGAGGAAGCTCAAAAGTTTTGCTACATGTCTTGATTACAGAGCCCAACGCCAACGGGAACACCTCTATCAACCACGGTGAGATAACGTTCTTTTATTATTCCTCGGCTAGCTCAACATTCTTGTGGGGCGGTAATGGAGGCGTAACTAAAACAAAGCGTGAAATTAAGTAAACAAGTACTGATGAATTTGAACTCACTGAGACGTCAAAGCATTCACTTTATCAGAGGAAGCTCAAAAGTTCTGCTACATGTCTTGATTACAGAGCCCAACGCCAACGGGAACACCTCTATCAACCACGGTGAGATAACGTTCTTTTATTATTCCTCGGCTAGCTCAACATTCTTGTGGGGCGGTAATGGAGGCGTAACTAAAACAAAGCGTGAAATTAAGTAAACAAGTACTGATGAATTTGAACTCACTGGGACGTCAAAGCATTCACTTTATCAGAGGAAGCTCAAAAGTTTTGCTACATGTCTTGATTACAGAGCCCAACGCCAACGGGAACACCTCTATCAACCACGGTGCGATAACGTTCTTTTATTATTCCTCGGCTAGCTCAACATTCTTGTGGGGCGGTAATGGAGGCGTAACTAAAACAAAGCGTGAAATTAAGTAAACAAGTACTGATGAATTTGAACTCACTGGGACGTCAAAGCATTCACTTTATCAGAGGAAGCTCAAAAGTTTTGCTACATGTCTTGATTACAGAGCCCAACGCCAACGGGAACACCTCTATCAACCACGGTGAGATAACGTTCTTTTATTATTCCTCGGCTAGCTCAACATTCTTGTGGGGCGGTAATGGAGGCGTAACTAAAACAAAGCGTGAAATTAAGTAAACAAGTACTGATGAATTTGAACTCACTGGGACGTCAAAGCATTCACTTTATCAGAGGAAGCTCAAAAGTTTTGCTACATGTCTTGATTACAGAGCCCAACGCCAACGGGAACACCTCTATCAACCACGGTGAGATAACGTTCTTTTATTATTCCTCGGCTAGCTCAACATTCTTGTGGGGCGGTAATGGAGGCGTAACTAAAACAAAGCGTGAAATTAAGTAAACAAGTACTGATGAATTTGAACTCACTGGGACGTCAAAGCATTCACTTTATCAGAGGAAGCTCAAAAGTTCTGCTACATGTCTTGATTACAGAGCCCAACGCCAACGGGAACACCTCTATCAACCACGGTGAGATAACGTTCTTTTATTATTCCTCGGCTAGCTCAACATTCTTGTGGGGCGGTAATGGAGGCGTAACTAAAACAAAGCGTGAAATTAAGTAAACAAGTACTGATGAATTTGAACTCACTGGGACGTCAAAGCATTCACTTTATCAGAGGAAGCTCAAAAGTTCTGCTACATGTCTTGATTACAGAGCCCAACGCCAACGGGAACACCTCTATCAACCACGGTGAGATAACGTTCTTTTATTATTCCTCGGCTAGCTCAACATTCTTGTGGGGCGGTAATGGAGGCGTAACTAAAACAAAGCGTGAAATTAAGTAAACAAGTACTGATGAATTTGAACTCACTGGGACGTCAAAGCATTCACTTTATCAGAGGAAGCTCAAAAGTTTTGCTACATGTCTTGATTACAGAGCCCAACGCCAACGGGAACACCTCTATCAACCACGGTGAGATAACGTTCTTTTATTATTCCTCGGCTAGCTCAACATTCTTGTGGGGCGGTAATGGAGGCGTAACTAAAACAAAGCGTGAAATTAAGTAAACAAGTACTGATGAATTTGAACTCACTGGGACGTCAAAGCATTCACTTTATCAGAGGAAGCTCAAAAGTTCTGCTACATGTCTTGATTACAGAGCCCAACGCCAACGGGAACACCTCTATCAACCACGGTGAGATAACGTTCTTTTATTATTCCTCGGCTAGCTCAACATTCTTGTGGGGCGGTAATGGAGGCGTAACTAAAACAAAGCGTGAAATTAAGTAAACAAGTACTGATGAATTTGAACTCACTGGGACGTCAAAGCATTCACTTTATCAGAGGAAGCTCAAAAGTTCTGCTACATGTCTTGATTACAGAGCCCAACGCCAACGGGAACACCTCTATCAACCACGGTGAGATAACGTTCTTTTATTATTCCTCGGCTAGCTCAACATTCTTGTGGGGCGGTAGTGGAGGCGTAACTAAAACAAAGCGTGAAATTAAGTAAACAAGTACTGATGAATTTGAACTCACTGGGACGTCAAAGCATTCACTTTATCAGAGGAAGCTCAAAAGTTTTGCTACATGTCTTGATTACAGAGCCCAACGCCAACGGGAACACCTCTATCAACCACGGTGAGATAACGTTCTTTTATTATTCCTCGGCTAGCTCAACATTCTTGTGGGGCGGTAATGGAGGCGTAACTAAAACAAAGCGTGAAATTAAGTAAACAAGTACTGATGAATTTGAACTCACTGGGACGTCAAAGCATTCACTTTATCAGAGGAAGCTCAAAAGTTCTGCTACATGTCTTGATTACAGAGCCCAACGCCAACGGGAACACCTCTATCAACCACGGTGAGATAACGTTCTTTTATTATTCCTCGGCTAGCTCAACATTCTTGTGGGGCGGTAATGGAGGCGTAACTAAAACAAAGCGTGAAATTAAGTAAACAAGTACTGATGAATTTGAACTCACTGGGACGTCAAAGCATTCACTTTATCAGAGGAAGCTCAAAAGTTTTGCTACATGTCTTGATTACAGAGCCCAACGCCAACGGGAACACCTCTATCAACCACGGTGCGATAACGTTCTTTTATTATTCCTCGGCTAGCTCAACATTCTTGTGGGGCGGTAATGGAGGCGTAACTAAAACAAAGCGTGAAATTAAGTAAACAAGTACTGATGAATTTGAACTCACTGGGACGTCAAAGCATTCACTTTATCAGAGGAAGCTCAAAAGTTTTGCTACATGTCTTGATTACAGAGCCCAACGCCAACGGGAACACCTCTATCAACCACGGTGAGATAACGTTCTTTTATTATTCCTCGGCTAGCTCAACATTCTTGTGGGGCGGTAATGGAGGCGTAACTAAAACAAAGCGTGAAATTAAGTAAACAAGTACTGATGAATTTGAACTCACTGGGACGTCAAAGCATTCACTTTATCAGAGGAAGCTCAAAAGTCTTGCTACATGTCTTGATTACAGAGCCCAACGCCAACGGGAACACCTCTATCAACCACGGTGAGATAACGTTCTTTTATTATTCCTCGGCTAGCTCAACATTCTTGTGGGGCGGTAATGGAGGCGTAACTAAAACAAAGCGTGAAATTAAGTAAACAAGTACTGATGAATTTGAACTCACTGGGACGTCAAAGCATTCACTTTATCAGAGGAAGCTCAAAAGTTCTGCTACATGTCTTGATTACAGAGCCCAACGCCAACGGGAACACCTCTATCAACCACGGTGAGATAACGTTCTTTTATTATTCCTCGGCTAGCTCAACATTCTTGTGGGGCGGTAATGGAGGCGTAACTAAAACAAAGCGTGAAATTAAGTAAACAAGTACTGATGAATTTGAACTCACTGGGACGTCAAAGCATTCACTTTATCAGAGGAAGCTCAAAAGTTCTGCTACATGTCTTGATTACAGAGCCCAACGCCAACGGGAACACCTCTATCAACCACGGTGAGATAACGTTCTTTTATTATTCCTCGGCTAGCTCAACATTCTTGTGGGGCGGTAATGGAGGCGTAACTAAAACAAAGCGTGAAATTAAGTAAACAAGTACTGATGAATTTGAACTCACTGGGACGTCAAAGCATTCACTTTATCAGAGGAAGCTCAAAAGTTCTGCTACATGTCTTGATTACAGAGCCCAACGCCAACGGGAACACCTCTATCAACCACGGTGCGATAACGTTCTTTTATTATTCCTCGGCTAGCTCAACATTCTTGTGGGGCGGTAATGGAGGCGTAACTAAAACAAAGCGTGAAATTAAGTAAACAAGTACTGATGAATTTGAACTCACTGGGACGTCAAAGCATTCACTTTATCAGAGGAAGCTCAAAAGTTCTGCTACATGTCTTGATTACAGAGCCCAACGCCAACGGGAACACCTCTATCAACCACGGTGAGATAACGTTCTTTTATTATTCCTCGGCTAGCTCAACATTCTTGTGGGGCGGTAATGGAGGCGTAACTAAAACAAAGCGTGAAATTAAGTAAACAAGTACTGATGAATTTGAACTCACTGGGACGTCAAAGCATTCACTTTATCAGAGGAAGCTCAAAAGTTCTGCTACATGTCTTGATTACAGAGCCCAACGCCAACGGGAACACCTCTATCAACCACGGTGAGATAACGTTCTTTTATTATTCCTCGGCTAGCTCAACATTCTTGTGGGGCGGTAATGGAGGCGTAACTAAAACAAAGCGTGAAATTAAGTAAACAAGTACTGATGAATTTGAACTCACTGGGACGTCAAAGCATTCACTTTATCAGAGGAAGCTCAAAAGTTTTGCTACATGTCTTGATTACAGAGCCCAACGCCAACGGGAACACCTCTATCAACCACGGTGAGATAACGTTCTTTTATTATTCCTCGGCTAGCTCAAAATTCTTGTGGGGCGGTAATGGAGGCGTAACTAAAACAAAGCGTGAAATTAAGTAAACAAGTACTGATGAATTTGAACTCACTGGGACGTCAAAGCATTCACTTTATCAGAGGAAGCTCAAAAGTTCTGCTACATGTCTTGATTACAGAGCCCAACGCCAACGGGAACACCTCTATCAACCACGGTGCGATAACGTTCTTTTATTATTCCTCGGCTAGCTCAACATTCTTGTGGGGCGGTAATGGAGGCGTAACTAAAACAAAGCGTGAAATTAAGTAAACAAGTACTGATGAATTTGAACTCACTGGGACGTCAAAGCATTCACTTTATCAGAGGAAGCTCAAAAGTTCTGCTACATGTCTTGATTACAGAGCCCAACGCCAACGGGAACACCTCTATCAACCACGGTGAGATAACGTTCTTTTATTATTCCTCGGCTAGCTCAAAATTCTTGTGGGGCGGTAATGGAGGCGTAACTAAAACAAAGCGTGAAATTAAGTAAACAAGTACTGATGAATTTGAACTCACTGGGACGTCAAAGCATTCACTTTATCAGAGGAAGCTCAAAAGTTTTGCTACATGTCTTGATTACAGAGCCCAACGCCAACGGGAACACCTCTATCAACCACGGTGAGATAACGTTCTTTTATTATTCCTCGGCTAGCTCAAAATTCTTGTGGGGCGGTAATGGAGGCGTAACTAAAACAAAGCGTGAAATTAAGTAAACAAGTACTGATGAATTTGAACTCACTGGGACGTCAAAGCATTCACTTTATCAGAGGAAGCTCAAAAGTTCTGCTACATGTCTTGATTACAGAGCCCAACGCCAACGGGAACACCTCTATCAACCACGGTGCGATAACGTTCTTTTATTATTCCTCGGCTAGCTCAACATTCTTGTGGGGCGGTAATGGAGGCGTAACTAAAACAAAGCGTGAAATTAAGTAAACAAGTACTGATGAATTTGAACTCACTGGGACGTCAAAGCATTCACTTTATCAGAGGAAGCTCAAAAGTTCTGCTACATGTCTTGATTACAGAGCCCAACGCCAACGGGAACACCTCTATCAACCACGGTGAGATAACGTTCTTTTATTATTCCTCGGCTAGCTCAAAATTCTTGTGGGGCGGTAATGGAGGCGTAACTAAAACAAAGCGTGAAATTAAGTAAACAAGTACTGATGAATTTGAACTCACTGGGACGTCAAAGCATTCACTTTATCAGAGGAAGCTCAAAAGTTTTGCTACATGTCTTGATTACAGAGCCCAACGCCAACGGGAACACCTCTATCAACCACGGTGAGATAACGTTCTTTTATTATTCCTCGGCTAGCTCAAAATTCTTGTGGGGCGGTAATGGAGGCGTAACTAAAACAAAGCGTGAAATTAAGTAAACAAGTACTGATGAATTTGAACTCACTGGGACGTCAAAGCATTCACTTTATCAGAGGAAGCTCAAAAGTTCTGCTACATGTCTTGATTACAGAGCCCAACGCCAACGGGAACACCTCTATCAACCACGGTGCGATAACGTTCTTTTATTATTCCTCGGCTAGCTCAACATTCTTGTGGGGCGGTAATGGAGGCGTAACTAAAACAAAGCGTGAAATTAAGTAAACAAGTACTGATGAATTTGAACTCACTGGGACGTCAAAGCATTCACTTTATGAGAGGAAGCTCAAAGGTTCTGCTACATGTCTTGATTACAGAGCCCAACGCCAACGGGAACACCTCTATCAACCACGGTGCGATAACGTTCTTTTATTATTCCTCGGCTAGCTCAACATTCTTGTGGGGCGGTAATGGAGGCGTAACTAAAACAAAGCGTGAAATTAAGTAAACAAGTACTGATGAATTTGAACTCACTGGGACGTCAAAGCATTCACTTTATGAGAGGAAGCTCAAAAGTTCTGCTACATGTCTTGATTACAGAGCCCAACGCCAACGGGAACACCTCTATCAACCACGGTGCGATAACGTTCTTTTATTATTCCTCGGCTAGCTCAACATTCTTGTGGGGCGGTAATGGAGGCGTAACTAAAACAAAGCGTGAAATTAAGTAAACAAGTACTGATGAATTTGAACTCACTGGGACGTCAAAGCATTCACTTTATCAGAGGAAGCTCAAAAGTTTTGCTACATGTCTTGATTACAGAGCCCAACGCCAACGGGAACACCTCTATCAACCACGGTGAGATAACGTTCTTTTATTATTCCTCGGCTAGCTCAACATTCTTGTGGGGCGGTAATGGAGGCGTAACTAAAACAAAGCGTGAAATTAAGTAAACAAGTACTGATGAATTTGAACTCACTGAGACGTCAAAGCATTCACTTTATCAGAGGAAGCTCAAAAGTTCTGCTACATGTCTTGATTACAGAGCCCAACGCCAACGGGAACACCTCTATCAACCACGGTGCGATAACGTTCTTTTATTATTCCTCGGCTAGCTCAACATTCTTGTGGGGCGGTAATGGAGGCGTAACTAAAACAAAGCGTGAAATTAAGTAAACAAGTACTGATGAATTTGAACTCACTGGGACGTCAAAGCATTCACTTTATGAGAGGAAGCTCAAAAGTTCTGCTACATGTCTTGATTACAGAGCCCAACGCCAACGGGAACACCTCTATCAACCACGGTGCGATAACGTTCTTTTATTATTCCTCGGCTAGCTCAACATTCTTGTGGGGCGGTAATGGAGGCGTAACTAAAACAAAGCGTGAAATTAAGTAAACAAGTAGTGCAGAATGTGAACTCACTGGGACGTCCAAAGCACTCACTTTATGAGAGGAAGCTCAAAAGTTCTGCTACATGTCTTGATTACAGAGCCCAACGCCAACGGGAACACCTCTATCAACCACGGTGCAATAACGTTCTTTTATTATTCCTCGGCTAGCTCAACATTCTTGTGGGGCGGTAATGGAGGCGTAACTAAAACAAAGCGTGAAATTAAGTAAACAAGTACTGATGAATTTGAACTCACTGGGACGTCAAAGCATTCACTTTATCAGAGGAAGCTCAAAAGTTTTGTTACATGTCTTGATTACAGAGCCCAACGCCAACGGGAACACCTCTATCAACCACGGTGAGATAACGTTCTTTTATTATTCCTCGGCTAGCTCAACATTCTTGTGGGGCGGTAATGGAGGCGTAACTAAAACAAATCGTGAAATTAAGTAAACAAGTAGTGCAGAATGTGAACTCACTGGGAGGTCCAAAGCACTCACTTTATGAGAGGAAGCTCAAAAGTTCTGCTACATGTCTTGATTACAGAGCCCAACGCCAACGGGAACACCTCTATCAACCACGGTGCAATAACGTTCTTTTATTATTCCTCGGCTAGCTCAACATTCTTGTGGGGTGGTAATGGATGCGTAACTAAAACAAAGCGTGAAATTAAGTAAACAAGTACTGATGAATTTGAACTCACTGGGACGTCAAAGCATTCATTTTATGAGAGGAAGCTCAAAAGTTCTGCTACATGTCTTGATTACAGAGCCCAACGCCAACGGGAACACCTCTATCAACCACGGTGCGATAACGTTCTTTTATTATTCCTCGGCTAGCTCAACATTCTTGTGGGGCGGTAATGGAGGCGTAACTAAAACAAAGCGTGAAATTAAGTAAACAAGTACTGATGAATTTGAACTCACTGGGACGTCAAAGCATTCACTTTATCAGAGGAAGCTCAAAAGTTCTGCTACATGTCTTGATTACAGAGCCCAACGCCAACGGGAACACCTCTATCAACCACGGTGCGATAACGTTCTTTTATTATTCCTCGGCTAGCTCAACATTCTTGTGGGGCGGTAATGGAGGCGTAACTAAAACAAAGCGTGAAATTAAGTAAACAAGTACTGATGAATTTGAACTCACTGGGACGTCAAAGCATTCACTTTATCAGAGGAAGCTCAAAAGTTTTGCTACATGTCTTGATTACAGAGCCCAACGCCAACGGGAACACCTCTATCAACCACGGTGAGATAACGTTCTTTTATTATTCCTCGGCTAGCTCAACATTCTTGTGGGGCGGTAATGGAGGCGTAACTAAAACAAAGCGTGAAATTAAGTAAACAAGTACTGATGAATTTGAACTCACTGGGACGTCAAAGCATTCACTTTATCAGAGGAAGCTCAAAAGTTCTGCTACATGTCTTGATTACAGAGCCCAACGCCAACGGGAACACCTCTATCAACCACGGTGCGATAACGTTCTTTTATTATTCCTCGGCTAGCTCAACATTCTTGTGGGGCGGTAATGGAGGCGTAACTAAAACAAAGCGTGAAATTAAGTAAACAAGTACTGATGAATTTGAACTCACTGGGACGTCAAAGCATTCACTTTATCAGAGGAAGCTCAAAAGTTTTGCTACATGTCTTGATTACAGAGCCCAACGCCAACGGGAACACCTCTATCAACCACGGTGAGATAACGTTCTTTTATTATTCCTCGGCTAGCTCAACATTCTTGTGGGGCGGTAATGGAGGCGTAACTAAAACAAAGCGTGAAATTAAGTAAACAAGTACTGATGAATTTGAACTCACTGGGACGTCAAAGCATTCACTTTATCAGAGGAAGCTCAAAAGTTCTGCTACATGTCTTGATTACAGAGCCCAACGCCAACGGGAACACCTCTATCAACCACGGTGCGATAACGTTCTTTTATTATTCCTCGGCTAGCTCAACATTCTTGTGGGGCGGTAATGGAGGCGTAACTAAAACAAATCGTGAAATTAAGTAAACAAGTAGTGCAGAATGTGAACTCACTGGGACGTCCAAAGCACTCACTTTATGAGAGGAAGCTCAAAAGTTCCGCTACATGTTTTGATTACAGAGCCCAACGCCAACGGGAACACCTCTATCAACCACGGTGCGATAACGTTCTTTTATTATTCCTCGGCTAGCTCAACATTCTTGTGGGGCGGTAATGGAGGCGTAACTAAAACAAATCGTGAAATTAAGTAAACAAGTAGTGCAGAATGTGAACTCACTGGGACGTCCAAAGCACTCACTTTATGAGAGGAAGCTCAAAAGTTCTGCTACATGTCTTGATTACAGAGCCCAACGCCAACGGGAACACCTCTATCAACCACGGTGCAATAACGTTCTTTTATTATTCCTCGGCTAGCTCAACATTCTTGTGGGGCGGTAATGGAGGCGTAACTAAAACAAAGCGTGAAATTAAGTAAACAAGTACTGATGAATTTGAACTCACTGGGACGTCAAAGCATTCACTTTATCAGAGGAAGCTCAAAAGTTCTGCTACATGTCTTGATTACAGAGCCCAACGCCAACGGGAACACCTCTATCAACCACGGTGCGATAACGTTCTTTTATTATTCCTCGGCTAGCTCAACATTATTGTGGGGCGGTAATGGAGGCGTAACTAAAACAAAGCGTGAAATTAAGTAAACAAGTGCTGATGAATTTGAACTCACTGGGACGTCCAAAACATTCACTTTATGAGAGGAAGCTCAAAAGTTCTGCTACATGTCTTGATTACAGAGCCCAACGCCAACGGGAACACCTCTATCAACCACGGTGAGATAACGTTCTTTTATTATTCCTCGGCTAGCTCAACATTCTTGTGGGGCGGTAATGGAGGCGTAACTAAAACAAAGGGTGAAATTAAGTAAACAAGTAGTGCAGAATGTGAACTCACTGGGACGTCCAAAGCACTCACTTTATGAGAGGAAGCTCAAAAGTTCCGCTACATGTTTTGATTACAGAGCCCAACGCCAACGGGAACACCTCTATCAACCACGGTGCGATAACGTTCTTTTATTATTCCTCGGCTAGCTCAACATTCTTGTGGGGCGGTAATGGAGGCGTAACTAAAACAAAGCGTGAAATTAAGTAAACAAGTACTGATGAATTTGAACTCACTGGGACGTCCAAAGCATTCACTTTATGAGAGGAAGCTCAAAAGTTCTGCTACATGTCTTGATTACAGAGCCCAACGCCAAAGGGAACACCTCTATCAACCACGGTGCGATAACGTTCTTTTATTATTCCTCGGCTAGCTCAACATTCTTGTGGGGCGTTATTGAAGGGGTAACTCGAACAAATCGTGAAATTAAGTAAACAAGTAGTGCAGAATGTGAACTCACTGGGACGTCCAAAGCACTCACTTTATGAGAGGAAGCTCAAAAGTTCCGCTACATGTTTTGATTACAGAGCCCAACGCCAACGGGAACACCTGTATCAACCACGGTGCGATAACGTTCTTTTATTATTCCTCGGCTAGCTCAACATTCTTGTGGGGCGTTATTGAAGGGGTAACTCGAACAAATCGTGAAATTAAGTAAACAAGTAGTGCAGAATGTGAACTCACTGGGACGTCCAAAGCACTCACTTTATGAGAGGAAGCTCAAAAGTTCCGCTACATGTTTTGATTACAGAGCCCAACGCCAACGGGAACACCTCTATCAACCACGGTGCGATAACGTTCTTTTATTATTCCTCGGCTGGCTCAACATTCTTGTGGGGCGGTAATGGAGGCGTAACTAAAACAAATCGTGAAATTAAGTAAACAAGTAGTGCAGAATGTGAACTCACTGGGACGTCCAAAGCACTCACTTTATGAGAGGAAGCTCAAAAGTTCCGCTACATGTTTTGATTACAGAGCCCAACGCCAACGGGAACACCTCTATCAACCACGGTGCGATAACGTTCTTTTATTATTCCTCGGCTAGCTCAACATTCTTGTGGGGCGGTAATGGAGGCGTAACTAAAACAAATCGTGAAATTAAGTAAACAAGTAGTGCAGAATGTGAACTCACTGAGACGTCCAAAGCACTCACTTTATGAGAGGAAGCTCAAAAGTTCCGCTACATGTTTTGATTACAGAGCCCAACGCCAACGGGAACACCTCTATCAACCACGGTGCGATAACGTTCTTTTATTATTCCTCGGCTAGCTCAACATTCTTGTGGGGCGTTATTGAACGGGTAACTCGAACAAATCGTGAAATTAAGTAAACAAGTAGTGCAGAATGTGAACTCACTGAGACGTCCAAAGCACTCACTTTATGAGAGGAAGCTCAAAAGTTCCGCTACATGTTTTGATTACAGAGCCCAACGCCAACGGGAACACCTGTATCAACCACGGTGCGATAACGTTCTTTTATTATTCCTCGGCTAGCTCAACATTCTTGTGGGGCGTTATTGAACGGGTAACTCGAACAAATCGTGAAATTAAGTAAACAAGTAGTGCAGAATGTGAACTCACTGGGACGTCCAAAGCACTCACTTTATGAGAGGAAGCTCAAAAGTTCCGCTACATGTTTTGATTACAGAGCCCAACGCCAACGGGAACACCTCTATCAACCACGGTGCGATAACGTTCTTTTATTATTCCTCGGCTAGCTCAACATTCTTGTGGGGCGGTAATGGAGGCGTAACTAAAACAAAGCGTGAAATTAAGTAAACAAGTACTGATGAATTTGAACTCACTGGGACGTCCAAAGCATTCACTTTATGAGAGGAAGCTCAAAAGTTCTGCTACATGTCTTGATTACAGAGCCCAACGCCAACGGGAACACCTCTATCAACCACGGTGCGATAACGTTATTTTATTATTCCTCGGCTAGCTCAACATTCTTGTGGGGCGTTATTGAACGGGTAACTCGAACAAATCGTGAAATTAAGTAAACAAGTAGTGCAGAATGTGAACTCACTGGGACGTCCAAAGCACTCACTTTATGAGAGGAAGCTCAAAAGTTCCGCTACATGTTTTGATTACAGAGCCCAACGCCAACGGGAACACCTCTATCAACCACGGTGCGATAACGTTCTTTTATTATTCCTCGGCTAGCTCAACATTCTTGTGGGGCGGTAATGGAGGCGTAACTAAAACAAAGCGTGAAATTAAGTAAACAAGTACTGATGAATTTGAACTCACTGGGACGTCCAAAGCATTCACTTTATGAGAGGAAGCTCAAAAGTTCTGCTACATGTCTTGATTACAGAGCCCAACGCCAACGGGAACACCTCTATCAACCACGGTGCGATAACGTTATTTTATTATTCCTCGGCTAGCTCAACATTCTTGTGGGGCGGTAATGGAGGCGTAACTAAAACAAAGCGTGAAATTAAGTAAACAAGTACTGATGAATTTGAACTCACTGGGACGTCCAAAGCATTCACTTTATGAGAGGAAGCTCAAAAGTTCTGCTACATGTCTTGATTACAGAGCCCAACGCCAACGGGAACACCTCTATCAACCACGGTGCGATAACGTTCTTTTATTATTCCTCGGCTAGCTCAACATTCTTGTGGGGCGTTATTGAAGGGGTAACTCGAACAAATCGTGAAATTAAGTAAACAAGTAGTGCAGAATGTGAACTCACTGGGACGTCCAAAGCACTCACTTTATGAGAGGAAGCTCAAAAGTTCCGCTACATGTTTTGATTACAGAGCCCAACGCCAACGGGAACACCTCTATCAACCAGGGTGCGATAACGTTCTTTTATTATTCCTCGGCTAGCTCAACATTCTTGTGGGGCGTTATTGAAGGGGTAACTCGAACAAATCGTGAAATTAAGTAAACAAGTAGTGCAGAATGTGAACTCACTGGGACGTCCAAAGCACTCACTTTATGAGAGGAAGCTCAAAAGTTCTGCTACATGTTTTGATTACAGAGCCCAACGCCAACGGGAACACCTCTATCAACCACGGTGCGATAACGTTCTTTTATTATTCCTCGGCTAGCTCAACATTCTTGTGGGGCGTTATTGAAGGGGTAACTCGAACAAATCGTGAAATTAAGTAAACAAGTAGTGCAGAATGTGAACTCACGGGGACGTCCAAAGCACTCACTTTATGAGAGGAAGCTCAAAAGTTCTGCTACGTGTCTTGATTACAGAGCCCAACGCCAACGGGAACACCTCTATCAACCACGGTGCGATAATGTTCTTTTATTATTCCTCGGCTAGCTCAACATTCTTGTGGGGCGTTATTGAACGGGTAACTCGAACAAATCGGGAAATTAAGTAAACAAGTAGTGCAGAATGTGAACTCACTGGGACGTCCAAAGCACTCACTTTATGAGAGGAAGCTCAAAAGTTCTGCTACATGTCTTGATTACAGAGCCCAACGCCAACGGGAACACCTCTATCAACCACGGTGCGATAACGTTCTTTTATTATTTCTCGGCTAGCTCAACATTCTTGTGGGGCGTTATTGAAGGGGTAACTCAAACAAATGGTGAAATTAAGTAAACAAGTAGTGCAGAATGTGAACTCACTGGGACGTCCAAAGCACTCACTTTATGAGAGGAAGCTCAAAAGTTCCGCTACATGTCTTGATTACAGAGCCCAACGCCAACGGGAACACCTCTATCAACCACGGTGCGATAACGTTCTTTTATTATTCCTCGGCTAGCTCAACATTCTTGTGGGGCGTTATTGAACGGGTAACTCGAACAAATCGGGAAATTAAGTAAACAAGTAGTGCAGAATGTGAACTCACTGGGACGTCCAAAGCACTCACTTTATGAGAGGAAGCTCAAAAGTTCTGCTACATGTCTTGATTACAGAGCCCAACGCCAACGGGAACACCTCTATCAACCACGGTGCGATAACGTTCTTTTATTATTCCTCGGCTAGTTCAACATTCTTGTGGGGCGTTATTGAACGGGTAACTCGAACAAATCGGGAAATTAAGTAAACAAGTAGTGCAGAATGTGAACTCACTGGGACGTCCAAAGCACTCACTTTATGAGAGGAAGCTCAAAAGTTCTGCTACATGTCTTGATTACAGAGCCCAACGCCAACGGGAACACCTCTATCAACCACGGTGCGATAACGTTCTTTTATTATTCCTCGGCTAGCTCAACATTCTTGTGGGGCGTTATTGAACGGGTAACTCGAACAAATCGGGAAATTAAGTAAACAAGTAGTGCAGAATGTGAACTCACTGGGACGTCCAAAGCACTCACTTTATGAGAGGAAGCTCAAAAGTTCTGCTACATGTCTGATTACAGAGCCCAACGCCAACGGGAACACCTCTATCAACCACGGTGCGATAACGTTCTTTTATTATTCCTCGGCTAGCTCAACATTCTTGTGGGGCGTTATTGAAGGGGTAACTCAAACAAATGGTGAAATTAAGTAAACAAGTAGTGCAGAATGTGAACTCACTGGGACGTCCAAAGCACTCACTTTATGAGAGGAAGCTCAAAAGTTCCGCTACATGTCTTGATTACAGAGCCCAACGTAAACGGGAACACCTCTATCAACCACGGTGCGATAACGTTATTTTATTATTCCTCGGCTAGCTCAACATTCTTGTGGGACGTTATTGAACGGGTAACTCGAACAAATCGTGAAATTAAGTAAACAAGTAGTGCAGAATGTAAACTCACTGAGACGTCCAAAGCACTCACTTTATGAGAGGAAGCTCAAAAGTTCTGCTACATGTCTTGATTACAGAGCCCAACGTAAACGGGAACACCTTTATCAACCACGGTGCGATAACGTTATTTTATTATTCCTCGGCTAGCTCATCATTCTTGTGGGGCGTTATTGAACGGGTAACTCGAACAAATCGTGAAATTAAGTAAACAAGTAGTGCAGAATGTGAACTCACTGGGACGTCCAAAGCACTCACTTTATGAGAGGAAGCTCAAAAGTTCTGCTACATGTCTTGATTACAGAGCCCAACGCCAACGGGAACACCTCTATCAACCACGGTGCGATAACGCTATTTTATTATTCCTCGGCTAGCTCAACATTCTTGTGGGGCGTTATTGAAGGGGTAACTCGAACAAATCGTGAAATTAAGTAAACAAGTAGTGCAGAATGTGAACTCACTGGGACGTCCAAAGCACTCACTTTATGAGAGGAAGCTCAAAAGTTCTGCTACATGTCTTGATTACAGAGCCCAACGTAAACGGGAACACCTCTATCAACCACGGTGCGATAACGTTATTTTATTATTCCTCGGCTAGCTCAACATTCTTGTGGGACGTTATTGAACGGGTAACTCGAACAAATCGTGAAATTAAGTAAACAAGTAGTGCAGAATGTAAACTCACTGGGACGTCCAAAGCACTCACTTTATGAGAGGAAGCTCAAAAGTTCTGCTACATGTCTTGATTACAGAGCCCAACGTAAACGGGAACACCTCTATCAACCACGGTGCGATAACTTTATTTTATTATTCCTCGGCTAGCTCATCATTCCTGTGGGGCGTTATTGAACGGGTAACTCGAACAAATCGTGAAATTAAGTAAACAAGTAGTGCAGAATGTGAACTCACTGGGACGCCCAAAGCACTCACTTTATGAGAGGAAGCTCAAAAGTTCCGCTACATGTCTTGATTACAGAGCCCAACGCCAACGGGAACACCTCTATCAACCACGGTGCGATAACGTTATTTTATTATTCCTCGGCTAGCTCAACATTCTTGTGGGGCGTTATTGAAGGGGTAACTCGAACAAATCGTGAAATTAAGTAAACAAGTAGTGCAGAATGTGAACTCACTGGGACGTCCAAAGCACTCACTTTATGAGAGGAAGCTCAAAAGTTCCGCTACATGTCTTGATTACAGAGCCCAACGCCAACGGGAACACCTCTATCAACCACGGTGCGATAACGTTATTTTATTATTCCTCGGCTAGCTCAACATTCTTGTGGGGCGTTATTGAAGGGGTAACTCGAACAAATCGTGAAATTAAGTAAACAAGTAGTGCAGAATGTGAACTCACTGGGACGTCCAAAGCACTCACTTTATGAGAGGAAGCTCAAAAGTTCCGCTACATGTCTTGATTACAGAGCCCAACGCCAACGGGAACACCTCTATCAACCACGGTGCGATAACGTTATTTTATTATTCCTCGGCTAGCTCAACATTCTTGTGGGGCGTTATTGAAGGGGTAACTCGAACAAATCGTGAAATTAAGTAAACAAGTAGTGCAGAATGTGAACTCACTGGGACGCCCAAAGCACTCACTTTATGAGAGGAAGCTCAAAAGTTCCGCTACATGTCTTGATTACAGAGCCCAACGCCAACGGGAACACCTCTATCAACCACGGTGCGATAACGTTATTTTATTATTCCTCGGCTAGCTCAACATTCTTGTGGGGCGTTATTGAAGGGGTAACTCGAACAAATCGTGAAATTAAGTAAACAAGTAGTGCAGAATGTGAACTCACTGGGACGTCCAAAGCACTCACTTTATGAGAGGAAGCTCAAAAGTTCCGCTACATGTCTTGATTACAGAGCCCAACGCCAACGGGAACACCTCTATCAACCACGGTGCGATAACGTTATTTTATTATTCCTCGGCTAGCTCAACATTCTTGTGGGGCGTTATTGAAGGGGTAACTCGAACAAATCGTGAAATTAAGTAAACAAGTAGTGCAGAATGTGAACTCACTGGGACGTCCAAAGCACTCACTTTATGAGAGGAAGCTCAAAAGTTCTGCTACATGTCTTGATTACAGAGCCCAACGCCAACGGGAACACCTCTATCAACCACGGTGCGATAACGTTCTTTTATTATTCCTCGGCTAGCTCAACATTCTTGTGGGGCGTTATTGAAGGGGTAACTCGAACAAATCGTGAAATTAAGTAAACAAGTAGTGCAGAATGTGAACTCACTGGGACGTCCAAAGCACTCACTTTATGAGAGGAAGCTCAAAAGTTCTGCTACATGTCTTGATTACAGAGCCCAACGTAAACGGGAACACCTCTATCAACCACGGTGCGATAACGTTATTTTATTATTCCTCGGCTAGCTCAACATTCTTGTGGGGCGTTATTGAAGGGGTAACTCGAACAAATCGTGAAATTAAGTAAACAAGTAGTGCAGAATGTGAACTCACTGGGACGTCCAAAGCACTCACTTTATGAGAGGAAGCTCAAAAGTTCCGCTACATGTCTTGATTACAGAGCCCAACGCCAACGGGAACACCTCTATCAACCACGGTGCGATAACGTTATTTTATTATTCCTCGGCTAGCTCAACATTCTTGTGGGGCGTTATTGAAGGGGTAACTCGAACAAATCGTGAAATTAAGTAAACAAGTAGTGCAGAATGTGAACTCACTGGGACGTCCAAAGCACTCACTTTATGAGAGGAAGCTCAAAAGTTCTGCTACATGTCTTGATTACAGAGCCCAACGCCAACGGGAACACCTCTATCAACCACGGTGCGATAACGTTCTTTTATTATTCCTCGGCTAGCTCAACATTCTTGTGGGGCGTTATTGAAGGGGTAACTCGAACAAATCGTGAAATTAAGTAAACAAGTAGTGCAGAATGTGAACTCACTGGGACGTCCAAAGCACTCACTTTATGAGAGGAAGCTCAAAAGTTCCGCTACATGTCTTGATTACAGAGCCCAACGTCAACGGGAACACCTCTATCAACCACGGTGCGATAACGTTCTTTTATTATTCCTCGGCTAGCTCAACATTCTTGTGGGGCGTTATTGAAGGGGTAACTCGAACAAATCGTGAAATTAAGTAAACAAGTAGTGCAGAATGTGAACTCACTGGGACGTCCAAAGCACTCACTTTATGAGAGGAAGCTCAAAAGTTCCGCTACATGTCTTGATTACAGAGCCCAACGCCAACGGGAACACCTCTATCAACCACGGTGCGATAACGTTCTTTTATTATTCCTCGGCTAGCTCATCATTCTTGTGGGGCGTTATTGAACGGGTAACTCGAACAAATCGTGAAATTAAGAAAACAAGTAGTGCAGAATGTGAACTCACTGGGACGTCCAAAGCACTCACTTTATGAGAGGAAGCTCAAAAGTTCCGCTACCTGTTTTGATTACAGAGCCCAACGTAAACGGGAACACCTCTATCAACCACGGTGCGATAACGTTATTTTATTATTCCTCGGCTAGCTCAACATTCTTGTGGGACGTTATTGAACGGGTAACTCGAACAAATCGTGAAATTAAGAAAACAAGTAGTGCAGAATGTGAACTCACTGGGACGTCCAAAGCACTCACTTTATGAGAGGAAGCTCAAAAGTTCTGCTACATGTCTTGATTACAGAGCCCAACGCCAACGGGAACACCTCTATCAACCACGGTGCGATAACGTTCTTTTATTATTCCTCGGCTAGCTCATCATTCTTGTGGGGCGTTATTGAACGGGTAACTCGAACAAATCGTGAAATTAAGAAAACAAGTAGTGCAGAATGTGAACTCACTGGGACGTCCAAAGCACTCACTTTATGAGAGGAAGCTCAAAAGTTCCGCTACCTGTTTTGATTACAGAGCCCAACGTAAACGGGAACACCTCTATCAACCACGGTGCGATAACGTTATTTTATTATTCCTCGGCTAGCTCAACATTCTTGTGGGACGTTATTGAACGGGTAACTCGAACAAATCGTGAAATTAAGTAAACAAGTAGTGCAGAATGTGAACTCACTGGGACGTCCAAAGCACTCACTTTATGAGAGGAAGCTCAAAAGTTCTGCTACATGTCTTGATTACAGAGCCCAACGCCAACGGGAACACCTCTATCAACCACGGTGCAATAACGTTCTTTTATTATTCCTCGGCTAGCTCAACATTCTTGTGGGGCGGTAATGGAGGCGTAACTAAAACAAAGCGTGAAATTAAGTAAACAAGTACTGATGAATTTGAACTCACTGGGACGTCCAAAGCATTCACTTTATGAGAGGAAGCTCAAAAGTTCTGCTACATGTCTTGATTACAGAGCCCAACGCCAACGGGAACACCTCTATCAACCACGGTGCGATAACGTTCTTTTATTATTCCTCGGCTAGCTCAACATTCTTGTGGGGCGTTATTGAACGGGTAACTCGAACAAATCGTGAAATTAAGTAAACAAGTAGTGCAGAATTTGAACTCACTGGGACGTCCAAAGCACTCACTTTATGAGAGGAAGCTGAAAAGTTCTGCTACATGTCTTGATTACAGAGCCCAACGCCAACGGGAACACCTCTATCAACCACGGTGCGATAACGTTCTTTTATTATTCCTCGGCTAGCTCAACATTCTTGTGGGGCGGTAATGGAGGCGTAACTAAAACAAAGCGTGAAATTAAGTAAACAAGTACTGATGAATTTGAACTCACTGGGACGTCAAAGCATTCACTTTATCAGAGGAAGGTCAAAAGTTCTGCTACATGTCTTGATTACAGAGCCCAACGCCAACGGGAACACCTCTATCAACCACGGTGCAATAACGTTCTTTTATTATTCCTCGGCTAGCTCAACATTCTCGTGGGGCGGTAATGGAGGCGTAACTAAAACAAAGCGTGAAATTAAGTAAACAAGTACTGATGAATTTGAACTCACTGGGACGTCAAAGCATTCACTTTATCAGAGGAAGGTCAAAAGTTCTGCTACATGTCTTGATTACAGAGCCCAACGCCAACGGGAACACCTCTATCAACCACGGTGCAATAACGTTCTTTTATTATTCCTCGGCTAGCTCAACATTCTCGTGGGGCGGTAATGGAGGCGTAACTAAAACAAAGCGTGAAATTAAGTAAACAAGTACTGATGAATTTGAACTCACTGGGACGTCAAAGCATTCACTTTATCAGAGGAAGGTCAAAAGTTCTGCTACATGTCTTGATTACAGAGCCCAACGCCAACGGGAACACCTCTATCAACCACGGTGCAATAACGTTCTTTTATTATTCCTCGGCTAGCTCAACATTCTCGTGGGGCGGTAATGGAGGCGTAACTAAAACAAAGCGTGAAATTAAGTAAACAAGTACTGATGAATTTGAACTCACTGGGACGTCAAAGCATTCACTTTATCAGAGGAAGGTCAAAAGTTCTGCTACATGTCTTGATTACAGAGCCCAACGCCAACGGGAACACCTCTATCAACCACGGTGCAATAACGTTCTTTTATTATTCCTCGGCTAGCTCAACATTCTCGTGGGGCGGTAATGGAGGCGTAACTAAAACAAAGCGTGAAATTAAGTAAACAAGTACTGATGAATTTGAACTCACTGGAACGTCCAAAGCACTCACTTTATGAGAGGAAGCTGAAAAGTTCTGCTACATGTCTTGATTACAGAGCCCAACGCCAACGGGAACACCTCTATCAACCACGGTGCGATAACGTTCTTTTATTATTCCTCGGCTAGCTCAACATTCTCGTGGGGCGGTAATGGAGGCGTAACTAAAACAAAGCGTGAAATTAAGTAAACAAGTACTGATGAATTTGAACTCACTGGGACGTCAAAGCATTCACTTTATCAGAGGAAGGTCAAAAGTTCTGCTACATGTCTTGATTACAGAGCCCAACGCCAACGGGAACACCTCTATCAACCACGGTGCAATAACGTTCTTTTATTATTCCTCGGCTAGCTCAACATTCTCGTGGGGCGGTAATGGAGGCGTAACTAAAACAAAGCGTGAAATTAAGTAAACAAGTACTGATGAATTTGAACTCACTGGGACGTCAAAGCATTCACTTTATCAGAGGAAGGTCAAAAGTTCTGCTACATGTCTTGATTACAGAGCCCAACGCCAACGGGAACACCTCTATCAACCACGGTGCGATAACGTTCTTTTATTATTCCTCGGCTAGCTCAACATTCTTGTGGGGCGGTAATGGAGGCGTAACTAAAACAAAGCGTGAAATTAAGTAAACAAGTACTGATGAATTTGAACTCACTGGGACGTCAAAGCATTCACTTTATCAGAGGAAGGTCAAAAGTTCTGCTACATGTCTTGATTACAGAGCCCAACGCCAACGGGAACACCTCTATCAACCACGGTGCGATAACGTTCTTTTATTATTCCTCGGCTAGCTCAACATTCTCGTGGGGCGGTAATGGAGGCGTAACTAAAACAAAGCGTGAAATTAAGTAAACAAGTACTGATGAATTTGAACTCACTGGGACGTCCAAAGCACTCACTTTATGAGAGGAAGCTGAAAAGTTCTGCTACATGTCTTGATTACAGAGCCCAACGCCAACGGGAACACCTCTATCAACCACGGTGCGATAACGTTCTTTTATTATTCCTCGGCTAGCTCATCATTCTCGTGGGGCGGTAATGGAGGCGTAACTAAAACAAAGCGTGAAATTAAGTAAACAAGTACTGATGAATTTGAACTCACTGGGACGTCAAAGCATTCACTTTATCAGAGGAAGGTCAAAAGTTCTGCTACATGTCTTGATTACAGAGCCCAACGCCAACGGGAACACCTCTATCAACCACGGTGCAATAACGTTCTTTTATTATTCCTCGGCTAGCTCAACATTCTCGTGGGGCGGTAATGGAGGCGTAACTAAAACAAAGCGTGAAATTAAGTAAACAAGTACTGATGAATTTGAACTCACTGGGACGTCCAAAGCACTCACTTTATGAGAGGAAGCTGAAAAGTTCTGCTACATGTCTTGATTACAGAGCCCAACGCCAACGGGAACACCTCTATCAACCACGGTGCAATAACGTTCTTTTATTATTCCTCGGCTAGCTCATCATTCTCGTGGGGCGGTAATGGAGGCGTAACTAAAACAAAGCGTGAAATTAAGTAAACAAGTACTGATGAATTTGAACTCACTGGGACGTCAAAGCATTCACTTTATCAGAGGAAGGTCAAAAGTTCTGCTACATGTCTTGATTACAGAGCCCAACGCCAACGGGAACACCTCTATCAACCACGGTGCGATAACGTTCTTTTATTATTCCTCGGCTAGCTCATCATTCTCGTGGGGCGGTAATGGAGGCGTAACTAAAACAAAGCGTGAAATTAAGTAAACAAGTACTGATGAATGTGAACTCACTGGGACGTCCAAAGCACTCACTTTATGAGAGGAAGCTGAAAAGTTCTGCTACATGTCTTGATTACAGAGCCCAACGCCAACGGGAACACCTCTATCAACCACGGTGCAATAACGTTCTTTTATTATTCCTCGGCTAGCTCAACATTCTCGTGGGGCGGTAATGGAGGCGTAACTAAAACAAAGCGTGAAATTAAGTAAACAAGTACTGATGAATTTGAACTCACTGGGACGTCAAAGCATTCACTTTATCAGAGGAAGGTCAAAAGTTCTGCTACATGTCTTGATTACAGAGCCCAACGCCAACGGGAACACCTCTATCAACCACGGTGCAATAACGTTCTTTTATTATTCCTCGGCTAGCTCATCATTCTCGTGGGGCGGTAATGGAGGCGTAACTAAAACAAAGCGTGAAATTAAGTAAACAAGTACTGATGAATGTGAACTCACTGGGACGTCCAAAGCACTCACTTTATGAGAGGAAGCTGAAAAGTTCTGCTACATGTCTTGATTACAGAGCCCAACGCCAACGGGAACACCTCTATCAACCACGGTGCAATAACGTTCTTTTATTATTCCTCGGCTAGCTCATCATTCTCGTGGGGCGGTAATGGAGGCGTAACTAAAACAAAGCGTGAAATTAAGTAAACAAGTACTGATGAATTTGAACTCACTGGGACGTCAAAGCATTCACTTTATCAGAGGAAGGTCAAAAGTTCTGCTACATGTCTTGATTACAGAGCCCAACGCGAACGGGAACACCTCTATCAACCACGGTGCGATAACGTTCTTTTATTATTCCTCGGCTAGCTCATCATTCTCGTGGGGCGGTAATGGAGGCGTAACTAAAACAAAGCGTGAAATTAAGTAAACAAGTACTGATGAATTTGAACTCACTGGGACGTCAAAGCATTCACTTTATCAGAGGAAGGTCAAAAGTTCTGCTACATGTCTTGATTACAGAGCCCAACGCCAACGGGAACACCTCTATCAACCACGGTGCAATAACGTTCTTTTATTATTCCTCGGCTAGCTCAACATTCTCGTGGGGCGGTAATGGAGGCGTAACTAAAACAAAGCGTGAAATTAAGTAAACAAGTACTGATGAATTTGAACTCACTGGGACGTCCAAAGCACTCACTTTATGAGAGGAAGCTGAAAAGTTCTGCTACATGTCTTGATTACAGAGCCCAACGCCAACGGGAACACCTCTATCAACCACGGTGCAATAACGTTCTTTTATTATTCCTCGGCTAGCTCATCATTCTCGTGGGGCGGTAATGGAGGCGTAACTAAAACAAAGCGTGAAATTAAGTAAACAAGTACTGATGAATTTGAACTCACTGGGACGTCAAAGCATTCACTTTATCAGAGGAAGGTCAAAAGTTCTGCTACATGTCTTGATTACAGAGCCCAACGCCAACGGGAACACCTCTATCAACCACGGTGCGATAACGTTCTTTTATTATTCCTCGGCTAGCTCATCATTCTCGTGGGGCGGTAATGGAGGCGTAACTAAAACAAAGCGTGAAATTAAGTAAACAAGTACTGATGAATGTGAACTCACTGGGACGTCCAAAGCACTCACTTTATGAGAGGAAGCTGAAAAGTTCTGCTACATGTCTTGATTACAGAGCCCAACGCCAACGGGAACACCTCTATCAACCACGGTGCAATAACGTTCTTTTATTATTCCTCGGCTAGCTCAACATTCTCGTGGGGCGGTAATGGAGGCGTAACTAAAACAAAGCGTGAAATTAAGTAAACAAGTACTGATGAATTTGAACTCACTGGGACGTCCAAAGCACTCACTTTATGAGAGGAAGCTGAAAAGTTCTGCTACATGTCTTGATTACAGAGCCCAACGCCAACGGGAACACCTCTATCAACCACGGTGCAATAACGTTCTTTTATTATTCCTCGGCTAGCTCATCATTCTCGTGGGGCGGTAATGGAGGCGTAACTAAAACAAAGCGTGAAATTAAGTAAACAAGTACTGATGAATTTGAACTCACTGGGACGTCAAAGCATTCACTTTATCAGAGGAAGGTCAAAAGTTCTGCTACATGTCTTGATTACAGAGCCCAACGCCAACGGGAACACCTCTATCAACCACGGTGCAATAACGTTCTTTTATTATTCCTCGGCTAGCTCAACATTCTCGTGGGGCGGTAATGGAGGCGTAACTAAAACAAAGCGTGAAATTAAGTAAACAAGTACTGATGAATTTGAACTCACTGGGACGTCAAAGCATTCACTTTATCAGAGGAAGGTCAAAAGTTCTGCTACATGTCTTGATTACAGAGCCCAACGCCAACGGGAACACCTCTATCAACCACGGTGCAATAACGTTCTTTTATTATTCCTCGGCTAGCTCAACATTCTCGTGGGGCGGTAATGGAGGCGTAACTAAAACAAAGCGTGAAATTAAGTAAACAAGTACTGATGAATTTGAACTCACTGGGACGTCCAAAGCACTCACTTTATGAGAGGAAGCTGAAAAGTTCTGCTACATGTCTTGATTACAGAGCCCAACGCCAACGGGAACACCTCTATCAACCACGGTGCAATAACGTTCTTTTATTATTCCTCGGCTAGCTCATCATTCTCGTGGGGCGGTAATGGAGGCGTAACTAAAACAAAGCGTGAAATTAAGTAAACAAGTACTGATGAATTTGAACTCACTGGGACGTCAAAGCATTCACTTTATCAGAGGAAGGTCAAAAGTTCTGCTACATGTCTTGATTACAGAGCCCAACGCCAACGGGAACACCTCTATCAACCACGGTGCAATAACGTTCTTTTATTATTCCTCGGCTAGCTCAACATTCTCGTGGGGCGGTAATGGAGGCGTAACTAAAACAAAGCGTGAAATTAAGTAAACAAGTACTGATGAATTTGAACTCACTGGGACGTCAAAGCATTCACTTTATGAGAGGAAGCTCAAAAGTTCTGCTACATGTCTTGATTACAGAGCCCAACGCCAACGGGAACACCTCTATCAACCACGGTGCAATAACGTTCTTTTATTATTCCTCGGCTAGCTCATCATTCTCGTGGGGCGGTAATGGAGGCGTAACTAAAACAAAGCGTGAAATTAAGTAAACAAGTACTGATGAATTTGAACTCACTGGGACGTCAAAGCATTCACTTTATCAGAGGAAGGTCAAAAGTTCTGCTACATGTCTTGATTACAGAGCCCAACGCCAACGGGAACACCTCTATCAACCACGGTGCAATAACGTTCTTTTATTATTCCTCGGCTAGCTCAACATTCTCGTGGGGCGGTAATGGAGGCGTAACTAAAACAAAGCGTGAAATTAAGTAAACAAGTACTGATGAATTTGAACTCACTGGGACGTCAAAGCATTCACTTTATCAGAGGAAGCTGAAAAGTTCTGCTACATGTCTTGATTACAGAGCCCAACGCCAACGGGAACACCTCTATCAACCACGGTGCAATAACGTTCTTTTATTATTCCTCGGCTAGCTCATCATTCTCGTGGGGCGGTAATGGAGGCGTAACTAAAACAAAGCGTGAAATTAAGTAAACAAGTACTGATGAATTTGAACTCACTGGGACGTCAAAGCATTCACTTTATCAGAGGAAGCTGAAAAGTTCTGCTACATGTCTTGATTACAGAGCCCAACGCCAACGGGAACACCTCTATCAACCACGGTGCAATAACGTTCTTTTATTATTCCTCGGCTAGCTCAACATTCTCGTGGGGCGGTAATGGAGGCGTAACTAAAACAAAGCGTGAAATTAAGTAAACAAGTACTGATGAATTTGAACTCACTGGGACGTCAAAGCATTCACTTTATGAGAGGAAGGTCAAAAGTTCTGCTACATGTCTTGATTACAGAGCCCAACGCCAACGGGAACACCTCTATCAACCACGGTGCAATAACGTTCTTTTATTATTCCTCGGCTAGCTCATCATTCTCGTGGGGCGGTAATGGAGGCGTAACTAAAACAAAGCGTGAAATTAAGTAAACAAGTACTGATGAATTTGAACTCACTGGGACGTCAAAGCATTCACTTTATCAGAGGAAGGTCAAAAGTTCTGCTACATGTCTTGATTACAGAGCCCAACGCCAACGGGAACACCTCTATCAACCACGGTGCAATAACGTTCTTTTATTATTCCTCGGCTAGCTCAACATTCTCGTGGGGCGGTAATGGAGGCGTAACTAAAACAAAGCGTGAAATTAAGTAAACAAGTACTGATGAATTTGAACTCACTGGGACGTCAAAGCATTCACTTTATCAGAGGAAGCTGAAAAGTTCTGCTACATGTCTTGATTACAGAGCCCAACGCCAACGGGAACACCTCTATCAACCACGGTGCAATAACGTTCTTTTATTATTCCTCGGCTAGCTCAACATTCTCGTGGGGCGGTAATGGAGGCGTAACTAAAACAAAGCGTGAAATTAAGTAAACAAGTACTGATGAATTTGAACTCACTGGGACGTCAAAGCATTCACTTTATCAGAGGAAGCTGAAAAGTTCTGCTACATGTCTTGATTACAGAGCCCAACGCCAACGGGAACACCTCTATCAACCACGGTGCAATAACGTTCTTTTATTATTCCTCGGCTAGCTCATCATTCTCGTGGGGCGGTAATGGAGGCGTAACTAAAACAAAGCGTGAAATTAAGTAAACAAGTACTGATGAATTTGAACTCACTGGGACGTCAAAGCATTCACTTTATCAGAGGAAGCTGAAAAGTTCTGCTACATGTCTTGATTACAGAGCCCAACGCCAACGGGAACACCTCTATCAACCACGGTGCAATAACGTTCTTTTATTATTCCTCGGCTAGCTCAACATTCTCGTGGGGCGGTAATGGAGGCGTAACTAAAACAAAGCGTGAAATTAAGTAAACAAGTACTGATGAATTTGAACTCACTGGGACGTCAAAGCATTCACTTTATGAGAGGAAGGTCAAAAGTTCTGCTACATGTCTTGATTACAGAGCCCAACGCCAACGGGAACACCTCTATCAACCACGGTGCAATAACGTTCTTTTATTATTCCTCGGCTAGCTCATCATTCTCGTGGGGCGGTAATGGAGGCGTAACTAAAACAAAGCGTGAAATTAAGTAAACAAGTACTGATGAATTTGAACTCACTGGGACGTCAAAGCATTCACTTTATCAGAGGAAGGTCAAAAGTTCTGCTACATGTCTTGATTACAGAGCCCAACGCCAACGGGAACACCTCTATCAACCACGGTGCAATAACGTTCTTTTATTATTCCTCGGCTAGCTCAACATTCTCGTGGGGCGGTAATGGAGGCGTAACTAAAACAAAGCGTGAAATTAAGTAAACAAGTACTGATGAATTTGAACTCACTGGGACGTCCAAAGCACTCACTTTATGAGAGGAAGGTCAAAAGTTCTGCTACATGTCTTGATTACAGAGCCCAACGCCAACGGGAACACCTCTATCAACCACGGTGCAATAACGTTCTTTTATTATTCCTCGGCTAGCTCATCATTCTCGTGGGGCGGTAATGGAGGCGTAACTAAAACAAAGCGTGAAATTAAGTAAACAAGTACTGATGAATTTGAACTCACTGGGACGTCAAAGCATTCACTTTATCAGAGGAAGCTGAAAAGTTCTGCTACATGTCTTGATTACAGAGCCCAACGCCAACGGGAACACCTCTATCAACCACGGTGCAATAACGTTCTTTTATTATTCCTCGGCTAGCTCAACATTCTCGTGGGGCGGTAATGGAGGCGTAACTAAAACAAAGCGTGAAATTAAGTAAACAAGTACTGATGAATTTGAACTCACTGGGACGTCAAAGCATTCACTTTATGAGAGGAAGGTCAAAAGTTCTGCTACATGTCTTGATTACAGAGCCCAACGCCAACGGGAACACCTCTATCAACCACGGTGCAATAACGTTCTTTTATTATTCCTCGGCTAGCTCATCATTCTCGTGGGGCGGTAATGGAGGCGTAACTAAAACAAAGCGTGAAATTAAGTAAACAAGTACTGATGAATTTGAACTCACTGGGACGTCAAAGCATTCACTTTATCAGAGGAAGGTCAAAAGTTCTGCTACATGTCTTGATTACAGAGCCCAACGCCAACGGGAACACCTCTATCAACCACGGTGCAATAACGTTCTTTTATTATTCCTCGGCTAGCTCAACATTCTCGTGGGGCGGTAATGGAGGCGTAACTAAAACAAAGCGTGAAATTAAGTAAACAAGTACTGATGAATTTGAACTCACTGGGACGTCAAAGCATTCACTTTATCAGAGGAAGCTGAAAAGTTCTGCTACATGTCTTGATTACAGAGCCCAACGCCAACGGGAACACCTCTATCAACCACGGTGCAATAACGTTCTTTTATTATTCCTCGGCTAGCTCAACATTCTCGTGGGGCGGTAATGGAGGCGTAACTAAAACAAAGCGTGAAATTAAGTAAACAAGTACTGATGAATTTGAACTCACTGGGACGTCAAAGCATTCACTTTATGAGAGGAAGGTCAAAAGTTCTGCTACATGTCTTGATTACAGAGCCCAACGCCAACGGGAACACCTCTATCAACCACGGTGCAATAACGTTCTTTTATTATTCCTCGGCTAGCTCATCATTCTCGTGGGGCGGTAATGGAGGCGTAACTAAAACAAAGCGTGAAATTAAGTAAACAAGTACTGATGAATTTGAACTCACTGGGACGTCAAAGCATTCACTTTATCAGAGGAAGGTCAAAAGTTCTGCTACATGTCTTGATTACAGAGCCCAACGCCAACGGGAACACCTCTATCAACCACGGTGCAATAACGTTCTTTTATTATTCCTCGGCTAGCTCAACATTCTCGTGGGGCGGTAATGGAGGCGTAACTAAAACAAAGCGTGAAATTAAGTAAACAAGTACTGATGAATTTGAACTCACTGGGACGTCAAAGCATTCACTTTATCAGAGGAAGCTGAAAAGTTCTGCTACATGTCTTGATTACAGAGCCCAACGCCAACGGGAACACCTCTATCAACCACGGTGCAATAACGTTCTTTTATTATTCCTCGGCTAGCTCATCATTCTCGTGGGGCGGTAATGGAGGCGTAACTAAAACAAAGCGTGAAATTAAGTAAACAAGTACTGATGAATTTGAACTCACTGGGACGTCAAAGCATTCACTTTATCAGAGGAAGGTCAAAAGTTCTGCTACATGTCTTGATTACAGAGCCCAACGCCAACGGGAACACCTCTATCAACCACGGTGCAATAACGTTCTTTTATTATTCCTCGGCTAGCTCATCATTCTCGTGGGGCGGTAATGGAGGCGTAACTAAAACAAAGCGTGAAATTAAGTAAACAAGTACTGATGAATTTGAACTCACTGGGACGTCCAAAGCACTCACTTTATGAGAGGAAGGTCAAAAGTTCTGCTACATGTCTTGATTACAGAGCCCAACGCCAACGGGAACACCTCTATCAACCACGGTGCAATAACGTTCTTTTATTATTCCTCGGCTAGCTCAACATTCTCGTGGGGCGGTAATGGAGGCGTAACTAAAACAAAGCGTGAAATTAAGTAAACAAGTACTGATGAATTTGAACTCACTGGGACGTCAAAGCATTCACTTTATCAGAGGAAGCTGAAAAGTTCTGCTACATGTCTTGATTACAGAGCCCAACGCCAACGGGAACACCTCTATCAACCACGGTGCAATAACGTTCTTTTATTATTCCTCGGCTAGCTCATCATTCTCGTGGGGCGGTAATGGAGGCGTATCTAAAACAAAGCGTGAAATTAAGTAAACAAGTACTGATGAATTTGAACTCACTGGGACGTCAAAGCATTCACTTTATCAGAGGAAGGTCAAAAGTTCTGCTACATGTCTTGATTACAGAGCCCAACGCCAACGGGAACACCTCTATCAACCACGGTGCAATAACGTTCTTTTATTATTCCTCGGCTAGCTCAACATTCTCGTGGGGCGGTAATGGAGGCGTAACTAAAACAAAGCGTGAAATTAAGTAAACAAGTACTGATGAATTTGAACTCACTGGGACGTCCAAAGCACTCACTTTATGAGAGGAAGGTCAAAAGTTCTGCTACATGTCTTGATTACAGAGCCCAACGCCAACGGGAACACCTCTATCAACCACGGTGCAATAACGTTCTTTTATTATTCCTCGGCTAGCTCAACATTCTCGTGGGGCGGTAATGGAGGCGTAACTAAAACAAAGCGTGAAATTAAGTAAACAAGTACTGATGAATTTGAACTCACTGGGACGTCAAAGCATTCACTTTATGAGAGGAAGCTCAAAAGTTCTGCTACATGTCTTGATTACAGAGCCCAACGCCAACGGGAACACCTCTATCAACCACGGTGCAATAACGTTCTTTTATTATTCCTCGGCTAGCTCATCATTCTCGTGGGGCGGTAATGGAGGCGTAACTAAAACAAAGCGTGAAATTAAGTAAACAAGTACTGATGAATTTGAACTCACTGGGACGTCAAAGCATTCACTTTATCAGAGGAAGGTCAAAAGTTCTGCTACATGTCTTGATTACAGAGCCCAACGCCAACGGGAACACCTCTATCAACCACGGTGCAATAACGTTCTTTTATTATTCCTCGGCTAGCTCAACATTCTCGTGGGGCGGTAATGGAGGCGTAACTAAAACAAAGCGTGAAATTAAGTAAACAAGTACTGATGAATTTGAACTCACTGGGACGTCAAAGCATTCACTTTATCAGAGGAAGCTGAAAAGTTCTGCTACATGTCTTGATTACAGAGCCCAACGCCAACGGGAACACCTCTATCAACCACGGTGCAATAACGTTCTTTTATTATTCCTCGGCTAGCTCATCATTCTCGTGGGGCGGTAATGGAGGCGTAACTAAAACAAAGCGTGAAATTAAGTAAACAAGTACTGATGAATTTGAACTCACTGGGACGTCAAAGCATTCACTTTATCAGAGGAAGCTGAAAAGTTCTGCTACATGTCTTGATTACAGAGCCCAACGCCAACGGGAACACCTCTATCAACCACGGTGCAATAACGTTCTTTTATTATTCCTCGGCTAGCTCAACATTCTCGTGGGGCGGTAATGGAGGCGTAACTAAAACAAAGCGTGAAATTAAGTAAACAAGTACTGATGAATTTGAACTCACTGGGACGTCAAAGCATTCACTTTATGAGAGGAAGGTCAAAAGTTCTGCTACATGTCTTGATTACAGAGCCCAACGCCAACGGGAACACCTCTATCAACCACGGTGCAATAACGTTCTTTTATTATTCCTCGGCTAGCTCATCATTCTCGTGGGGCGGTAATGGAGGCGTAACTAAAACAAAGCGTGAAATTAAGTAAACAAGTACTGATGAATTTGAACTCACTGGGACGTCAAAGCATTCACTTTATCAGAGGAAGGTCAAAAGTTCTGCTACATGTCTTGATTACAGAGCCCAACGCCAACGGGAACACCTCTATCAACCACGGTGCAATAACGTTCTTTTATTATTCCTCGGCTAGCTCATCATTCTCGTGGGGCGGTAATGGAGGCGTAACTAAAACAAAGCGTGAAATTAAGTAAACAAGTACTGATGAATTTGAACTCACTGGGACGTCAAAGCATTCACTTTATCAGAGGAAGCTGAAAAGTTCTGCTACATGTCTTGATTACAGAGCCCAACGCCAACGGGAACACCTCTATCAACCACGGTGCAATAACGTTCTTTTATTATTCCTCGGCTAGCTCAACATTCTCGTGGGGCGGTAATGGAGGCGTAACTAAAACAAAGCGTGAAATTAAGTAAACAAGTACTGATGAATTTGAACTCACTGGGACGTCAAAGCATTCACTTTATCAGAGGAAGCTGAAAAGTTCTGCTACATGTCTTGATTACAGAGCCCAACGCCAACGGGAACACCTCTATCAACCACGGTGCAATAACGTTCTTTTATTATTCCTCGGCTAGCTCAACATTCTCGTGGGGCGGTAATGGAGGCGTAACTAAAACAAAGCGTGAAATTAAGTAAACAAGTACTGATGAATTTGAACTCACTGGGACGTCAAAGCATTCACTTTATCAGAGGAAGCTGAAAAGTTCTGCTACATGTCTTGATTACAGAGCCCAACGCCAACGGGAACACCTCTATCAACCACGGTGCAATAACGTTCTTTTATTATTCCTCGGCTAGCTCATCATTCTCGTGGGGCGGTAATGGAGGCGTAACTAAAACAAAGCGTGAAATTAAGTAAACAAGTACTGATGAATTTGAACTCACTGGGACGTCAAAGCATTCACTTTATCAGAGGAAGCTGAAAAGTTCTGCTACATGTCTTGATTACAGAGCCCAACGCCAACGGGAACACCTCTATCAACCACGGTGCAATAACGTTCTTTTATTATTCCTCGGCTAGCTCAACATTCTCGTGGGGCGGTAATGGAGGCGTAACTAAAACAAAGCGTGAAATTAAGTAAACAAGTACTGATGAATTTGAACTCACTGGGACGTCAAAGCATTCACTTTATCAGAGGAAGCTGAAAAGTTCTGCTACATGTCTTGATTACAGAGCCCAACGCCAACGGGAACACCTCTATCAACCACGGTGCAATAACGTTCTTTTATTATTCCTCGGCTAGCTCAACATTCTCGTGGGGCGGTAATGGAGGCGTAACTAAAACAAAGCGTGAAATTAAGTAAACAAGTACTGATGAATTTGAACTCACTGGGACGTCAAAGCATTCACTTTATCAGAGGAAGCTGAAAAGTTCTGCTACATGTCTTGATTACAGAGCCCAACGCCAACGGGAACACCTCTATCAACCACGGTGCAATAACGTTCTTTTATTATTCCTCGGCTAGCTCATCATTCTCGTGGGGCGGTAATGGAGGCGTAACTAAAACAAAGCGTGAAATTAAGTAAACAAGTACTGATGAATTTGAACTCACTGGGACGTCAAAGCATTCACTTTATCAGAGGAAGCTGAAAAGTTCTGCTACATGTCTTGATTACAGAGCCCAACGCCAACGGGAACACCTCTATCAACCACGGTGCAATAACGTTCTTTTATTATTCCTCGGCTAGCTCATCATTCTCGTGGGGCGGTAATGGAGGCGTAACTAAAACAAAGCGTGAAATTAAGTAAACAAGTACTGATGAATTTGAACTCACTGGGACGTCCAAAGCACTCACTTTATGAGAGGAAGGTCAAAAGTTCTGCTACATGTCTTGATTACAGAGCCCAACGCCAACGGGAACACCTCTATCAACCACGGTGCAATAACGTTCTTTTATTATTCCTCGGCTAGCTCATCATTCTCGTGGGGCGGTAATGGAGGCGTAACTAAAACAAAGCGTGAAATTAAGTAAACAAGTACTGATGAATTTGAACTCACTGGGACGTCAAAGCATTCACTTTATCAGAGGAAGCTGAAAAGTTCTGCTACATGTCTTGATTACAGAGCCCAACGCCAACGGGAACACCTCTATCAACCACGGTGCAATAACGTTCTTTTATTATTCCTCGGCTAGCTCATCATTCTCGTGGGGCGGTAATGGAGGCGTAACTAAAACAAAGCGTGAAATTAAGTAAACAAGTACTGATGAATTTGAACTCACTGGGACGTCAAAGCATTCACTTTATCAGAGGAAGGTCAAAAGTTCTGCTACATGTCTTGATTACAGAGCCCAACGCCAACGGGAACACCTCTATCAACCACGGTGCAATAACGTTCTTTTATTATTCCTCGGCTAGCTCATCATTCTCGTGGGGCGGTAATGGAGGCGTAACTAAAACAAAGCGTGAAATTAAGTAAACAAGTACTGATGAATTTGAACTCACTGGGACGTCCAAAGCACTCACTTTATGAGAGGAAGGTCAAAAGTTCTGCTACATGTCTTGATTACAGAGCCCAACGCCAACGGGAACACCTCTATCAACCACGGTGCAATAACGTTCTTTTATTATTCCTCGGCTAGCTCAACATTCTCGTGGGGCGGTAATGGAGGCGTAACTAAAACAAAGCGTGAAATTAAGTAAACAAGTACTGATGAATTTGAACTCACTGGGACGTCAAAGCATTCACTTTATCAGAGGAAGCTGAAAAGTTCTGCTACATGTCTTGATTACAGAGCCCAACGCCAACGGGAACACCTCTATCAACCACGGTGCAATAACGTTCTTTTATTATTCCTCGGCTAGCTCATCATTCTCGTGGGGCGGTAATGGAGGCGTATCTAAAACAAAGCGTGAAATTAAGTAAACAAGTACTGATGAATTTGAACTCACTGGGACGTCAAAGCATTCACTTTATCAGAGGAAGGTCAAAAGTTCTGCTACATGTCTTGATTACAGAGCCCAACGCCAACGGGAACACCTCTATCAACCACGGTGCAATAACGTTCTTTTATTATTCCTCGGCTAGCTCAACATTCTCGTGGGGCGGTAATGGAGGCGTAACTAAAACAAAGCGTGAAATTAAGTAAACAAGTACTGATGAATTTGAACTCACTGGGACGTCAAAGCATTCACTTTATCAGAGGAAGCTGAAAAGTTCTGCTACATGTCTTGATTACAGAGCCCAACGCCAACGGGAACACCTCTATCAACCACGGTGCAATAACGTTCTTTTATTATTCCTCGGCTAGCTCAACATTCTCGTGGGGCGGTAATGGAGGCGTAACTAAAACAAAGCGTGAAATTAAGTAAACAAGTACTGATGAATTTGAACTCACTGGGACGTCCAAAGCACTCACTTTATGAGAGGAAGGTCAAAAGTTCTGCTACATGTCTTGATTACAGAGCCCAACGCCAACGGGAACACCTCTATCAACCACGGTGCAATAACGTTCTTTTATTATTCCTCGGCTAGCTCAACATTCTCGTGGGGCGGTAATGGAGGCGTAACTAAAACAAAGCGTGAAATTAAGTAAACAAGTACTGATGAATTTGAACTCACTGGAACGTCCAAAGCACTCACTTTATGAGAGGAAGCTGAAAAGTTCTGCTACATGTCTTGATTACAGAGCCCAACGCCAACGGGAACACCTCTATCAACCACGGTGCGATAACGTTCTTTTATTATTCCTCGGCTAGCTCATCATTCTCGTGGGGCGGTAATGGAGGCGTAACTAAAACAAAGCGTGAAATTAAGTAAACAAGTACTGATGAATTTGAACTCACTGGGACGTCAAAGCATTCACTTTATCAGAGGAAGGTCAAAAGTTCTGCTACATGTCTTGATTACAGAGCCCAACGCCAACGGGAACACCTCTATCAACCACGGTGCAATAACGTTCTTTTATTATTCCTCGGCTAGCTCAACATTCTCGTGGGGCGGTAATGGAGGCGTAACTAAAACAAAGCGTGAAATTAAGTAAACAAGTACTGATGAATTTGAACTCACTGGGACGTCAAAGCATTCACTTTATCAGAGGAAGCTGAAAAGTTCTGCTACATGTCTTGATTACAGAGCCCAACGCCAACGGGAACACCTCTATCAACCACGGTGCAATAACGTTCTTTTATTATTCCTCGGCTAGCTCATCATTCTCGTGGGGCGGTAATGGAGGCGTAACTAAAACAAAGCGTGAAATTAAGTAAACAAGTACTGATGAATTTGAACTCACTGGGACGTCAAAGCATTCACTTTATCAGAGGAAGGTCAAAAGTTCTGCTACATGTCTTGATTACAGAGCCCAACGCCAACGGGAACACCTCTATCAACCACGGTGCAATAACGTTCTTTTATTATTCCTCGGCTAGCTCAACATTCTCGTGGGGCGGTAATGGAGGCGTAACTAAAACAAAGCGTGAAATTAAGTAAACAAGTACTGATGAATTTGAACTCACTGGGACGTCAAAGCATTCACTTTATCAGAGGAAGGTCAAAAGTTCTGCTACATGTCTTGATTACAGAGCCCAACGCCAACGGGAACACCTCTATCAACCACGGTGCAATAACGTTCTTTTATTATTCCTCGGCTAGCTCATCATTCTCGTGGGGCGGTAATGGAGGCGTAACTAAAACAAAGCGTGAAATTAAGTAAACAAGTACTGATGAATTTGAACTCACTGGAACGTCCAAAGCACTCACTTTATCAGAGGAAGGTCAAAAGTTCTGCTACATGTCTTGATTACAGAGCCCAACGCCAACGGGAACACCTCTATCAACCACGGTGCGATAACGTTCTTTTATTATTCCTCGGCTAGCTCATCATTCTCGTGGGGCGGTAATGGAGGCGTAACTAAAACAAAGCGTGAAATTAAGTAAACAAGTACTGATGAATTTGAACTCACTGGGACGTCAAAGCATTCACTTTATCAGAGGAAGGTCAAAAGTTCTGCTACATGTCTTGATTACAGAGCCCAACGCCAACGGGAACACCTCTATCAACCACGGTGCAATAACGTTCTTTTATTATTCCTCGGCTAGCTCAACATTCTCGTGGGGCGGTAATGGAGGCGTAACTAAAACAAAGCGTGAAATTAAGTAAACAAGTACTGATGAATTTGAACTCACTGGGACGTCCAAAGCACTCACTTTATCAGAGGAAGCTGAAAAGTTCTGCTACATGTCTTGATTACAGAGCCCAACGCCAACGGGAACACCTCTATCAACCACGGTGCAATAACGTTCTTTTATTATTCCTCGGCTAGCTCAACATTCTCGTGGGGCGGTAATGGAGGCGTAACTAAAACAAAGCGTGAAATTAAGTAAACAAGTACTGATGAATTTGAACTCACTGGGACGTCAAAGCACTCACTTTATCAGAGGAAGCTGAAAAGTTCTGCTACATGTCTTGATTACAGAGCCCAACGCCAACGGGAACACCTCTATCAACCACGGTGCAATAACGTTCTTTTATTATTCCTCGGCTAGCTCAACATTCTCGTGGGGCGGTAATGGAGGCGTAACTAAAACAAAGCGTGAAATTAAGTAAACAAGTACTGATGAATTTGAACTCACTGGGACGTCAAAGCACTCACTTTATCAGAGGAAGCTGAAAAGTTCTGCTACATGTCTTGATTACAGAGCCCAACGCCAACGGGAACACCTCTATCAACCACGGTGCAATAACGTTCTTTTATTATTCCTCGGCTAGCTCAACATTCTCGTGGGGCGGTAATGGAGGCGTAACTAAAACAAAGCGTGAAATTAAGTAAACAAGTACTGATGAATTTGAACTCACTGGGACGTCCAAAGCACTCACTTTATCAGAGGAAGCTGAAAAGTTCTGCTACATGTCTTGATTACAGAGCCCAACGCCAACGGGAACACCTCTATCAACCACGGTGCAATAACGTTCTTTTATTATTCCTCGGCTAGCTCAACATTCTCGTGGGGCGGTAATGGAGGCGTAACTAAAACAAAGCGTGAAATTAAGTAAACAAGTACTGATGAATTTGAACTCACTGGGACGTCAAAGCATTCACTTTATCAGAGGAAGCTGAAAAGTTCTGCTACATGTCTTGATTACAGAGCCCAACGCCAACGGGAACACCTCTATCAACCACGGTGCAATAACGTTCTTTTATTATTCCTCGGCTAGCTCAACATTCTCGTGGGGCGGTAATGGAGGCGTAACTAAAACAAAGCGTGAAATTAAGTAAACAAGTACTGATGAATTTGAACTCACTGGGACGTCAAAGCACTCACTTTATCAGAGGAAGCTGAAAAGTTCTGCTACATGTCTTGATTACAGAGCCCAACGCCAACGGGAACACCTCTATCAACCACGGTGCAATAACGTTCTTTTATTATTCCTCGGCTAGCTCAACATTCTCGTGGGGCGGTAATGGAGGCGTAACTAAAACAAAGCGTGAAATTAAGTAAACAAGTACTGATGAATTTGAACTCACTGGGACGTCAAAGCATTCACTTTATCAGAGGAAGCTGAAAAGTTCTGCTACATGTCTTGATTACAGAGCCCAACGCCAACGGGAACACCTCTATCAACCACGGTGCAATAACGTTCTTTTATTATTCCTCGGCTAGCTCAACATTCTCGTGGGGCGGTAATGGAGGCGTAACTAAAACAAAGCGTGAAATTAAGTAAACAAGTACTGATGAATTTGAACTCACTGGGACGTCAAAGCACTCACTTTATCAGAGGAAGCTGAAAAGTTCTGCTACATGTCTTGATTACAGAGCCCAACGCCAACGGGAACACCTCTATCAACCACGGTGCAATAACGTTCTTTTATTATTCCTCGGCTAGCTCAACATTCTCGTGGGGCGGTAATGGAGGCGTAACTAAAACAAAGCGTGAAATTAAGTAAACAAGTACTGATGAATTTGAACTCACTGGGACGTCAAAGCACTCACTTTATCAGAGGAAGCTGAAAAGTTCTGCTACATGTCTTGATTACAGAGCCCAACGCCAACGGGAACACCTCTATCAACCACGGTGCAATAACGTTCTTTTATTATTCCTCGGCTAGCTCAACATTCTCGTGGGGCGGTAATGGAGGCGTAACTAAAACAAAGCGTGAAATTAAGTAAACAAGTACTGATGAATTTGAACTCACTGGGACGTCAAAGCATTCACTTTATCAGAGGAAGCTGAAAAGTTCTGCTACATGTCTTGATTACAGAGCCCAACGCCAACGGGAACACCTCTATCAACCACGGTGCAATAACGTTCTTTTATTATTCCTCGGCTAGCTCAACATTCTCGTGGGGCGGTAATGGAGGCGTAACTAAAACAAAGCGTGAAATTAAGTAAACAAGTACTGATGAATTTGAACTCACTGGGACGTCAAAGCATTCACTTTATCAGAGGAAGCTGAAAAGTTCTGCTACATGTCTTGATTACAGAGCCCAACGCCAACGGGAACACCTCTATCAACCACGGTGCAATAACGTTCTTTTATTATTCCTCGGCTAGCTCATCATTCTCGTGGGGCGGTAATAGAGGCGTAACTAAAACAAAGCGTGAAATTAAGTAAACAAGTACTGATGAATTTGAACTCACTGGGACGTCAAAGCATTCACTTTATCAGAGGAAGGTCAAAAGTTCTGCTACATGTCTTGATTACAGAGCCCAACGCCAACGGGAACACCTCTATCAACCACGGTGCAATAACGTTCTTTTATTATTCCTCGGCTAGCTCAACATTCTCGTGGGGCGGTAATGGAGGCGTAACTAAAACAAAGCGTGAAATTAAGTAAACAAGTACTGATGAATTTGAACTCACTGGGACGTCCAAAGCACTCACTTTATGAGAGGAAGCTGAAAAGTTCTGCTACATGTCTTGATTACAGAGCCCAACGCCAACGGGAACACCTCTATCAACCACGGTGCAATAACGTTCTTTTATTATTCCTCGGCTAGCTCATCATTCTCGTGGGGCGGTAATGGAGGCGTAACTAAAACAAAGCGTGAAATTAAGTAAACAAGTACTGATGAATTTGAACTCACTGGGACGTCAAAGCATTCACTTTATCAGAGGAAGGTCAAAAGTTCTGCTACATGTCTTGATTACAGAGCCCAACGCCAACGGGAACACCTCTATCAACCACGGTGCAATAACGTTCTTTTATTATTCCTCGGCTAGCTCAACATTCTCGTGGGGCGGTAATGGAGGCGTAACTAAAACAAAGCGTGAAATTAAGTAAACAAGTACTGATGAATTTGAACTCACTGGGACGTCCAAAGCACTCACTTTATGAGAGGAAGCTGAAAAGTTCTGCTACATGTCTTGATTACAGAGCCCAACGCCAACGGGAACACCTCTATCAACCACGGTGCAATAACGTTCTTTTATTATTCCTCGGCTAGCTCATCATTCTCGTGGGGCGGTAATGGAGGCGTAACTAAAACAAAGCGTGAAATTAAGTAAACAAGTACTGATGAATTTGAACTCACTGGGACGTCAAAGCATTCACTTTATCAGAGGAAGGTCAAAAGTTCTGCTACATGTCTTGATTACAGAGCCCAACGCCAACGGGAACACCTCTATCAACCACGGTGCAATAACGTTCTTTTATTATTCCTCGGCTAGCTCAACATTCTCGTGGGGCGGTAATGGAGGCGTAACTAAAACAAAGCGTGAAATTAAGTAAACAAGTACTGATGAATTTGAACTCACTGGGACGTCCAAAGCACTCACTTTATGAGAGGAAGCTGAAAAGTTCTGCTACATGTCTTGATTACAGAGCCCAACGCCAACGGGAACACCTCTATCAACCACGGTGCAATAACGTTCTTTTATTATTCCTCGGCTAGCTCATCATTCTCGTGGGGCGGTAATGGAGGCGTAACTAAAACAAAGCGTGAAATTAAGTAAACAAGTACTGATGAATTTGAACTCACTGGGACGTCAAAGCATTCACTTTATCAGAGGAAGGTCAAAAGTTCTGCTACATGTCTTGATTACAGAGCCCAACGCCAACGGGAACACCTCTATCAACCACGGTGCAATAACGTTCTTTTATTATTCCTCGGCTAGCTCAACATTCTCGTGGGGCGGTAATGGAGGCGTAACTAAAACAAAGCGTGAAATTAAGTAAACAAGTACTGATGAATTTGAACTCACTGGGACGTCCAAAGCACTCACTTTATGAGAGGAAGCTGAAAAGTTCTGCTACATGTCTTGATTACAGAGCCCAACGCCAACGGGAACACCTCTATCAACCACGGTGCAATAACGTTCTTTTATTATTCCTCGGCTAGCTCATCATTCTCGTGGGGCGGTAATGGAGGCGTAACTAAAACAAAGCGTGAAATTAAGTAAACAAGTACTGATGAATTTGAACTCACTGGGACGTCAAAGCATTCACTTTATCAGAGGAAGGTCAAAAGTTCTGCTACATGTCTTGATTACAGAGCCCAACGCCAACGGGAACACCTCTATCAACCACGGTGCAATAACGTTCTTTTATTATTCCTCGGCTAGCTCAACATTCTCGTGGGGCGGTAATGGAGGCGTAACTAAAACAAAGCGTGAAATTAAGTAAACAAGTACTGATGAATTTGAACTCACTGGGACGTCCAAAGCACTCACTTTATGAGAGGAAGCTGAAAAGTTCTGCTACATGTCTTGATTACAGAGCCCAACGCCAACGGGAACACCTCTATCAACCACGGTGCAATAACGTTCTTTTATTATTCCTCGGCTAGCTCATCATTCTCGTGGGGCGGTAATGGAGGCGTAACTAAAACAAAGCGTGAAATTAAGTAAACAAGTACTGATGAATTTGAACTCACTGGGACGTCAAAGCATTCACTTTATCAGAGGAAGGTCAAAAGTTCTGCTACATGTCTTGATTACAGAGCCCAACGCCAACGGGAACACCTCTATCAACCACGGTGCAATAACGTTCTTTTATTATTCCTCGGCTAGCTCAACATTCTCGTGGGGCGGTAATGGAGGCGTAACTAAAACAAAGCGTGAAATTAAGTAAACAAGTACTGATGAATTTGAACTCACTGGGACGTCCAAAGCACTCACTTTATGAGAGGAAGGTCAAAAGTTCTGCTACATGTCTTGATTACAGAGCCCAACGCCAACGGGAACACCTCTATCAACCACGGTGCAATAACGTTCTTTTATTATTCCTCGGCTAGCTCAACATTCTCGTGGGGCGGTAATGGAGGCGTAACTAAAACAAAGCGTGAAATTAAGTAAACAAGTACTGATGAATTTGAACTCACTGGGACGTCCAAAGCACTCACTTTATGAGAGGAAGGTCAAAAGTTCTGCTACATGTCTTGATTACAGAGCCCAACGCCAACGGGAACACCTCTATCAACCACGGTGCAATAACGTTCTTTTATTATTCCTCGGCTAGCTCAACATTCTCGTGGGGCGGTAATGGAGGCGTAACTAAAACAAAGCGTGAAATTAAGTAAACAAGTACTGATGAATTTGAACTCACTGGGACGTCAAAGCATTCACTTTATCAGAGGAAGCTGAAAAGTTCTGCTACATGTCTTGATTACAGAGCCCAACGCCAACGGGAACACCTCTATCAACCACGGTGCAATAACGTTCTTTTATTATTCCTCGGCTAGCTCATCATTCTCGTGGGGCGGTAATGGAGGCGTAACTAAAACAAAGCGTGAAATTAAGTAAACAAGTACTGATGAATTTGAACTCACTGGGACGTCAAAGCATTCACTTTATCAGAGGAAGGTCAAAAGTTCTGCTACATGTCTTGATTACAGAGCCCAACGCCAACGGGAACACCTCTATCAACCACGGTGCAATAACGTTCTTTTATTATTCCTCGGCTAGCTCAACATTCTCGTGGGGCGGTAATGGAGGCGTAACTAAAACAAAGCGTGAAATTAAGTAAACAAGTACTGATGAATTTGAACTCACTGGAACGTCCAAAGCACTCACTTTATGAGAGGAAGCTGAAAAGTTCTGCTACATGTCTTGATTACAGAGCCCAACGCCAACGGGAACACCTCTATCAACCACGGTGCGATAACGTTCTTTTATTATTCCTCGGCTAGCTCATCATTCTCGTGGGGCGGTAATGGAGGCGTAACTAAAACAAAGCGTGAAATTAAGTAAACAAGTACTGATGAATTTGAACTCACTGGGACGTCAAAGCATTCACTTTATCAGAGGAAGGTCAAAAGTTCTGCTACATGTCTTGATTACAGAGCCCAACGCCAACGGGAACACCTCTATCAACCACGGTGCAATAACGTTCTTTTATTATTCCTCGGCTAGCTCAACATTCTCGTGGGGCGGTAATGGAGGCGTAACTAAAACAAAGCGTGAAATTAAGTAAACAAGTACTGATGAATTTGAACTCACTGGGACGTCAAAGCATTCACTTTATCAGAGGAAGCTGAAAAGTTCTGCTACATGTCTTGATTACAGAGCCCAACGCCAACGGGAACACCTCTATCAACCACGGTGCAATAACGTTCTTTTATTATTCCTCGGCTAGCTCAACATTCTCGTGGGGCGGTAATGGAGGCGTAACTAAAACAAAGCGTGAAATTAAGTAAACAAGTACTGATGAATTTGAACTCACTGGGACGTCCAAAGCACTCACTTTATGAGAGGAAGCTGAAAAGTTCTGCTACATGTCTTGATTACAGAGCCCAACGCCAACGGGAACACCTCTATCAACCACGGTGCGATAACGTTCTTTTATTATTCCTCGGCTAGCTCATCATTCTCGTGGGGCGGTAATGGAGGCGTAACTAAAACAAAGCGTGAAATTAAGTAAACAAGTACTGATGAATTTGAACTCACTGGGACGTCAAAGCATTCACTTTATCAGAGGAAGGTCAAAAGTTCTGCTACATGTCTTGATTACAGAGCCCAACGCCAACGGGAACACCTCTATCAACCACGGTGCAATAACGTTCTTTTATTATTCCTCGGCTAGCTCAACATTCTCGTGGGGCGGTAATGGAGGCGTAACTAAAACAAAGCGTGAAATTAAGTAAACAAGTACTGATGAATTTGAACTCACTGGGACGTCCAAAGCACTCACTTTATGAGAGGAAGCTGAAAAGTTCTGCTACATGTCTTGATTACAGAGCCCAACGCCAACGGGAACACCTCTATCAACCACGGTGCGATAACGTTCTTTTATTATTCCTCGGCTAGCTCATCATTCTCGTGGGGCGGTAATGGAGGCGTAACTAAAACAAAGCGTGAAATTAAGTAAACAAGTACTGATGAATTTGAACTCACTGGGACGTCAAAGCATTCACTTTATCAGAGGAAGGTCAAAAGTTCTGCTACATGTCTTGATTACAGAGCCCAACGCCAACGGGAACACCTCTATCAACCACGGTGCAATAACGTTCTTTTATTATTCCTCGGCTAGCTCAACATTCTCGTGGGGCGGTAATGGAGGCGTAACTAAAACAAAGCGTGAAATTAAGTAAACAAGTACTGATGAATTTGAACTCACTGGGACGTCCAAAGCACTCACTTTATGAGAGGAAGCTGAAAAGTTCTGCTACATGTCTTGATTACAGAGCCCAACGCCAACGGGAACACCTCTATCAACCACGGTGCGATAACGTTCTTTTATTATTCCTCGGCTAGCTCATCATTCTCGTGGGGCGGTAATGGAGGCGTAACTAAAACAAAGCGTGAAATTAAGTAAACAAGTACTGATGAATTTGAACTCACTGGGACGTCAAAGCATTCACTTTATCAGAGGAAGGTCAAAAGTTCTGCTACATGTCTTGATTACAGAGCCCAACGCCAACGGGAACACCTCTATCAACCACGGTGCGATAACGTTCTTTTATTATTCCTCGGCTAGCTCAACATTCTCGTGGGGCGGTAATGGAGGCGTAACTAAAACAAAGCGTGAAATTAAGTAAACAAGTACTGATGAATTTGAACTCACTGGGACGTCAAAGCATTCACTTTATCAGAGGAAGGTCAAAAGTTCTGCTACATGTCTTGATTACAGAGCCCAACGCCAACGGGAACACCTCTATCAACCACGGTGCGATAACGTTCTTTTATTATTCCTCGGCTAGCTCATCATTCTCGTGGGGCGGTAATGGAGGCGTAACTAAAACAAAGCGTGAAATTAAGTAAACAAGTACTGATGAATTTGAACTCACTGGGACGTCAAAGCATTCACTTTATCAGAGGAAGGTCAAAAGTTCTGCTACATGTCTTGATTACAGAGCCCAACGCCAACGGGAACACCTCTATCAACCACGGTGCGATAACGTTCTTTTATTATTCCTCGGCTAGCTCATCATTCTCGTGGGGCGGTAATGGAGGCGTAACTAAAACAAAGCGTGAAATTAAGTAAACAAGTACTGATGAATTTGAACTCACTGGGACGTCAAAGCATTCACTTTATCAGAGGAAGGTCAAAAGTTCTGCTACATGTCTTGATTACAGAGCCCAACGCCAACGGGAACACCTCTATCAACCACGGTGCAATAACGTTCTTTTATTATTCCTCGGCTAGCTCAACATTCTCGTGGGGCGGTAATGGAGGCGTAACTAAAACAAAGCGTGAAATTAAGTAAACAAGTACTGATGAATTTGAACTCACTGGGACGTCCAAAGCACTCACTTTATGAGAGGAAGCTGAAAAGTTCTGCTACATGTCTTGATTACAGAGCCCAACGCCAACGGGAACACCTCTATCAACCACGGTGCAATAACGTTCTTTTATTATTCCTCGGCTAGCTCATCATTCTCGTGGGGCGGTAATGGAGGCGTAACTAAAACAAAGCGTGAAATTAAGTAAACAAGTACTGATGAATTTGAACTCACTGGGACGTCAAAGCATTCACTTTATCAGAGGAAGGTCAAAAGTTCTGCTACATGTCTTGATTACAGAGCCCAACGCCAACGGGAACACCTCTATCAACCACGGTGCGATAACGTTCTTTTATTATTCCTCGGCTAGCTCAACATTCTCGTGGGGCGGTAATGGAGGCGTAACTAAAACAAAGCGTGAAATTAAGTAAACAAGTACTGATGAATTTGAACTCACTGGGACGTCCAAAGCACTCACTTTATCAGAGGAAGGTCAAAAGTTCTGCTACATGTCTTGATTACAGAGCCCAACGCCAACGGGAACACCTCTATCAACCACGGTGCGATAACGTTCTTTTATTATTCCTCGGCTAGCTCATCATTCTCGTGGGGCGGTAATGGAGGCGTAACTAAAACAAAGCGTGAAATTAAGTAAACAAGTACTGATGAATTTGAACTCACTGGGACGTCAAAGCATTCACTTTATCAGAGGAAGGTCAAAAGTTCTGCTACATGTCTTGATTACAGAGCCCAACGCCAACGGGAACACCTCTATCAACCACGGTGCGATAACGTTCTTTTATTATTCCTCGGCTAGCTCATCATTCTCGTGGGGCGGTAATGGAGGCGTAACTAAAACAAAGCGTGAAATTAAGTAAACAAGTACTGATGAATTTGAACTCACTGGGACGTCAAAGCATTCACTTTATCAGAGGAAGGTCAAAAGTTCTGCTACATGTCTTGATTACAGAGCCCAACGCCAACGGGAACACCTCTATCAACCACGGTGCGATAACGTTCTTTTATTATTCCTCGGCTAGCTCATCATTCTCGTGGGGCGGTAATGGAGGCGTAACTAAAACAAAGCGTGAAATTAAGTAAACAAGTACTGATGAATTTGAACTCACTGGGACGTCAAAGCATTCACTTTATCAGAGGAAGGTCAAAAGTTCTGCTACATGTCTTGATTACAGAGCCCAACGCCAACGGGAACACCTCTATCAACCACGGTGCAATAACGTTCTTTTATTATTCCTCGGCTAGCTCAACATTCTCGTGGGGCGGTAATGGAGGCGTAACTAAAACAAAGCGTGAAATTAAGTAAACAAGTACTGATGAATTTGAACTCACTGGGACGTCAAAGCATTCACTTTATCAGAGGAAGGTCAAAAGTTCTGCTACATGTCTTGATTACAGAGCCCAACGCCAACGGGAACACCTCTATCAACCACGGTGCGATAACGTTCTTTTATTATTCCTCGGCTAGCTCAACATTCTCGTGGGGCGGTAATGGAGGCGTAACTAAAACAAAGCGTGAAATTAAGTAAACAAGTACTGATGAATTTGAACTCACTGGGACGTCAAAGCATTCACTTTATCAGAGGAAGGTCAAAAGTTCTGCTACATGTCTTGATTACAGAGCCCAACGCCAACGGGAACACCTCTATCAACCACGGTGCGATAACGTTCTTTTATTATTCCTCGGCTAGCTCATCATTCTCGTGGGGCGGTAATGGAGGCGTAACTAAAACAAAGCGTGAAATTAAGTAAACAAGTACTGATGAATTTGAACTCACTGGGACGTCAAAGCATTCACTTTATCAGAGGAAGGTCAAAAGTTCTGCTACATGTCTTGATTACAGAGCCCAACGCCAACGGGAACACCTCTATCAACCACGGTGCAATAACGTTCTTTTATTATTCCTCGGCTAGCTCAACATTCTCGTGGGGCGGTAATGGAGGCGTAACTAAAACAAAGCGTGAAATTAAGTAAACAAGTACTGATGAATTTGAACTCACTGGGACGTCCAAAGCACTCACTTTATGAGAGGAAGCTGAAAAGTTCTGCTACATGTCTTGATTACAGAGCCCAACGCCAACGGGAACACCTCTATCAACCACGGTGCAATAACGTTCTTTTATTATTCCTCGGCTAGCTCAACATTCTCGTGGGGCGGTAATGGAGGCGTAACTAAAACAAAGCGTGAAATTAAGTAAACAAGTACTGATGAATTTGAACTCACTGGGACGTCAAAGCATTCACTTTATCAGAGGAAGGTCAAAAGTTCTGCTACATGTCTTGATTACAGAGCCCAACGCCAACGGGAACACCTCTATCAACCACGGTGCAATAACGTTCTTTTATTATTCCTCGGCTAGCTCAACATTCTCGTGGGGCGGTAATGGAGGCGTAACTAAAACAAAGCGTGAAATTAAGTAAACAAGTACTGATGAATTTGAACTCACTGGGACGTCAAAGCATTCACTTTATCAGAGGAAGGTCAAAAGTTCTGCTACATGTCTTGATTACAGAGCCCAACGCCAACGGGAACACCTCTATCAACCACGGTGCGATAACGTTCTTTTATTATTCCTCGGCTAGCTCATCATTCTCGTGGGGCGGTAATGGAGGCGTAACTAAAACAAAGCGTGAAATTAAGTAAACAAGTACTGATGAATTTGAACTCACTGGGACGTCAAAGCATTCACTTTATCAGAGGAAGGTCAAAAGTTCTGCTACATGTCTTGATTACAGAGCCCAACGCCAACGGGAACACCTCTATCAACCACGGTGCGATAACGTTCTTTTATTATTCCTCGGCTAGCTCATCATTCTCGTGGGGCGGTAATGGAGGCGTAACTAAAACAAAGCGTGAAATTAAGTAAACAAGTACTGATGAATTTGAACTCACTGGGACGTCAAAGCATTCACTTTATCAGAGGAAGGTCAAAAGTTCTGCTACATGTCTTGATTACAGAGCCCAACGCCAACGGGAACACCTCTATCAACCACGGTGCGATAACGTTCTTTTATTATTCCTCGGCTAGCTCATCATTCTCGTGGGGCGGTAATGGAGGCGTAACTAAAACAAAGCGTGAAATTAAGTAAACAAGTACTGATGAATTTGAACTCACTGGGACGTCAAAGCATTCACTTTATCAGAGGAAGGTCAAAAGTTCTGCTACATGTCTTGATTACAGAGCCCAACGCCAACGGGAACACCTCTATCAACCACGGTGCAATAACGTTCTTTTATTATTCCTCGGCTAGCTCAACATTCTCGTGGGGCGGTAATGGAGGCGTAACTAAAACAAAGCGTGAAATTAAGTAAACAAGTACTGATGAATTTGAACTCACTGGGACGTCAAAGCATTCACTTTATCAGAGGAAGGTCAAAAGTTCTGCTACATGTCTTGATTACAGAGCCCAACGCCAACGGGAACACCTCTATCAACCACGGTGCAATAACGTTCTTTTATTATTCCTCGGCTAGCTCATCATTCTCGTGGGGCGGTAATGGAGGCGTAACTAAAACAAAGCGTGAAATTAAGTAAACAAGTACTGATGAATTTGAACTCACTGGGACGTCCAAAGCACTCACTTTATGAGAGGAAGCTGAAAAGTTCTGCTACATGTCTTGATTACAGAGCCCAACGCCAACGGGAACACCTCTATCAACCACGGTGCAATAACGTTCTTTTATTATTCCTCGGCTAGCTCAACATTCTCGTGGGGCGGTAATGGAGGCGTAACTAAAACAAAGCGTGAAATTAAGTAAACAAGTACTGATGAATTTGAACTCACTGGGACGTCAAAGCATTCACTTTATCAGAGGAAGGTCAAAAGTTCTGCTACATGTCTTGATTACAGAGCCCAACGCCAACGGGAACACCTCTATCAACCACGGTGCAATAACGTTCTTTTATTATTCCTCGGCTAGCTCAACATTCTCGTGGGGCGGTAATGGAGGCGTAACTAAAACAAAGCGTGAAATTAAGTAAACAAGTACTGATGAATTTGAACTCACTGGGACGTCCAAAGCACTCACTTTATGAGAGGAAGCTGAAAAGTTCTGCTACATGTCTTGATTACAGAGCCCAACGCCAACGGGAACACCTCTATCAACCACGGTGCAATAACGTTCTTTTATTATTCCTCGGCTAGCTCAACATTCTCGTGGGGCGGTAATGGAGGCGTAACTAAAACAAAGCGTGAAATTAAGTAAACAAGTACTGATGAATTTGAACTCACTGGGACGTCAAAGCATTCACTTTATCAGAGGAAGGTCAAAAGTTCTGCTACATGTCTTGATTACAGAGCCCAACGCCAACGGGAACACCTCTATCAACCACGGTGCAATAACGTTCTTTTATTATTCCTCGGCTAGCTCAACATTCTCGTGGGGCGGTAATGGAGGCGTAACTAAAACAAAGCGTGAAATTAAGTAAACAAGTACTGATGAATTTGAACTCACTGGGACGTCCAAAGCACTCACTTTATGAGAGGAAGCTGAAAAGTTCTGCTACATGTCTTGATTACAGAGCCCAACGCCAACGGGAACACCTCTATCAACCACGGTGCAATAACGTTCTTTTATTATTCCTCGGCTAGCTCAACATTCTCGTGGGGCGGTAATGGAGGCGTAACTAAAACAAAGCGTGAAATTAAGTAAACAAGTACTGATGAATTTGAACTCACTGGGACGTCAAAGCATTCACTTTATCAGAGGAAGGTCAAAAGTTCTGCTACATGTCTTGATTACAGAGCCCAACGCCAACGGGAACACCTCTATCAACCACGGTGCAATAACGTTCTTTTATTATTCCTCGGCTAGCTCAACATTCTTGTGGGGCGGTAATGGAGGCGTAACTAAAACAAAGCGTGAAATTAAGTAAACAAGTACTGATGAATTTGAACTCACTGGGACGTCCAAAGCACTCACTTTATGAGAGGAAGCTGAAAAGTTCTGCTACATGTCTTGATTACAGAGCCCAACGCCAACGGGAACACCTCTATCAACCACGGTGCAATAACGTTCTTTTATTATTCCTCGGCTAGCTCAACATTCTCGTGGGGCGGTAATGGAGGCGTAACTAAAACAAAGCGTGAAATTAAGTAAACAAGTACTGATGAATTTGAACTCACTGGGACGTCCAAAGCACTCACTTTATGAGAGGAAGCTGAAAAGTTCTGCTACATGTCTTGATTACAGAGCCCAACGCCAACGGGAACACCTCTATCAACCACGGTGCAATAACGTTCTTTTATTATTCCTCGGCTAGCTCAACATTCTCGTGGGGCGGTAATGGAGGCGTAACTAAAACAAAGCGTGAAATTAAGTAAACAAGTACTGATGAATTTGAACTCACTGGGACGTCCAAAGCACTCACTTTATGAGAGGAAGCTGAAAAGTTCTGCTACATGTCTTGATTACAGAGCCCAACGCCAACGGGAACACCTCTATCAACCACGGTGCAATAACGTTCTTTTATTATTCCTCGGCTAGCTCAACATTCTCGTGGGGCGGTAATGGAGGCGTAACTAAAACAAAGCGTGAAATTAAGTAAACAAGTACTGATGAATTTGAACTCACTGGGACGTCCAAAGCACTCACTTTATGAGAGGAAGCTGAAAAGTTCTGCTACATGTCTTGATTACAGAGCCCAACGCCAACGGGAACACCTCTATCAACCACGGTGCAATAACGTTCTTTTATTATTCCTCGGCTAGCTCAACATTCTCGTGGGGCGGTAATGGAGGCGTAACTAAAACAAAGCGTGAAATTAAGTAAACAAGTACTGATGAATTTGAACTCACTGGGACGTCAAAGCATTCACTTTATCAGAGGAAGGTCAAAAGTTCTGCTACATGTCTTGATTACAGAGCCCAACGCCAACGGGAACACCTCTATCAACCACGGTGCAATAACGTTCTTTTATTATTCCTCGGCTAGCTCAACATTCTTGTGGGGCGGTAATGGAGGCGTAACTAAAACAAAGCGTGAAATTAAGTAAACAAGTACTGATGAATTTGAACTCACTGGGACGTCCAAAGCACTCACTTTATGAGAGGAAGCTGAAAAGTTCTGCTACATGTCTTGATTACAGAGCCCAACGCCAACGGGAACACCTCTATCAACCACGGTGCAATAACGTTCTTTTATTATTCCTCGGCTAGCTCAACATTCTCGTGGGGCGGTAATGGAGGCGTAACTAAAACAAAGCGTGAAATTAAGTAAACAAGTACTGATGAATTTGAACTCACTGGGACGTCCAAAGCACTCACTTTATGAGAGGAAGCTGAAAAGTTCTGCTACATGTCTTGATTACAGAGCCCAACGCCAACGGGAACACCTCTATCAACCACGGTGCAATAACGTTCTTTTATTATTCCTCGGCTAGCTCAACATTCTCGTGGGGCGGTAATGGAGGCGTAACTAAAACAAAGCGTGAAATTAAGTAAACAAGTACTGATGAATTTGAACTCACTGGGACGTCAAAGCATTCACTTTATGAGAGGAAGCTGAAAAGTTCTGCTACATGTCTTGATTACAGAGCCCAACGCCAACGGGAACACCTCTATCAACCACGGTGCAATAACGTTCTTTTATTATTCCTCGGCTAGCTCAACATTCTCGTGGGGCGGTAATGGAGGCGTAACTAAAACAAAGCGTGAAATTAAGTAAACAAGTACTGATGAATTTGAACTCACTGGGACGTCCAAAGCACTCACTTTATGAGAGGAAGCTGAAAAGTTCTGCTACATGTCTTGATTACAGAGCCCAACGCCAACGGGAACACCTCTATCAACCACGGTGCAATAACGTTCTTTTATTATTCCTCGGCTAGCTCAACATTCTCGTGGGGCGGTAATGGAGGCGTAACTAAAACAAAGCGTGAAATTAAGTAAACAAGTACTGATGAATTTGAACTCACTGGGACGTCCAAAGCACTCACTTTATGAGAGGAAGCTGAAAAGTTCTGCTACATGTCTTGATTACAGAGCCCAACGCCAACGGGAACACCTCTATCAACCACGGTGCAATAACGTTCTTTTATTATTCCTCGGCTAGCTCAACATTCTCGTGGGGCGGTAATGGAGGCGTAACTAAAACAAAGCGTGAAATTAAGTAAACAAGTACTGATGAATTTGAACTCACTGGGACGTCAAAGCATTCACTTTATCAGAGGAAGGTCAAAAGTTCTGCTACATGTCTTGATTACAGAGCCCAACGCCAACGGGAACACCTCTATCAACCACGGTGCAATAACGTTCTTTTATTATTCCTCGGCTAGCTCAACATTCTCGTGGGGCGGTAATGGAGGCGTAACTAAAACAAAGCGTGAAATTAAGTAAACAAGTACTGATGAATTTGAACTCACTGGGACGTCCAAAGCACTCACTTTATGAGAGGAAGCTGAAAAGTTCTGCTACATGTCTTGATTACAGAGCCCAACGCCAACGGGAACACCTCTATCAACCACGGTGCAATAACGTTCTTTTATTATTCCTCGGCTAGCTCAACATTCTCGTGGGGCGGTAATGGAGGCGTAACTAAAACAAAGCGTGAAATTAAGTAAACAAGTACTGATGAATTTGAACTCACTGGGACGTCAAAGCATTCACTTTATCAGAGGAAGGTCAAAAGTTCTGCTACATGTCTTGATTACAGAGCCCAACGCCAACGGGAACACCTCTATCAACCACGGTGCAATAACGTTCTTTTATTATTCCTCGGCTAGCTCAACATTCTCGTGGGGCGGTAATGGAGGCGTAACTAAAACAAAGCGTGAAATTAAGTAAACAAGTACTGATGAATTTGAACTCACTGGGACGTCCAAAGCACTCACTTTATGAGAGGAAGCTGAAAAGTTCTGCTACATGTCTTGATTACAGAGCCCAACGCCAACGGGAACACCTCTATCAACCACGGTGCAATAACGTTCTTTTATTATTCCTCGGCTAGCTCAACATTCTCGTGGGGCGGTAATGGAGGCGTAACTAAAACAAAGCGTGAAATTAAGTAAACAAGTACTGATGAATTTGAACTCACTGGGACGTCAAAGCATTCACTTTATGAGAGGAAGCTGAAAAGTTCTGCTACATGTCTTGATTACAGAGCCCAACGCCAACGGGAACACCTCTATCAACCACGGTGCAATAACGTTCTTTTATTATTCCTCGGCTAGCTCAACATTCTCGTGGGGCGGTAATGGAGGCGTAACTAAAACAAAGCGTGAAATTAAGTAAACAAGTACTGATGAATTTGAACTCACTGGGACGTCCAAAGCACTCACTTTATGAGAGGAAGCTGAAAAGTTCTGCTACATGTCTTGATTACAGAGCCCAACGCCAACGGGAACACCTCTATCAACCACGGTGCAATAACGTTCTTTTATTATTCCTCGGCTAGCTCAACATTCTCGTGGGGCGGTAATGGAGGCGTAACTAAAACAAAGCGTGAAATTAAGTAAACAAGTACTGATGAATTTGAACTCACTGGGACGTCAAAGCATTCACTTTATCAGAGGAAGCTCAAAAGTTCTGCTACATGTCTTGATTACAGAGCCCAACGCCAACGGGAACACCTCTATCAACCACGGTGCAATAACGTTCTTTTATTATTCCTCGGCTAGCTCAACATTCTCGTGGGGCGGTAATGGAGGCGTAACTAAAACAAAGCGTGAAATTAAGTAAACAAGTACTGATGAATTTGAACTCACTGGGACGTCCAAAGCACTCACTTTATGAGAGGAAGCTGAAAAGTTCTGCTACATGTCTTGATTACAGAGCCCAACGCCAACGGGAACACCTCTATCAACCACGGTGCAATAACGTTCTTTTATTATTCCTCGGCTAGCTCAACATTCTCGTGGGGCGGTAATGGAGGCGTAACTAAAACAAAGCGTGAAATTAAGTAAACAAGTACTGATGAATTTGAACTCACTGGGACGTCAAAGCATTCACTTTATCAGAGGAAGGTCAAAAGTTCTGCTACATGTCTTGATTACGGAGCCCAACGCCAACGGGAACACCTCTATCAACCACGGTGCAATAACGTTCTTTTATTATTCCTCGGCTAGCTCAACATTCTCGTGGGGCGGTAATGGAGGCGTAACTAAAACAAAGCGTGAAATTAAGTAAACAAGTACTGATGAATTTGAACTCACTGGGACGTCCAAAGCACTCACTTTATGAGAGGAAGCTGAAAAGTTCTGCTACATGTCTTGATTACAGAGCCCAACGCCAACGGGAACACCTCTATCAACCACGGTGCAATAACGTTCTTTTATTATTCCTCGGCTAGCTCAACATTCTCGTGGGGCGGTAATGGAGGCGTAACTAAAACAAAGCGTGAAATTAAGTAAACAAGTACTGATGAATTTGAACTCACTGGGACGTCAAAGCATTCACTTTATCAGAGGAAGCTCAAAAGTTCTGCTACATGTCTTGATTACAGAGCCCAACGCCAACGGGAACACCTCTATCAACCACGGTGCAATAACGTTCTTTTATTATTCCTCGGCTAGCTCAACATTCTCGTGGGGCGGTAATGGAGGCGTAACTAAAACAAAGCGTGAAATTAAGTAAACAAGTACTGATGAATTTGAACTCACTGGGACGTCAAAGCATTCACTTTATCAGAGGAAGCTCAAAAGTTCTGCTACATGTCTTGATTACAGAGCCCAACGCCAACGGGAACACCTCTATCAACCACGGTGCAATAACGTTCTTTTATTATTCCTCGGCTAGCTCAACATTCTCGTGGGGCGGTAATGGAGGCGTAACTAAAACAAAGCGTGAAATTAAGTAAACAAGTACTGATGAATTTGAACTCACTGGGACGTCCAAAGCACTCACTTTATGAGAGGAAGCTGAAAAGTTCTGCTACATGTCTTGATTACAGAGCCCAACGCCAACGGGAACACCTCTATCAACCACGGTGCAATAACGTTCTTTTATTATTCCTCGGCTAGCTCAACATTCTCGTGGGGCGGTAATGGAGGCGTAACTAAAACAAAGCGTGAAATTAAGTAAACAAGTACTGATGAATTTGAACTCACTGGGACGTCCAAAGCACTCACTTTATGAGAGGAAGCTGAAAAGTTCTGCTACATGTCTTGATTACAGAGCCCAACGCCAACGGGAACACCTCTATCAACCACGGTGCAATAACGTTCTTTTATTATTCCTCGGCTAGCTCAACATTCTTGTGGGGCGTTATTGAACGGGTAACTCGAACAAATCGTGAAATTAAGTAAACAAGTACTGATGAATTTGAACTCATTGGGACGTCCAAAGCATTCACTTTATGAGAGGAAGCTCAAAAGTTCTGCTACATGTCTTGATTACAGAGCCCAACGCCAACGGGAACACCTCTATCAACCACGGTGCGATAACGTTCTTTTATTATTCCTCGGCTAGCTCAACATTCTTGTGGGGCGTTATTGAACGGGTAACTCGAACAAATCGTGAAATTAAGTAAACAAGTAGTGCAGAATTTGAACTCACTGGGACGTCCAAAGCACTCACTTTATGAGAGGAAGCTCAAAAGTTCTGCTACATGTCTTGATTACAGAGCCCAACGCCAACGGGAACACCTCTATCAACCACGGTGCAATAACGTTCTTTTATTATTCCTCGGCTAGCTCAACATTCTTGTGGGGCGGTAATGGAGGCGTAACTAAAACAAATCGTGAAATTAAGTAAACAAGTACTGATCAATTTGAACTCACTGGGACGTCCAAAGCATTCACTTTATGAGAGGAAGCTCAAAAGTTCTGCTACATGTCTTGATTACAGAGCCCAACGCCAACGGGAACACCTCTATCAACCACGGTGCGATAACGTTCTTTTATTATTCCTCGGCTAGCTCAACATTCTTGTGGGGCGGTAATGAAGGCGTAACTAAAACAAATCATGAAATTAAGTAAACAAGTACTGATGAATTTGAACTCATTGGGACGTCCAAAGCATTCACTTTATGAGAGGAAGCTCAAAAGTTCTGCTACATGTCTTGATTACAGAGCCCAACGCCAACGGGAACACCTCTATCAACCACGGTGCAATAACGTTCTTTTATTATTCCTCGGCTAGCTCAACATTCTTGTGGGGCGGTAATGGAGGCGTAACTAAAACAAATCGTGAAATTAAGTAAACAAGTACTGATGAATTTGAACTCACTGGGACGTCCAAAGCATTCACTTTATGAGAGGAAGCTCAAAAGTTCTGCTACATGTCTTGATTACAGAGCCCAACGCCAACGGGAACACCTCTATCAACCACGGTGCAATAACGTTCTTTTATTATTCCTCGGCTAGCTCAACATTCTTGTGGGGCGGTAATGGAGGCGTAACTAAAACAAAGCGTGAAATTAAGTAAACAAGTACTGATGAATTTTAACTCACTGGGACGTCAAAGCATTCACTTTATCAGAGGAAGGTCAAAAGTTCTGCTACATGTCTTGATTACAGAGCCCAACGCCAACGGGAACACCTCTATCAACCACGGTGCAATAACGTTCTTTTATTATTCCTCGGCTAGCTCAACATTCTCGTGGGGCGGTAATGGAGGCGTAACTAAAACAAAGCGTGAAATTAAGTAAACAAGTACTGATGAATTTGAACTCACTGGAACGTCCAAAGCACTCACTTTATGAGAGGAAGCTGAAAAGTTCTGCTACATGTCTTGATTACAGAGCCCAACGCCAACGGGAACACCTCTATCAACCACGGTGCGATAACGTTCTTTTATTATTCCTCGGCTAGCTCAACATTCTCGTGGGGCGGTAATGGAGGCGTAACTAAAACAAAGCGTGAAATTAAGTAAACAAGTACTGATGAATTTGAACTCACTGGGACGTCAAAGCATTCACTTTATCAGAGGAAGGTCAAAAGTTCTGCTACATGTCTTGATTACAGAGCCCAACGCCAACGGGAACACCTCTATCAACCACGGTGCAATAACGTTCTTTTATTATTCCTCGGCTAGCTCAACATTCTCGTGGGGCGGTAATGGAGGCGTAACTAAAACAAAGCGTGAAATTAAGTAAACAAGTACTGATGAATTTGAACTCACTGGGACGTCAAAGCATTCACTTTATCAGAGGAAGGTCAAAAGTTCTGCTACATGTCTTGATTACAGAGCCCAACGCCAACGGGAACACCTCTATCAACCACGGTGCGATAACGTTCTTTTATTATTCCTCGGGTAGCTCAACATTCTTGTGGGGCGGTAATGGAGGCGTAACTAAAACAAAGCGTGAAATTAAGTAAACAAGTACTGATGAATTTGAACTCACTGGGACGTCAAAGCATTCACTTTATGAGAGGAAGGTCAAAAGTTCTGCTACATGTCTTGATTACAGAGCCCAACGCCAACGGGAACACCTCTATCAACCACGGTGCAATAACGTTCTTTTATTATTCCTCGGCTAGCTCAACATTCTCGTGGGGCGGTAATGGAGGCGTAACTAAAACAAAGCGTGAAATTAAGTAAACAAGTACTGATGAATTTGAACCCACTGGGACGTCAAAGCATTCACTTTATCAGAGGAAGGTCAAAAGTTCTGCTACATGTCTTGATTACAGAGCCCAACGCCAACGGGAACACCTCTATCAACCACGGTGCAATAACGTTCTTTTATTATTCCTCGGCTAGCTCAACATTCTTGTGGGGCGGTAATGGAGGCTTAACTAAAACAAAGCGTGAAATTAAGTAAACAAGTACTGATGAATTTGAACTCACTGGGACGCCCAAAGCACTCACTTTATGAGAGGAAGGTCAAAAGTTCTGCTACATGTCTTGATTACAGAGCCCAACGCCAACGGGAACACCTCTATCAACCACGGTGCAATAACGTTCTTTTATTATTCCTCGGCTAGCTCAACATTCTTGTGGGGCGTTATTGAACGGGTAACTCGAACAAATCGTGAAATTAAGTAAACAAGTAGTGCAGAATGTGAACTCACTGGGACGTCCAAAGCACTCACTTTATGAGAGGAAGCTCAAAAGTTCTGCTACATGTCTTGATTACAGAGCCCAACGCCAACGGGAACACCTCTATCAACCACGGTGCAATAACGTTCTTTTATTATTCCTCGGCTAGCTCAACATTCTTGTGGGGCGGTAATGGAGGCGTAACTAAAACAAAGCGTGAAATTAAGTAAACAAGTACTGATGAATTTGAACTCACTGGGACGTCCAAAGCATTCACTTTATGAGAGGAAGGTCAAAAGTTCTGCTACATGTCTTGATTACAGAGCCCAACGCCAACGGGAACACCTCTATCAACCACGGTGCAATAACGTTCTTTTATTATTCCTCGGCTAGCTCAACATTCTTGTGGGGCGGTAATGGAGGCTTAACTAAAACAAAGCGTGAAATTAAGTAAACAAGTACTGATGAATTTGAACTCACTGGGACGCCCAAAGCACTCACTTTATGAGAGGAAGGTCAAAAGTTCTGCTACATGTCTTGATTACAGAGCCCAACACCAACGGGAACACCTCTATCAACCACGGTGCAATAACGTTATTTTATTATTCCTCGGCTAGCTCAACATTCTTGTGGGGCGTTATTGAACGGGTAACTCGAACAAATCGTGAAATTAAGTAAACAAGTAGTGCAGAATGTGAACTCACTGGGACGTCCAAAGCACTCACTTTATGAGACGAAGCTCAAAAGTTCTGCTACATGTCTTGATTACAGAGCCCAACGCCAACGGGAACACCTCTATCAACCACGGTGCAATAACGTTCTTTTATTATTCCTCGGCTAGCTCAACATTCTTGTGGGGCGGTAATGGAGGCGTAACTAAAACAAAGCGTGAAATTAAGTAAACAAGTACTGATGAATTTGAACTCACTGGGACGTCAAAGCATTCACTTTATCAGAGGAAGCTCAAAAGTTCTGCTACATGTCTTGATTACAGAGCCCAACGCCAACGGGAACACCTCTATCAACCACGGTGCAATAACGTTCTTTTATTATTCCTCGGCTAGCTCAACATTCTCGTGGGGCGGTAATGGAGGCGTAACTAAAACAAAGCGTGAAATTAAGTAAACAAGTACTGATGAATTTGAACTCACTGGGACGTCAAAGCATTCACTTTATGAGAGGAAGGTCAAAAGTTCTGCTACATGTCTTGATTACAGAGCCCAACGCCAACGGGAACACCTCTATCAACCACGGTGCAATAACGTTCTTTTATTATTCCTCGGCTAGCTCAACATTCTCGTGGGGCGGTAATGGAGGCGTAACTAAAACAAAGCGTGAAATTAAGTAAACAAGTACTGATGAATTTGAACCCACTGGGACGTCAAAGCATTCACTTTATCAGAGGAAGGTCAAAAGTTCTGCTACATGTCTTGATTACAGAGCCCAACGCCAACGGGAACACCTCTATCAACCACGGTGCAATAACGTTCTTTTATTATTCCTCGGCTAGCTCAACATTCTTGTGGGGCGGTAATGGAGGCTTAACTAAAACAAAGCGTGAAATTAAGTAAACAAGTACTGATGAATTTGAACTCACTGGGACGCCCAAAGCACTCACTTTATGAGAGGAAGGTCAAAAGTTCTGCTACATGTCTTGATTACAGAGCCCAACGCCAACGGGAACACCTCTATCAACCACGGTGCAATAACGTTCTTTTATTATTCCTCGGGTAGCTCAACATTCTTGTGGGGCGGTAATGGAGGCTTAACTAAAACAAAGCGTGAAATTAAGTAAACAAGTACTGATGAATTTGAACCCACTGGGACGCCCAAAGCACTCACTTTATGAGAGGAAGGTCAAAAGTTCTGCTACATGTCTTGATTACAGAGCCCAACGCCAACGGGAACACCTCTATCAACCACGGTGCAATAACGTTCTTTTATTATTCCTCGGCTAGCTCAACATTCTTGTGGGGCGGTAATGGAGGCTTAACTAAAACAAAGCGTGAAATTAAGTAAACAAGTACTGATGAATTTGAACTCACTGGGACGCCCAAAGCACTCACTTTATGAGAGGAAGGTCAAAAGTTCTGCTACATGTCTTGATTACAGAGCCCAACGCCAACGGGAACACCTCTATCAACCACGGTGCAATAACGTTCTTTTATTATTCCTCGGGTAGCTCAACATTCTTGTGGGGCGGTAATGGAGGCGTAACTAAAACAAAGCGTGAAATTAAGTAAACAAGTACTGATGAATTTGAACCCACTGGGACGTCCAAAGCACTCACTTTATGAGAGGAAGGTCAAAAGTTCTGCTACATGTCTTGATTACAGAGCCCAACGCCAACGGGAACACCTCTATCAACCACGGTGCAATAACGTTCTTTTATTATTCCTCGGCTAGCTCAACATTCTTGTGGGGCGGTAATGGAGGCTTAACTAAAACAAAGCGTGAAATTAAGTAAACAAGTACTGATGAATTTGAACTCACTGGGACGCCCAAAGCACTCACTTTATGAGAGGAAGGTCAAAAGTTCTGCTACATGTCTTGATTACAGAGCCCAACGCCAACGGGAACACCTCTATCAACCACGGTGCAATAACGTTCTTTTATTATTCCTCGGGTAGCTCAACATTCTTGTGGGGCGGTAATGGAGGCTTAACTAAAACAAAGCGTGAAATTAAGTAAACAAGTACTGATGAATTTGAACCCACTGGGACGTCAAAGCATTCACTTTATCAGAGGAAGGTCAAAAGTTCTGCTACATGTCTTGATTACAGAGCCCAACGCCAACGGGAACACCTCTATCAACCACGGTGCAATAACGTTCTTTTATTATTCCTCGGCTAGCTCAACATTCTTGTGGGGCGGTAATGGAGGCTTAACTAAAACAAAGCGTGAAATTAAGTAAACAAGTACTGATGAATTTGAACTCACTGGGACGCCCAAAGCACTCACTTTATGAGAGGAAGGTCAAAAGTTCTGCTACATGTCTTGATTACAGAGCCCAACGCCAACGGGAACACCTCTATCAACCACGGTGCAATAACGTTCTTTTATTATTCCTCGGGTAGCTCAACATTCTTGTGGGGCGGTAATGGAGGCGTAACTAAAACAAAGCGTGAAATTAAGTAAACAAGTACTGATGAATTTGAACCCACTGGGACGTCAAAGCATTCACTTTATCAGAGGAAGGTCAAAAGTTCTGCTACATGTCTTGATTACAGAGCCCAACGCCAACGGGAACACCTCTATCAACCACGGTGCAATAACGTTCTTTTATTATTCCTCGGCTAGCTCAACATTCTTGTGGGGCGGTAATGGAGGCTTAACTAAAACAAAGCGTGAAATTAAGTAAACAAGTACTGATGAATTTGAACTCACTGGGACGCCCAAAGCACTCACTTTATGAGAGGAAGGTCAAAAGTTCTGCTACATGTCTTGATTACAGAGCCCAACGCCAACGGGAACACCTCTATCAACCACGGTGCAATAACGTTCTTTTATTATTCCTCGGCTAGCTCAACATTCTCGTGGGGCGGTAATGGAGGCTTAACTAAAACAAAGCGTGAAATTAAGTAAACAAGTACTGATGAATTTGAACCCACTGGGACGTCAAAGCATTCACTTTATGAGAGGAAGGTCAAAAGTTCTGCTACATGTCTTGATTACAGAGCCCAACGCCAACGGGAACACCTCTATCAACCACGGTGCAATAACGTTCTTTTATTATTCCTCGGCTAGCTCAACATTCTTGTGGGGCGGTAATGGAGGCGTAACTAAAACAAAGCGTGAAATTAAGTAAACAAGTACTGATGAATTTGAACCCACTGGGACGTCCAAAGCACTCACTTTATGAGAGGAAGGTCAAAAGTTCTGCTACATGTCTTGATTACAGAGCCCAACGCCAACGGGAACACCTCTATCAACCACGGTGCAATAACGTTCTTTTATTATTCCTCGGCTAGCTCAACATTCTTGTGGGGCGGTAATGGAGGCTTAACTAAAACAAAGCGTGAAATTAAGTAAACAAGTACTGATGAATTTGAACTCACTGGGACGCCCAAAGCACTCACTTTATGAGAGGAAGGTCAAAAGTTCTGCTACATGTCTTGATTACAGAGCCCAACGCCAACGGGAACACCTCTATCAACCACGGTGCAATAACGTTCTTTTATTATTCCTCGGGTAGCTCAACATTCTTGTGGGGCGGTAATGGAGGCTTAACTAAAACAAAGCGTGAAATTAAGTAAACAAGTACTGATGAATTTGAACCCACTGGGACGTCAAAGCATTCACTTTATCAGAGGAAGGTCAAAAGTTCTGCTACATGTCTTGATTACAGAGCCCAACGCCAACGGGAACACCTCTATCAACCACGGTGCAATAACGTTCTTTTATTATTCCTCGGCTAGCTCAACATTCTTGTGGGGCGGTAATGGAGGCTTAACTAAAACAAAGCGTGAAATTAAGTAAACAAGTACTGATGAATTTGAACTCACTGGGACGCCCAAAGCACTCACTTTATGAGAGGAAGGTCAAAAGTTCTGCTACATGTCTTGATTACAGAGCCCAACGCCAACGGGAACACCTCTATCAACCACGGTGCAATAACGTTCTTTTATTATTCCTCGGGTAGCTCAACATTCTTGTGGGGCGGTAATGGAGGCGTAACTAAAACAAAGCGTGAAATTAAGTAAACAAGTACTGATGAATTTGAACCCACTGGGACGTCCAAAGCACTCACTTTATGAGAGGAAGGTCAAAAGTTCTGCTACATGTCTTGATTACAGAGCCCAACGCCAACGGGAACACCTCTATCAACCACGGTGCAATAACGTTCTTTTATTATTCCTCGGCTAGCTCAACATTCTTGTGGGGCGGTAATGGAGGCTTAACTAAAACAAAGCGTGAAATTAAGTAAACAAGTACTGATGAATTTGAACTCACTGGGACGCCCAAAGCACTCACTTTATGAGAGGAAGGTCAAAAGTTCTGCTACATGTCTTGATTACAGAGCCCAACGCCAACGGGAACACCTCTATCAACCACGGTGCGATAACGTTCTTTTATTATTCCTCGGGTAGCTCAACATTCTTGTGGGGCGGTAATGGAGGCGTAACTAAAACAAAGCGTGAAATTAAGTAAACAAGTACTGATGAATTTGAACTCACTGGGACGTCAAAGCATTCACTTTATGAGAGGAAGGTCAAAAGTTCTGCTACATGTCTTGATTACAGAGCCCAACGCCAACGGGAACACCTCTATCAACCACGGTGCAATAACGTTCTTTTATTATTCCTCGGCTAGCTCAACATTCTCGTGGGGCGGTAATGGAGGCGTAACTAAAACAAAGCGTGAAATTAAGTAAACAAGTACTGATGAATTTGAACCCACTGGGACGTCAAAGCATTCACTTTATCAGAGGAAGGTCAAAAGTTCTGCTACATGTCTTGATTACAGAGCCCAACGCCAACGGGAACACCTCTATCAACCACGGTGCAATAACGTTCTTTTATTATTCCTCGGCTAGCTCAACATTCTTGTGGGGCGGTAATGGAGGCTTAACTAAAACAAAGCGTGAAATTAAGTAAACAAGTACTGATGAATTTGAACTCACTGGGACGCCCAAAGCACTCACTTTATGAGAGGAAGGTCAAAAGTTCTGCTACATGTCTTGATTACAGAGCCCAACGCCAACGGGAACACCTCTATCAACCACGGTGCAATAACGTTCTTTTATTATTCCTCGGGTAGCTCAACATTCTTGTGGGGCGGTAATGGAGGCTTAACTAAAACAAAGCGTGAAATTAAGTAAACAAGTACTGATGAATTTGAACCCACTGGGACGCCCAAAGCACTCACTTTATGAGAGGAAGGTCAAAAGTTCTGCTACATGTCTTGATTACAGAGCCCAACGCCAACGGGAACACCTCTATCAACCACGGTGCAATAACGTTCTTTTATTATTCCTCGGCTAGCTCAACATTCTTGTGGGGCGGTAATGGAGGCTTAACTAAAACAAAGCGTGAAATTAAGTAAACAAGTACTGATGAATTTGAACTCACTGGGACGCCCAAAGCACTCACTTTATGAGAGGAAGGTCAAAAGTTCTGCTACATGTCTTGATTACAGAGCCCAACGCCAACGGGAACACCTCTATCAACCACGGTGCAATAACGTTCTTTTATTATTCCTCGGGTAGCTCAACATTCTTGTGGGGCGGTAATGGAGGCGTAACTAAAACAAAGCGTGAAATTAAGTAAACAAGTACTGATGAATTTGAACCCACTGGGACGTCCAAAGCACTCACTTTATGAGAGGAAGGTCAAAAGTTCTGCTACATGTCTTGATTACAGAGCCCAACGCCAACGGGAACACCTCTATCAACCACGGTGCAATAACGTTCTTTTATTATTCCCCGGCTAGCTCAACATTCTTGTGGGGCGGTAATGGAGGCTTAACTAAAACAAAGCGTGAAATTAAGTAAACAAGTACTGATGAATTTGAACTCACTGGGACGCCCAAAGCACTCACTTTATGAGAGGAAGGTCAAAAGTTCTGCTACATGTCTTGATTACAGAGCCCAACGCCAACGGGAACACCTCTATCAACCACGGTGCAATAACGTTCTTTTATTATTCCTCGGGTAGCTCAACATTCTTGTGGGGCGGTAATGGAGGCTTAACTAAAACAAAGCGTGAAATTAAGTAAACAAGTACTGATGAATTTGAACCCACTGGGACGTCAAAGCATTCACTTTATCAGAGGAAGGTCAAAAGTTCTGCTACATGTCTTGATTACAGAGCCCAACGCCAACGGGAACACCTCTATCAACCACGGTGCAATAACGTTCTTTTATTATTCCTCGGCTAGCTCAACATTCTTGTGGGGCGGTAATGGAGGCTTAACTAAAACAAAGCGTGAAATTAAGTAAACAAGTACTGATGAATTTGAACTCACTGGGACGCCCAAAGCACTCACTTTATGAGAGGAAGGTCAAAAGTTCTGCTACATGTCTTGATTACAGAGCCCAACGCCAACGGGAACACCTCTATCAACCACGGTGCAATAACGTTCTTTTATTATTCCTCGGGTAGCTCAACATTCTTGTGGGGCGGTAATGGAGGCGTAACTAAAACAAAGCGTGAAATTAAGTAAACAAGTACTGATGAATTTGAACCCACTGGGACGTCCAAAGCACTCACTTTATGAGAGGAAGGTCAAAAGTTCTGCTACATGTCTTGATTACAGAGCCCAACGCCAACGGGAACACCTCTATCAACCACGGTGCAATAACGTTCTTTTATTATTCCTCGGGTAGCTCAACATTCTTGTGGGGCGGTAATGGAGGCTTAACTAAAACAAAGCGTGAAATTAAGTAAACAAGTACTGATGAATTTGAACTCACTGGGACGCCCAAAGCACTCACTTTATGAGAGGAAGGTCAAAAGTTCTGCTACATGTCTTGATTGCAGAGCCCAACGCCAACGGGAACACCTCTATCAACCACGGTGCGATAACGTTCTTTTATTATTCCTCGGGTAGCTCAACATTCTTGTGGGGCGGTAATGGAGGCGTAACTAAAACAAAGCGTGAAATTAAGTAAACAAGTACTGATGAATTTGAACTCACTGGGACGTCAAAGCATTCACTTTATGAGAGGAAGGTCAAAAGTTCTGCTACATGTCTTGATTACAGAGCCCAACGCCAACGGGAACACCTCTATCAACCACGGTGCAATAACGTTCTTTTATTATTCCTCGGCTAGCTCAACATTCTTGTGGGGCGGTAATGGAGGCGTAACTAAAACAAAGCGTGAAATTAAGTAAACAAGTACTGATGAATTTGAACTCACTGGGACGCCCAAAGCACTCACTTTATGAGAGGAAGGTCAAAAGTTCTGCTACATGTCTTGATTACAGAGCCCAACGCCAACGGGAACACCTCTATCAACCACGGTGCGATAACGTTCTTTTATTATTCCTCGGGTAGCTCAACATTCTTGTGGGGCGGTAATGGAGGCGTAACTAAAACAAAGCGTGAAATTAAGTAAACAAGTACTGATGAATTTGAACTCACTGGGACGTCAAAGCATTCACTTTATGAGAGGAAGGTCAAAAGTTCTGCTACATGTCTTGATTACAGAGCCCAACGCCAACGGGAACACCTCTATCAACCACGGTGCAATAACGTTCTTTTATTATTCCTCGGCTAGCTCAACATTCTTGTGGGGCGGTAATGGAGGCTTAACTAAAACAAAGCGTGAAATTAAGTAAACAAGTACTGATGAATTTGAACTCACTGGGACGCCCAAAGCACTCACTTTATGAGAGGAAGGTCAAAAGTTCTGCTACATGTCTTGATTACAGAGCCCAACGCCAACGGGAACACCTCTATCAACCACGGTGCAATAACGTTCTTTTATTATTCCTCGGCTAGCTCAACATTCTTGTGGGGCGGTAATGGAGGCGTAACTAAAACAAAGCGTGAAATTAAGTAAACAAGTACTGATGAATTTGAACTCACTGGGACGTCAAAGCATTCACTTTATCAGAGGAAGGTCAAAAGTTCTGCTACATGTCTTGATTACAGAGCCCAACGCCAACGGGAACACCTCTATCAACCACGGTACAATAACGGTCTTTTATTATTCCTCGGCTAGCTCAACATTCTTGTGGGGCGGTAATGGAGGCGTAACTAAAACAAAGCGTGAAATTAAGTAAACAAGTACTGATGAATTTGAACTCACTGGGACGTCAAAGCATTCACTTTATCAGAGGAAGGTCAAAAGTTCTGCTACATGTCTTGATTACAGAGCCCAACGCCAACGGGAACACCTCTATCAACCACGGTGCAATAACGTTCTTTTATTATTCCTCGGCTAGCTCAACATTCTTGTGGGGCGGTAATGGAGGCTTAACTAAAACAAAGCGTGAAATTAAGTAAACAAGTACTGATGAATTTGAACTCACTGGGACGCCCAAAGCACTCACTTTATGAGAGGAAGGTCAAAAGTTCTGCTACATGTCTTGATTACAGAGCCCAACGCCAACGGGAACACCTCTATCAACCACGGTGCAATAACGTTCTTTTATTATTCCTCGGCTAGCTCAACATTCTTGTGGGGCGGTAATGGAGGCGTAACTAAAACAAAGCGTGAAATTAAGTAAACAAGTACTGATGAATTTGAACTCACTGGGACGTCAAAGCATTCACTTTATCAGAGGAAGGTCAAAAGTTCTGCTACATGTCTTGATTACAGAGCCCAACGCCAACGGGAACACCTCTATCAACCACGGTGCAATAACGTTCTTTTATTATTCCTCGGCTAGCTCAACATTCTTGTGGGGCGGTAATGGAGGCGTAACTAAAACAAAGCGTGAAATTAAGTAAACAAGTACTGATGAATTTGAACCCACTGGGACGTCAAAGCATTCACTTTATGAGAGGAAGGTCAAAAGTTCTGCTACATGTCTTGATTACAGAGCCCAACGCCAACGGGAACACCTCTATCAACCACGGTGCAATAACGTTCTTTTATTATTCCTCGGGTAGCTCAACATTCTTGTGGGGCGGTAATGGAGGCGTAACTAAAACAAAGCGTGAAATTAAGTAAACAAGTACTGATGAATTTGAACTCACTGGGACGTCAAAGCATTCACTTTATCAGAGGAAGGTCAAAAGTTCTGCTACATGTCTTGATTACAGAGCCCAACGCCAACGGGAACACCTCTATCAACCACGGTGCAATAACGTTCTTTTATTATTCCTCGGCTAGCTCAACATTCTTGTGGGGCGGTAATGGAGGCGTAACTAAAACAAAGCGTGAAATTAAGTAAACAAGTACTGATGAATTTGAACTCACTGGGACGTCAAAGCATTCACTTTATCAGAGGAAGGTCAAAAGTTCTGCTACATGTCTTGATTACAGAGCCCAACGCCAACGGGAACACCTCTATCAACCACGGTGCAATAACGTTCTTTTATTATTCCTCGGCTAGCTCAACATTCTTGTGGGGCGGTAATGGAGGCGTAACTAAAACAAAGCGTGAAATTAAGTAAACAAGTACTGATGAATTTGAACCCACTGGGACGTCAAAGCATTCACTTTATGAGAGGAAGGTCAAAAGTTCTGCTACATGTCTTGATTACAGAGCCCAACGCCAACGGGAACACCTCTATCAACCACGGTGCAATAACGTTCTTTTATTATTCCTCGGCTAGCTCAACATTCTTGTGGGGCGGTAATGGAGGCGTAACTAAAACAAAGCGTGAAATTAAGTAAACAAGTACTGATGAATTTGAACCCACTGGGACGTCAAAGCATTCACTTTATGAGAGGAAGGTCAAAAGTTCTGCTACATGTCTTGATTACAGAGCCCAACGCCAACGGGAACACCTCTATCAACCACGGTGCAATAACGTTCTTTTATTATTCCTCGGGTAGCTCAACATTCTTGTGGGGCGGTAATGGAGGCGTAACTAAAACAAAGCGTGAAATTAAGTAAACAAGTACTGATGAATTTGAACTCACTGGGACGTCAAAGCATTCACTTTATCAGAGGAAGGTCAAAAGTTCTGCTACATGTCTTGATTACAGAGCCCAACGCCAACGGGAACACCTCTATCAACCACGGTGCAATAACGTTCTTTTATTATTCCTCGGCTAGCTCAACATTCTTGTGGGGCGGTAATGGAGGCGTAACTAAAACAAAGCGTGAAATTAAGTAAACAAGTACTGATGAATTTGAACTCACTGGGACGTCAAAGCATTCACTTTATCAGAGGAAGGTCAAAAGTTCTGCTACATGTCTTGATTACAGAGCCCAACGCCAACGGGAACACCTCTATCAACCACGGTGCAATAACGTTCTTTTATTATTCCTCGGCTAGCTCAACATTCTTGTGGGGCGGTAATGGAGGCGTAACTAAAACAAAGCGTGAAATTAAGTAAACAAGTACTGATGAATTTGAACTCACTGGGACGTCAAAGCATTCACTTTATCAGAGGAAGGTCAAAAGTTCTGCTACATGTCTTGATTACAGAGCCCAACGCCAACGGGAACACCTCTATCAACCACGGTGCAATAACGTTCTTTTATTATTCCTCGGGTAGCTCAACATTCTTGTGGGGCGGTAATGGAGGCGTAACTAAAACAAAGCGTGAAATTAAGTAAACAAGTACTGATGAATTTGAACTCACTGGGACGTCAAAGCATTCACTTTATCAGAGGAAGGTCAAAAGTTCTGCTACATGTCTTGATTACAGAGCCCAACGCCAACGGGAACACCTCTATCAACCACGGTGCAATAACGTTCTTTTATTATTCCTCGGGTAGCTCAACATTCTTGTGGGGCGGTAATGGAGGCGTAACTAAAACAAAGCGTGAAATTAAGTAAACAAGTACTGATGAATTTGAACCCACTGGGACGTCAAAGCATTCACTTTATGAGAGGAAGGTCAAAAGTTCTGCTACATGTCTTGATTACAGAGCCCAACGCCAACGGGAACACCTCTATCAACCACGGTGCAATAACGTTCTTTTATTATTCCTCGGGTAGCTCAACATTCTTGTGGGGCGGTAATGGAGGCGTAACTAAAACAAAGCGTGAAATTAAGTAAACAAGTACTGATGAATTTGAACTCACTGGGACGTCAAAGCATTCACTTTATCAGAGGAAGGTCAAAAGTTCTGCTACATGTCTTGATTACAGAGCCCAACGCCAACGGGAACACCTCTATCAACCACGGTGCAATAACGTTCTTTTATTATTCCTCGGCTAGCTCAACATTCTTGTGGGGCGGTAATGGAGGCGTAACTAAAACAAAGCGTGAAATTAAGTAAACAAGTACTGATGAATTTGAACCCACTGGGACGTCAAAGCATTCACTTTATGAGAGGAAGGTCAAAAGTTCTGCTACATGTCTTGATTACAGAGCCCAACGCCAACGGGAACACCTCTATCAACCACGGTGCAATAACGTTCTTTTATTATTCCTCGGGTAGCTCAACATTCTTGTGGGGCGGTAATGGAGGCGTAACTAAAACAAAGCGTGAAATTAAGTAAACAAGTACTGATGAATTTGAACTCACTGGGACGTCAAAGCATTCACTTTATCAGAGGAAGGTCAAAAGTTCTGCTACATGTCTTGATTACAGAGCCCAACGCCAACGGGAACACCTCTATCAACCACGGTGCAATAACGTTCTTTTATTATTCCTCGGCTAGCTCAACATTCTTGTGGGGCGGTAATGGAGGCGTAACTAAAACAAAGCGTGAAATTAAGTAAACAAGTACTGATGAATTTGAACTCACTGGGACGTCAAAGCATTCACTTTATCAGAGGAAGCTCAAAAGTTCTGCTACATGTCTTGATTACAGAGCCCAACGCCAACGGGAACACCTCTATCAACCACGGTGCAATAACGTTCTTTTATTATTCCTCGGGTAGCTCAACATTCTTGTGGGGCGGTAATGGAGGCGTAACTAAAACAAAGCGTGAAATTAAGTAAACAAGTACTGATGAATTTGAACTCACTGGGACGTCAAAGCATTCACTTTATCAGAGGAAGCTCAAAAGTTCTGCTACATGTCTTGATTACAGAGCCCTACGCCAACGGGAACACCTCTATCAACCACGGTGCGATAACGTTCTTTTATTATTCCTCGGCTAGCTCAACATTCTTGTGGGGCGGTAATGGAGGCGTAACTAAAACAAAGCGTGAAATTAAGTAAACAAGTACTGATGAATTTGAACTCACTGGGACGTCAAAGCATTCACTTTATCAGAGGAAGCTCAAAAGTTCTGCTACATGTCTTGATTACAGAGCCCAACGCCAACGGGAACACCTCTATCAACCACGGTGCGATAACGTTCTTTTATTATTCCTCGGGTAGCTCAACATTCTTGTGGGGCGGTAATGGAGGCGTAACTAAAACAAAGCGTGAAATTAAGTAAACAAGTACTGATGAATTTGAACTCACTGGGACGTCAAAGCATTCACTTTATCAGAGGAAGCTCAAAAGTTCTGCTACATGTCTTGATTACAGAGCCCAACGCCAACGGGAACACCTCTATCAACCACGGTGCGATAACGTTCTTTTATTATTCCTCGGCTAGCTCAACATTCTTGTGGGGCGGTAATGGAGGCGTAACTAAAACAAAGCGTGAAATTAAGTAAACAAGTACTGATGAATTTGAACTCACTGGGACGTCAAAGCATTCACTTTATCAGAGGAAGCTCAAAAGTTCTGCTACATGTCTTGATTACAGAGCCCAACGCCAACGGGAACACCTCTATCAACCACGGTGCGATAACGTTCTTTTATTATTCCTCGGCTAGCTCAACATTCTTGTGGGGCGGTAATGGAGGCGTAACTAAAACAAAGCGTGAAATTAAGTAAACAAGTACTGATGAATTTGAACTCACTGGGACGTCAAAGCATTCACTTTATCAGAGGAAGCTCAAAAGTTCTGCTACATGTCTTGATTACAGAGCCCAACGCCAACGGGAACACCTCTATCAACCACGGTGCGATAACGTTCTTTTATTATTCCTCGGCTAGCTCAACATTCTTGTGGGGCGGTAATGGAGGCGTAACTAAAACAAAGCGTGAAATTAAGTAAACAAGTACTGATGAATTTGAACTCACTGGGACGTCAAAGCATTCACTTTATCAGAGGAAGCTCAAAAGTTCTGCTACATGTCTTGATTACAGAGCCCAACGCCAACGGGAACACCTCTATCAACCACGGTGCGATAACGTTCTTTTATTATTCCTCGGGTAGCTCAACATTCTTGTGGGGCGGTAATGGAGGCGTAACTAAAACAAAGCGTGAAATTAAGTAAACAAGTACTGATGAATTTGAACTCACTGGGACGTCAAAGCATTCACTTTATCAGAGGAAGCTCAAAAGTTCTGCTACATGTCTTGATTACAGAGCCCAACGCCAACGGGAACACCTCTATCAACCACGGTGCGATAACGTTCTTTTATTATTCCTCGGGTAGCTCAACATTCTTGTGGGGCGGTAATGGAGGCGTAACTAAAACAAAGCGTGAAATTAAGTAAACAAGTACTGATGAATTTGAACTCACTGGGACGTCAAAGCATTCACTTTATCAGAGGAAGCTCAAAAGTTCTGCTACATGTCTTGATTACAGAGCCCAACGCCAACGGGAACACCTCTATCAACCACGGTGCGATAACGTTCTTTTATTATTCCTCGGGTAGCTCAACATTCTTGTGGGGCGGTAATGGAGGCGTAACTAAAACAAAGCGTGAAATTAAGTAAACAAGTACTGATGAATTTGAACTCACTGGGACGTCAAAGCATTCACTTTATCAGAGGAAGCTCAAAAGTTCTGCTACATGTCTTGATTACAGAGCCCAACGCCAACGGGAACACCTCTATCAACCACGGTGCAATAACGTTCTTTTATTATTCCTCGGGTAGCTCAACATTCTTGTGGGGCGGTGATGGAGGCGTAACTAAAACAAAGCGTGAAATTAAGTAAACAATTACTGATGAATTTGAACTCACTGGGACGTCAAAGCATTCACTTTATCAGAGGAAGCTCAAAAGTTCTGCTACATGTCTTGATTACAGAGCCCAACGCCAACGGGAACACCTCTATCAACCACGGTGCGATAACGTTCTTTTATTATTCCTCGGGTAGCTCAACATTCTTGTGGGGCGGTAATGGAGGCGTAACTAAAACAAAGCGTGAAATTAAGTAAACAAGTACTGATGAATTTGAACTCACTGGGACGTCAAAGCATTCACTTTATCAGAGGAAGCTCAAAAGTTCTGCTACATGTCTTGATTACAGAGCCCAACGCCAACGGGAACACCTCTATCAACCACGGTGCAATAACGTTCTTTTATTATTCCTCGGCTAGCTCAACATTCTTGTGGGGCGGTAATGGAGGCGTAACTAAAACAAAGCGTGAAATTAAGTAAACAAGTACTGATGAATTTGAACTCACTGGGACGTCAAAGCATTCACTTTATCAGAGGAAGCTCAAAAGTTCTGCTACATGTCTTGATTACAGAGCCCAACGCCAACGGGAACACCTCTATCAACCACGGTGCAATAACGTTCTTTTATTATTCCTCGGCTAGCTCAACATTCTTGTGGGGCGGTAATGGAGGCGTAACTAAAACAAAGCGTGAAATTAAGTAAACAAGTACTGATGAATTTGAACTCACTGGGACGTCAAAGCATTCACTTTATCAGAGGAAGCTCAAAAGTTCTGCTACATGTCTTGATTACAGAGCCCAACGCCAACGGGAACACCTCTATCAACCACGGTGCAATAACGTTCTTTTATTATTCCTCGGCTAGCTCAACATTCTTGTGGGGCGGTAATGGAGGCGTAACTAAAACAAAGCGTGAAATTAAGTAAACAAGTACTGATGAATTTGAACTCACTGGGACGTCAAAGCATTCACTTTATCAGAGGAAGCTCAAAAGTTCTGCTACATGTCTTGATTACAGAGCCCAACGCCAACGGGAACACCTCTATCAACCACGGTGCAATAACGTTCTTTTATTATTCCTCGGCTAGCTCAACATTCTTGTGGGGCGGTAATGGAGGCGTAACTAAAACAAAGCGTGAAATTAAGTAAACAAGTACTGATGAATTTGAACTCACTGGGACGTCAAAGCATTCACTTTATCAGAGGAAGCTCAAAAGTTCTGCTACATGTCTTGATTACAGAGCCCAACGCCAACGGGAACACCTCTATCAACCACGGTGCAATAACGTTCTTTTATTATTCCTCGGCTAGCTCAACATTCTTGTGGGGCGGTAATGGAGGCGTAACTAAAACAAAGCGTGAAATTAAGTAAACAAGTACTGATGAATTTGAACTCACTGGGACGTCAAAGCATTCACTTTATCAGAGGAAGCTCAAAAGTTCTGCTACATGTCTTGATTACAGAGCCCAACGCCAACGGGAACACCTCTATCAACCACGGTGCAATAACGGTCTTTTATTATTCCTCGGCTAGCTCAACATTCTTGTGGGGCGGTAATGGAGGCGTAACTAAAACAAAGCGTGAAATTAAGTAAACAAGTACTGATGAATTTGAACTCACTGGGACGTCAAAGCATTCACTTTATCAGAGGAAGCTCAAAAGTTCTGCTACATGTCTTGATTACAGAGCCCAACGCCAACGGGAACACCTCTATCAACCACGGTGCAATAACGTTCTTTTATTATTCCTCGGGTAGCTCAACATTCTTGTGGGGCGGTAATGGAGGCGTAACTAAAACAAAGCGTGAAATTAAGTAAACAAGTACTGATGAATTTGAACTCACTGGGACGTCAAAGCATTCACTTTATCAGAGGAAGCTCAAAAGTTCTGCTACATGTCTTGATTACAGAGCCCAACGCCAACGGGAACACCTCTATCAACCACGGTGCAATAACGGTCTTTTATTATTCCTCGGCTAGCTCAACATTCTTGTGGGGCGGTAATGGAGGCGTAACTAAAACAAAGCGTGAAATTAAGTAAACAAGTACTGATGAATTTGAACTCACTGGGACGTCAAAGCATTCACTTTATCAGAGGAAGCTCAAAAGTTCTGCTACATGTCTTGATTACAGAGCCCAACGCCAACGGGAACACCTCTATCAACCACGGTGCAATAACGTTCTTTTATTATTCCTCGGCTAGCTCAACATTCTTGTGGGGCGGTAATGGAGGCGTAACTAAAACAAAGCGTGAAATTAAGTAAACAAGTACTGATGAATTTGAACTCACTGGGACGTCAAAGCATTCACTTTATCAGAGGAAGCTCAAAAGTTCTGCTACATGTCTTGATTACAGAGCCCAACGCCAACGGGAACACCTCTATCAACCACGGTGCAATAACGTTCTTTTATTATTCCTCGGGTAGCTCAACATTCTTGTGGGGCGGTAATGGAGGCGTAACTAAAACAAAGCGTGAAATTAAGTAAACAAGTACTGATGAATTTGAACTCACTGGGACGTCAAAGCATTCACTTTATCAGAGGAAGCTCAAAAGTTCTGCTACATGTCTTGATTACAGAGCCCAACGCCAACGGGAACACCTCTATCAACCACGGTGCAATAACGTTCTTTTATTATTCCTCGGCTAGCTCAACATTCTTGTGGGGCGGTAATGGAGGCGTAACTAAAACAAAGCGTGAAATTAAGTAAACAAGTACTGATGAATTTGAACTCACTGGGACGTCAAAGCATTCACTTTATCAGAGGAAGCTCAAAAGTTCTGCTACATGTCTTGATTACAGAGCCCAACGCAAACGGGAACACCTCTATCAACCACGGTGCAATAACGTTGTTTTATTATTCCTCGGGTAGCTCAACATTCTTGTGGGGCGGTAATGGAGGCGTAACTAAAACAAAGCGTGAAATTAAGTAAACAAGTACTGATGAATTTGAACTCACTGGGACGTCAAAGCATTCACTTTATCAGAGGAAGCTCAAAAGTTCTGCTACATGTCTTGATTACAGAGCCCAACGCCAACGGGAACACCTCTATCAACCACGGTGCAATAACGTTCTTTTATTATTCCTCGGGTAGCTCAACATTCTTGTGGGGCGGTAATGGAGGCGTAACTAAAACAAAGCGTGAAATTAAGTAAACAAGTACTGATGAATTTGAACTCACTGGGACGTCAAAGCATTCACTTTATCAGAGGAAGCTCAAAAGTTCTGCTACATGTCTTGATTACAGAGCCCAACGCCAACGGGAACACCTCTATCAACCACGGTGCGATAACGTTCTTTTATTATTCCTCGGGTAGCTCAACATTCTTGTGGGGCGGTAATGGAGGCGTAACTAAAACAAAGCGTGAAATTAAGTAAACAAGTACTGATGAATTTGAACTCACTGGGACGTCAAAGCATTCACTTTATCAGAGGAAGCTCAAAAGTTCTGCTACATGTCTTGATTACAGAGCCCAACGCCAACGGGAACACCTCTATCAACCACGGTGCGATAACGTTCTTTTATTATTCCTCGGGTAGCTCAACATTCTTGTGGGGCGGTAATGGAGGCGTAACTAAAACAAAGCGTGAAATTAAGTAAACAAGTACTGATGAATTTGAACTCACTGGGACGTCAAAGCATTCACTTTATCAGAGGAAGCTCAAAAGTTCTGCTACATGTCTTGATTACAGAGCCCAACGCCAACGGGAACACCTCTATCAACCACGGTGCAATAACGTTCTTTTATTATTCCTCGGGTAGCTCAACATTCTTGTGGGGCGGTAATGGAGGCGTAACTAAAACAAAGCGTGAAATTAAGTAAACAAGTACTGATGAATTTGAACTCACTGGGACGTCAAAGCATTCACTTTATCAGAGGAAGCTCAAAAGTTCTGCTACATGTCTTGATTACAGAGCCCAACGCCAACGGGAACACCTCTATCAACCACGGTGCAATAACGTTCTTTTATTATTCCTCGGGTAGCTCAACATTCTTGTGGGGCGGTAATGGAGACGTAACTAAAACAAAGCGTGAAATTAAGTAAACAAGTACTGATGAATTTGAACTCACTGGGACGTCAAAGCATTCACTTTATCAGAGGAAGCTCAAAAGTTCTGCTACATGTCTTGATTACAGAGCCCAACGCGAACGGGAACACCTCTATCAACCACGGTGCAATAACGTTCTTTTATTATTCCTCGGGTAGCTCAACATTCTTGTGGGGCGGTAATGGAGGCGTAACTAAAACAAAGCGTGAAATTAAGTAAACAAGTACTGATGAATTTGAACTCACTGGGACGTCAAAGCATTCACTTTATCAGAGGAAGCTCAAAAGTTCTGCTACATGTCTTGATTACAGAGCCCAACGCAAACGGGAACACCTCTATCAACCACGGTGCAATAACGTTCTTTTATTATTCCTCGGCTAGCTAAACATTCTTGTGGGGCGGTAATGGAGGCGTAACTAAAACAAAGCGTGAAATTAAGTAAACAAGTACTGATGAATTTGAACTCACTGGGACGTCAAAGCATTCACTTTATCAGAGGAAGCTCAAAAGTTCTGCTACATGTCTTGATTACAGAGCCCAACGCCAACGGGAACACCTCTATCAACCACGGTGCAATAACGTTCTTTTATTATTCCTCGGCTAGCTCAACATTCTTGTGGGGCGGTAATGGAGGCGTAACTAAAACAAAGCGTGAAATTAAGTAAACAAGTACTGATGAATTTGAACTCACTGGGACGTCAAAGCATTCACTTTATCAGAGGAAGCTCAAAAGTTCTGCTACATGTCTTGATTACAGAGCCCAACGCCAACGGGAACACCTCTATCAACCACGGTGCGATAACGTTCTTTTATTATTCCTCGGGTAGCTCAACATTCTTGTGGGGCGGTAATGGAGGCGTAACTAAAACAAAGCGTGAAATTAAGTAAACAAGTACTGATGAATTTGAACTCACTGGGACGTCAAAGCAGTCACTTTATCAGAGGAAGGTCAAAAGTTCTGCTACATGTCTTGATTACAGAGCCCAACGCCAACGGGAACACCTCTATCAACCACGGTGCGATAACGTTCTTTTATTATTCCTCGGCTAGCTCAACATTCTTGTGGGGCGGTAATGGAGGCGTAACTAAAACAAAGCGTGAAATTAAGTAAACAAGTACTGATGAATTTGAACTCACTGGGACGTCAAAGCATTCACTTTATCAGAGGAAGCTCAAAAGGTCTGCTACATGTCTTGATTACAGAGCCCAACGCCAACGGGAACACCTCTATCAACCACGGTGCAATAACGTTCTTTTATTATTCCTCGGGTAGCTCAACATTCTTGTGGGGCGGTAATGGAGGCGTAACTAAAACAAAGCGTGAAATTAAGTAAACAAGTACTGATGAATTTGAACTCACTGGGACGTCAAAGCATTCACTTTATCAGAGGAAGCTCAAAAGTTCTGCTACATGTCTTGATTACAGAGCCCAACGCCAACGGGAACACCTCTATCAACCACGGTGCGATAACGTTCTTTTATTATTCCTCGGGTAGCTCAACATTCTTGTGGGGCGGTAATGGAGGCGTAACTAAAACAAAGCGTGAAATTAAGTAAACAAGTACTGATGAATTTGAACTCACTGGGACGTCAAAGCATTCACTTTATCAGAGGAAGCTCAAAAGTTCTGCTACATGTCTTGATTACAGAGCCCAACGCCAACGGGAACACCTCTATCAACCACGGTGCAATAACGTTCTTTTATTATTCCTCGGCTAGCTCAACATTCTTGTGGGGCGGTAATGGAGGCGTAACTAAAACAAAGCGTGAAATTAAGTAAACAAGTACTGATGAATTTGAACTCACTGGGACGTCAAAGCATTCACTTTATCAGAGGAAGGTCAAAAGTTCTGCTACATGTCTTGATTACAGAGCCCAACGCCAACGGGAACACCTCTATCAACCACGGTGCAATAACGTTCTTTTATTATTCCTCGGCTAGCTCAACATTCTTGTGGGGCGGTAATGGAGGCGTAACTAAAACAAAGCGTGAAATTAAGTAAACAAGTACTGATGAATTTGAACTCACTGGGACGTCAAAGCATTCACTTTATCAGAGGAAGCTCAAAAGTTCTGCTACATGTCTTGATTACAGAGCCCAACGCCAACGGGAACACCTCTATCAACCACGGTGCAATAACGTTCTTTTATTATTCCTCGGGTAGCTCAACATTCTTGTGGGGCGGTAATGGAGGCGTAACTAAAACAAAGCGTGAAATTAAGTAAACAAGTACTGATGAATTTGAACTCACTGGGACGTCAAAGCATTCACTTTATCAGAGGAAGCTCAAAAGTTCTGCTACATGTCTTGATTACAGAGCCCAACGCCAACGGGAACACCTCTATCAACCACGGTGCAATAACGTTCTTTTATTATTCCTCGGGTAGCTCAACATTCTTGTGGGGCGGTAATGGAGGCGTAACTAAAACAAAGCGTGAAATTAAGTAAACAAGTACTGATGAATTTGAACTCACTGGGACGTCAAAGCATTCACTTTATCAGAGGAAGCTCAAAAGTTCTGCTACATGTCTTGATTACAGAGCCCAACGCCAACGGGAACACCTCTATCAACCACGGTGCAATAACGTTCTTTTATTATTCCTCGGGTAGCTCAACATTCTTGTGGGGCGGTAATGGAGGCGTAACTAAAACAAAGCGTGAAATTAAGTAAACAAGTACTGATGAATTTGAACTCACTGGGACGTCAAAGCATTCACTTTATCAGAGGAAGCTCAAAAGTTCTGCTACATGTCTTGATTACAGAGCCCAACGCCAACGGGAACACCTCTATCAACCACGGTGCAATAACGTTCTTTTATTATTCCTCGGGTAGCTCAACATTCTTGTGGGGCGGTAATGGAGGCGTAACTAAAACAAAGCGTGAAATTAAGTAAACAAGTACTGATGAATTTGAACTCACTGGGACGTCAAAGCATTCACTTTATCAGAGGAAGCTCAAAAGTTCTGCTACATGTCTTGATTACAGAGCCCAACGCCAACGGGAACACCTCTATCAACCACGGTGCGATAACGTTCTTTTATTATTCCTCGGGTAGCTCAACATTCTTGTGGGGCGGTAATGGAGGCGTAACTAAAACAAAGCGTGAAATTAAGTAAACAAGTACTGATGAATTTGAACTCACTGGGACGTCAAAGCATTCACTTTATCAGAGGAAGCTCAAAAGTTCTGCTACATGTCTTGATTACAGAGCCCAACGTCAACGGAAACACCTCTATCAACCACGGTGCAATAACGTTCTTTTATTATTCCTCGGGTAGCTCAACATTCTTGTGGGGCGGTAATGGAGGCGTAACTAAAACAACGCGTGAAATTAAGTAAACAAGTACTGATGAATTTGAACTCACTGGGACGTCAAAGCATTCACTTTATCAGAGGAAGCTCAAAAGTTCTGCTACATGTCTTGATTACAGAGCCCAACGCCAACGGGAACACCTCTATCAACCACGGTGCGATAACGTTCTTTTATTATTCCTCGGGTAGCTCAACATTCTTGTGGGGCGGTAATGGAGGCGTAACTAAAACAAAGCGTGAAATTAAGTAAACAAGTACTGATGAATTTGAACTCACTGGGACGTCAAAGCATTCACTTTATCAGAGGAAGCTCAAAAGTTCTGCTACATGTCTTGATTACAGAGCCCAACGTCAACGGAAACACCTCTATCAACCACGGTGCGATAACGTTCTTTTATTATTCCTCGGCTAGCTCAACATTCTTGTGGGGCGGTAATGGAGGCGTAACTAAAACAAAGCGTGAAATTAAGTAAACAAGTACTGATGAATTTGAACTCACTGGGACGTCAAAGCATTCACTTTATCAGAGGAAGCTCAAAAGTTCTGCTACATGTCTTGATTACAGAGCCCAACGCCAACGGGAACACCTCTATCAACCACGGTGCAATAACGTTCTTTTATTATTCCTCGGGTAGCTCAACATTCTTGTGGGGCGGTAATGGAGGCGTAACTAAAACAAAGCGTGAAATTAAGTAAACAAGTACTGATGAATTTGAACTCACTGGGACGTCAAAGCATTCACTTTATCAGAGGAAGCTCAAAAGTTCTGCTACATGTCTTGATTACAGAGCCCAACGCCAACGGGAACACCTCTATCAACCACGGTGCAATAACGTTCTTTTATTATTCCTCGGGTAGCTCAACATTCTTGTGGGGCGGTAATGGAGGCGTAACTAAAACAAAGCGTGAAATTAAGTAAACAAGTACTGATGAATTTGAACTCACTGGGACGTCAAAGCATTCACTTTATCAGAGGAAGCTCAAAAGTTCTGCTACATGTCTTGATTACAGAGCCCAACGCCAACGGGAACACCTCTATCAACCACGGTGCGATAACGTTCTTTTATTATTCCTCGGCTAGCTCAACATTCTTGTGGGGCGGTAATGGAGGCGTAACTAAAACAAAGCGTGAAATTAAGTAAACAAGTACTGATGAATTTGAACTCACTGGGACGTCAAAGCATTCACTTTATCAGAGGAAGCTCAAAAGTTCTGCTACATGTCTTGATTACAGAGCCCAACGCCAACGGGAACACCTCTATCAACCACGGTGCGATAACGTTCTTTTATTATTCCTCGGCTAGCTCAACATTCTTGTGGGGCGGTAATGGAGGCGTAACTAAAACAAAGCGTGAAATTAAGTAAACAAGTACTGATGAATTTGAACTCACTGGGACGTCAAAGCATTCACTTTATCAGAGGAAGCTCAAAAGTTCTGCTACATGTCTTGATTACAGAGCCCAACGCCAACGGGAACACCTCTATCAACCACGGTGCAATAACGTTCTTTTATTATTCCTCGGGTAGCTCAACATTCTTGTGGGGCGGTAATGGAGGCGTAACTAAAACAAAGCGTGAAATTAAGTAAACAAGTACTGATGAATTTGAACTCACTGGGACGTCAAAGCATTCACTTTATCAGAGGAAGCTCAAAAGTTCTGCTACATGTCTTGATTACAGAGCCCAACGCCAACGGGAACACCTCTATCAACCACGGTGCGATAACGTTCTTTTATTATTCCTCGGCTAGCTCAACATTCTTGTGGGGCGGTAATGGAGGCGTAACTAAAACAAAGCGTGAAATTAAGTAAACAAGTACTGATGAATTTGAACTCACTGGGACGTCAAAGCATTCACTTTATCAGAGGAAGCTCAAAAGTTCTGCTACATGTCTTGATTACAGAGCCCAACGCCAACGGGAACACCTCTATCAACCACGGTGCAATAACGTTCTTTTATTATTCCTCGGGTAGCTCAACATTCTTGTGGGGCGGTAATGGAGGCGTAACTAAAACAAAGCGTGAAATTAAGTAAACAAGTACTGATGAATTTGAACTCACTGGGACGTCAAAGCATTCACTTTATCAGAGGAAGCTCAAAAGTTCTGCTACATGTCTTGATTACAGAGCCCAACGTCAACGGAAACACCTCTATCAACCACGGTGCAATAACGTTCTTTTATTATTCCTCGGGTAGCTCAACATTCTTGTGGGGCGGTAATGGAGGCGTAACTAAAACAAAGCGTGAAATTAAGTAAACAAGTACTGATGAATTTGAACTCACTGGGACGTCAAAGCATTCACTTTATCAGAGGAAGCTCAAAAGTTCTGCTACATGTCTTGATTACAGAGCCCAACGCCAACGGGAACACCTCTATCAACCACGGTGCGATAACGTTCTTTTATTATTCCTCGGCTAGCTCAACATTCTTGTGGGGCGGTAATGGAGGCGTAACTAAAACAAAGCGTGAAATTAAGTAAACAAGTACTGATGAATTTGAACTCACTGGGACGTCAAAGCATTCACTTTATCAGAGGAAGCTCAAAAGTTCTGCTACATGTCTTGATTACAGAGCCCAACGCCAACGGGAACACCTCTATCAACCACGGTGCAATAACGTTCTTTTATTATTCCTCGGGTAGCTCAACATTCTTGTGGGGCGGTAATGGAGGCGTAACTAAAACAAAGCGTGAAATTAAGTAAACAAGTACTGATGAATTTGAACTCACTGGGACGTCAAAGCATTCACTTTATCAGAGGAAGCTCAAAAGTTCTGCTACATGTCTTGATTACAGAGCCCAACGCCAACGGGAACACCTCTATCAACCACGGTGCGATAACGTTCTTTTATTATTCCTCGGGTAGCTCAACATTCTTGTGGGGCGGTAATGGAGGCGTAACTAAAACAAAGCGTGAAATTAAGTAAACAAGTACTGATGAATTTGAACTCACTGGGACGTCAAAGCATTCACTTTATCAGAGGAAGCTCAAAAGTTCTGCTACATGTCTTGATTACAGAGCCCAACGCCAACGGGAACACCTCTATCAACCACGGTGCGATAACGTTCTTTTATTATTCCTCGGCTAGCTCAACATTCTTGTGGGGCGGTAATGGAGGCGTAACTAAAACAAAGCGTGAAATTAAGTAAACAAGTACTGATGAATTTGAACTCACTGGGACGTCAAAGCATTCACTTTATCAGAGGAAGCTCAAAAGTTCTGCTACATGTCTTGATTACAGAGCCCAACGCCAACGGGAACACCTCTATCAACCACGGTGCAATAACGTTCTTTTATTATTCCTCGGGTAGCTCAACATTCTTGTGGGGCGGTAATGGAGGCGTAACTAAAACAAAGCGTGAAATTAAGTAAACAAGTACTGATGAATTTGAACTCACTGGGACGTCAAAGCATTCACTTTATCAGAGGAAGCTCAAAAGTTCTGCTACATGTCTTGATTACAGAGCCCAACGCCAACGGGAACACCTCTATCAACCACGGTGCGATAACGTTCTTTTATTATTCCTCGGGTAGCTCAACATTCTTGTGGGGCGGTAATGGAGGCGTAACTAAAACAAAGCGTGAAATTAAGTAAACAAGTACTGATGAATTTGAACTCACTGGGACGTCAAAGCATTCACTTTATCAGAGGAAGCTCAAAAGTTCTGCTACATGTCTTGATTACAGAGCCCAACGCCAACGGGAACACCTCTATCAACCACGGTGCAATAACGTTCTTTTATTATTCCTCGGCTAGCTCAACATTCTTGTGGGGCGGTAATGGAGGCGTAACTAAAACAAAGCGTGAAATTAAGTAAACAAGTACTGATGAATTTGAACTCACTGGGACGTCAAAGCATTCACTTTATCAGAGGAAGGTCAAAAGTTCTGCTACATGTCTTGATTACAGAGCCCAACGCCAACGGGAACACCTCTATCAACCACGGTGCAATAACGTTCTTTTATTATTCCTCGGCTAGCTCAACATTCTTGTGGGGCGGTAATGGAGGCGTAACTAAAACAAAGCGTGAAATTAAGTAAACAAGTACTGATGAATTTGAACTCACTGGGACGTCAAAGCATTCACTTTATCAGAGGAAGCTCAAAAGTTCTGCTACATGTCTTGATTACAGAGCCCAACGCCAACGGGAACACCTCTATCAACCACGGTGCAATAACGTTCTTTTATTATTCCTCGGGTAGCTCAACATTCTTGTGGGGCGGTAATGGAGGCGTAACTAAAACAAAGCGTGAAATTAAGTAAACAAGTACTGATGAATTTGAACTCACTGGGACGTCAAAGCATTCACTTTATCAGAGGAAGCTCAAAAGTTCTGCTACATGTCTTGATTACAGAGCCCAACGCCAACGGGAACACCTCTATCAACCACGGTGCAATAACGTTCTTTTATTATTCCTCGGGTAGCTCAACATTCTTGTGGGGCGGTAATGGAGGCGTAACTAAAACAAAGCGTGAAATTAAGTAAACAAGTACTGATGAATTTGAACTCACTGGGACGTCAAAGCATTCACTTTATCAGAGGAAGCTCAAAAGTTCTGCTACATGTCTTGATTACAGAGCCCAACGCCAACGGGAACACCTCTATCAACCACGGTGCAATAACGTTCTTTTATTATTCCTCGGGTAGCTCAACATTCTTGTGGGGCGGTAATGGAGGCGTAACTAAAACAAAGCGTGAAATTAAGTAAACAAGTACTGATGAATTTGAACTCACTGGGACGTCAAAGCATTCACTTTATCAGAGGAAGCTCAAAAGTTCTGCTACATGTCTTGATTACAGAGCCCAACGCCAACGGGAACACCTCTATCAACCACGGTGCAATAACGTTCTTTTATTATTCCTCGGGTAGCTCAACATTCTTGTGGGGCGGTAATGGAGGCGTAACTAAAACAAAGCGTGAAATTAAGTAAACAAGTACTGATGAATTTGAACTCACTGGGACGTCAAAGCATTCACTTTATCAGAGGAAGCTCAAAAGTTCTGCTACATGTCTTGATTACAGAGCCCAACGCCAACGGGAACACCTCTATCAACCACGGTGCGATAACGTTCTTTTATTATTCCTCGGGTAGCTCAACATTCTTGTGGGGCGGTAATGGAGGCGTAACTAAAACAAAGCGTGAAATTAAGTAAACAAGTACTGATGAATTTGAACTCACTGGGACGTCAAAGCATTCACTTTATCAGAGGAAGCTCAAAAGTTCTGCTACATGTCTTGATTACAGAGCCCAACGTCAACGGAAACACCTCTATCAACCACGGTGCAATAACGTTCTTTTATTATTCCTCGGGTAGCTCAACATTCTTGTGGGGCGGTAATGGAGGCGTAACTAAAACAACGCGTGAAATTAAGTAAACAAGTACTGATGAATTTGAACTCACTGGGACGTCAAAGCATTCACTTTATCAGAGGAAGCTCAAAAGTTCTGCTACATGTCTTGATTACAGAGCCCAACGCCAACGGGAACACCTCTATCAACCACGGTGCGATAACGTTCTTTTATTATTCCTCGGGTAGCTCAACATTCTTGTGGGGCGGTAATGGAGGCGTAACTAAAACAAAGCGTGAAATTAAGTAAACAAGTACTGATGAATTTGAACTCACTGGGACGTCAAAGCATTCACTTTATCAGAGGAAGCTCAAAAGTTCTGCTACATGTCTTGATTACAGAGCCCAACGTCAACGGAAACACCTCTATCAACCACGGTGCAATAACGTTCTTTTATTATTCCTCGGGTAGCTCAACATTCTTGTGGGGCGGTAATGGAGGCGTAACTAAAACAAAGCGTGAAATTAAGTAAACAAGTACTGATGAATTTGAACTCACTGGGACGTCAAAGCATTCACTTTATCAGAGGAAGCTCAAAAGTTCTGCTACATGTCTTGATTACAGAGCCCAACGCCAACGGGAACACCTCTATCAACCACGGTGCGATAACGTTCTTTTATTATTCCTCGGCTAGCTCAACATTCTTGTGGGGCGGTAATGGAGGCGTAACTAAAACAAAGCGTGAAATTAAGTAAACAAGTACTGATGAATTTGAACTCACTGGGACGTCAAAGCATTCACTTTATCAGAGGAAGCTCAAAAGTTCTGCTACATGTCTTGATTACAGAGCCCAACGTCAACGGGAACACCTCTATCAACCACGGTGCAATAACGTTCTTTTATTATTCCTCGGCTAGCTCAACATTCTTGTGGGGCGGTAATGGAGGCGTAACTAAAACAAAGCGTGAAATTAAGTAAACAAGTACTGATGAATTTGAACTCACTGGGACGTCAAAGCATTCACTTTATCAGAGGAAGCTCAAAAGTTCTGCTACATGTCTTGATTACAGAGCCCAACGTCAACGGGAACACCTCTATCAACCACGGTGCAATAACGTTCTTTTATTATTCCTCGGGTAGCTCAACATTCTTGTGGGGCGGTAATGGAGGCGTAACTAAAACAAAGCGTGAAATTAAGTAAACAAGTACTGATGAATTTGAACTCACTGGGACGTCAAAGCATTCACTTTATCAGAGGAAGCTCAAAAGTTCTGCTACATGTCTTGATTACAGAGCCCAACGTCAACGGGAACACCTCTATCAACCACGGTGCGATAACGTTCTTTTATTATTCCTCGGCTAGCTCAACATTCTTGTGGGGCGGTAATGGAGGCGTAACTAAAACAAAGCGTGAAATTAAGTAAACAAGTACTGATGAATTTGAACTCACTGGGACGTCAAAGCATTCACTTTATCAGAGGAAGCTCAAAAGTTCTGCTACATGTCTTGATTACAGAGCCCAACGTCAACGGGAACACCTCTATCAACCACGGTGCAATAACGTTCTTTTATTATTCCTCGGCTAGCTCAACATTCTTGTGGGGCGGTAATGGAGGCGTAACTAAAACAAAGCGTGAAATTAAGTAAACAAGTACTGATGAATTTGAACTCACTGGGACGTCAAAGCATTCACTTTATCAGAGGAAGCTCAAAAGTTCTGCTACATGTCTTGATTACAGAGCCCAACGCCAACGGGAACACCTCTATCAACCACGGTGCAATAACGTTCTTTTATTATTCCTCGGCTAGCTCAACATTCTTGTGGGGCGGTAATGGAGGCGTAACTAAAACAAAGCGTGAAATTAAGTAAACAAGTACTGATGAATTTGAACTCACTGGGACGTCAAAGCATTCACTTTATCAGAGGAAGCTCAAAAGTTCTGCTACATGTCTTGATTACAGAGCCCAACGTCAACGGGAACACCTCTATCAACCACGGTGCAATAACGTTCTTTTATTATTCCTCGGCTAGCTCAACATTCTTGTGGGGCGGTAATGGAGGCGTAACTAAAACAAAGCGTGAAATTAAGTAAACAAGTACTGATGAATTTGAACTCACTGGGACGTCAAAGCATTCACTTTATCAGAGGAAGCTCAAAAGTTCTGCTACATGTCTTGATTACAGAGCCCAACGCCAACGGGAACACCTCTATCAACCACGGTGCAATAACGTTCTTTTATTATTCCTCGGCTAGCTCAACATTCTTGTGGGGCGGTAATGGAGGCGTAACTAAAACAAAGCGTGAAATTAAGTAAACAAGTACTGATGAATTTGAACTCACTGGGACGTCAAAGCATTCACTTTATCAGAGGAAGCTCAAAAGTTCTGCTACATGTCTTGATTACAGAGCCCAACGTCAACGGGAACACCTCTATCAACCACGGTGCAATAACGTTCTTTTATTATTCCTCGGCTAGCTCAACATTCTTGTGGGGCGGTAATGGAGGCGTAACTGAAACAAAGCGTGAAATTAAGTAAACAAGTACTGATGAATTTGAACTCACTGGGACGTCAAAGCATTCACTTTATCAGAGGAAGGTCAAAAGTTCTGCTACATGTCTTGATTACAGAGCCCAACGCCAACGGGAACACCTCTATCAACCACGGTGCGATAACGTTCTTTTATTATTCCTCGGCTAGCTCAACATTCTTGTGGGGCGGTAATGGAGGCGTAACTAAAACAAAGCGTGAAATTAAGTAAACAAGTACTGATGAATTTGAACTCACTGGGACGTCAAAGCATTCACTTTATCAGAGGAAGCTCAAAAGTTCTGCTACATGTCTTGATTACAGAGCCCAACGCCAACGGGAACACCTCTATCAACCACGGTGCGATAACGTTCTTTTATTATTCCTCGGCTAGCTCAACATTCTTGTGGGGCGGTAATGGAGGCGTAACTAAAACAAAGCGTGAAATTAAGTAAACAAGTACTGATGAATTTGAACTCACTGGGACGTCAAAGCATTCACTTTATCAGAGGAAGCTCAAAAGTTCTGCTACATGTCTTGATTACAGAGCCCAACGCCAACGGGAACACCTCTATCAACCACGGTGCAATAACGTTCTTTTATTATTCCTCGGCTAGCTCAACATTCTTGTGGGGCGGTAATGGAGGCGTAACTAAAACAAAGCGTGAAATTAAGTAAACAAGTACTGATGAATTTGAACTCACTGGGACGTCAAAGCATTCACTTTATCAGAGGAAGGTCAAAAGTTCTGCTACATGTCTTGATTACAGAGCCCAACGCCAACGGGAACACCTCTATCAACCACGGTGCGATAACGTTCTTTTATTATTCCTCGGCTAGCTCAACATTCTTGTGGGGCGGTAATGGAGGCGTAACTAAAACAAAGCGTGAAATTAAGTAAACAAGTACTGATGAATTTGAACTCACTGGGACGTCAAAGCATTCACTTTATCAGAGGAAGCTCAAAAGTTCTGCTACATGTCTTGATTACAGAGCCCAACGCCAACGGGAACACCTCTATCAACCACGGTGCGATAACGTTCTTTTATTATTCCTCGGCTAGCTCAACATTCTTGTGGGGCGGTAATGGAGGCGTAACTAAAACAAAGCGTGAAATTAAGTAAACAAGTACTGATGAATTTGAACTCACTGGGACGTCAAAGCATTCACTTTATCAGAGGAAGCTCAAACGTTCTGCTACATGTCTTGATTACAGAGCCCAACGCCAACGGGAACACCTCTATCAACCACGGTGCAATAACGTTCTTTTATTATTCCTCGGGTAGCTCAACATTCTTGTGGGGCGGTAATGGAGGCGTAACTAAAACAAAGCGTGAAATTAAGTAAACAAGTACTGATGAATTTGAACTCACTGGGACGTCAAAGCATTCACTTTATCAGAGGAAGGTCAAAAGTTCTGCTACATGTCTTGATTACAGAGCCCAACGCCAACGGGAACACCTCTATCAACCACGGTGCAATAACGTTCTTTTATTATTCCTCGGGTAGCTCAACATTCTTGTGGGGCGGTAATGGAGGCGTAACTAAAACAAAGCGTGAAATTAAGTAAACAAGTACTGATGAATTTGAACTCACTGGGACGTCAAAGCATTCACTTTATCAGAGGAAGCTCAAAAGTTCTGCTACATGTCTTGATTACAGAGCCCAACGCCAACGGGAACACCTCTATCAACCACGGTGCAATAACGTTCTTTTATTATTCCTCGGGTAGCTCAACATTCTTGTGGGGCGGTAATGGAGGCGTAACTAAAACAAAGCGTGAAATTAAGTAAACAAGTACTGATGAATTTGAACTCACTGGGACGTCAAAGCATTCACTTTATCAGAGGAAGCTCAAAAGTTCTGCTACATGTCTTGATTACAGAGCCCAACGCCAACGGGAACACCTCTATCAACCACGGTGCAATAACGTTCTTTTATTATTCCTCGGGTAGCTCAACATTCTTGTGGGGCGGTAATGGAGGCGTAACTAAAACAAAGCGTGAAATTAAGTAAACAAGTACTGATGAATTTGAACTCACTGGGACGTCAAAGCATTCACTTTATCAGAGGAAGCTCAAAAGTTCTGCTACATGTCTTGATTACAGAGCCCAACGCCAACGGGAACACCTCTATCAACCACGGTGCAATAACGTTCTTTTATTATTCCTCGGCTAGCTCAACATTCTTGTGGGGCGGTAATGGAGGCGTAACTAAAACAAAGCGTGAAATTAAGTAAACAAGTACTGATGAATTTGAACTCACTGGGACGTCAAAGCATTCACTTTATCAGAGGAAGGTCAAAAGTTCTGCTACATGTCTTGATTACAGAGCCCAACGCCAACGGGAACACCTCTATCAACCACGGTGCAATAACGTTCTTTTATTATTCCTCGGGTAGCTCAACATTCTTGTGGGGCGGTAATGGAGGCGTAACTAAAACAAAGCGTGAAATTAAGTAAACAAGTACTGATGAATTTGAACTCACTGGGACGTCAAAGCATTCACTTTATCAGAGGAAGGTCAAAAGTTCTGCTACATGTCTTGATTACAGAGCCCAACGCCAACGGGAACACCTCTATCAACCACGGTGCAATAACGTTCTTTTATTATTCCTCGGCTAGCTCAACATTCTTGTGGGGCGGTAATGGAGGCGTAACTAAAACAAAGCGTGAAATTAAGTAAACAAGTACTGATGAATTTGAACTCACTGGGACGTCAAAGCATTCACTTTATCAGAGGAAGCTCAAAAGTTCTGCTACATGTCTTGATTACAGAGCCCAACGCCAACGGGAACACCTCTATCAACCACGGTGCAATAACGTTCTTTTATTATTCCTCGGGTAGCTCAACATTCTTGTGGGGCGGTAATGGAGGCGTAACTAAAACAAAGCGTGAAATTAAGTAAACAAGTACTGATGAATTTGAACTCACTGGGACGTCAAAGCATTCACTTTATCAGAGGAAGGTCAAAAGTTCTGCTACATGTCTTGATTACAGAGCCCAACGCCAACGGGAACACCTCTATCAACCACGGTGCGATAACGTTCTTTTATTATTCCTCGGCTAGCTCAACATTCTTGTGGGGCGGTAATGGAGGCGTAACTAAAACAAAGCGTGAAATTAAGTAAACAAGTACTGATGAATTTGAACTCACTGGGACGTCAAAGCATTCACTTTATCAGAGGAAGCTCAAAAGTTCTGCTACATGTCTTGATTACAGAGCCCAACGCCAACGGGAACACCTCTATCAACCACGGTGCAATAACGTTCTTTTATTATTCCTCGGGTAGCTCAACATTCTTGTGGGGCGGTAATGGAGGCGTAACTAAAACAAAGCGTGAAATTAAGTAAACAAGTACTGATGAATTTGAACTCACTGGGACGTCAAAGCATTCACTTTATCAGAGGAAGCTCAAAAGTTCTGCTACATGTCTTGATTACAGAGCCCAACGCCAACGGGAACACCTCTATCAACCACGGTGCAATAACGTTCTTTTATTATTCCTCGGGTAGCTCAACATTCTTGTGGGGCGGTAATGGAGGCGTAACTAAAACAAAGCGTGAAATTAAGTAAACAAGTACTGATGAATTTGAACTCACTGGGACGTCAAAGCATTCACTTTATCAGAGGAAGGTCAAAAGTTCTGCTACATGTCTTGATTACAGAGCCCAACGCCAACGGGAACACCTCTATCAACCACGGTGCGATAACGTTCTTTTATTATTCCTCGGCTAGCTCAACATTCTTGTGGGGCGGTAATGGAGGCGTAACTAAAACAAAGCGTGAAATTAAGTAAACAAGTACTGATGAATTTGAACTCACTGGGACGTCAAAGCATTCACTTTATCAGAGGAAGCTCAAAAGTTCTGCTACATGTCTTGATTACAGAGCCCAACGCCAACGGGAACACCTCTATCAACCACGGTGCAATAACGTTCTTTTATTATTCCTCGGGTAGCTCAACATTCTTGTGGGGCGGTAATGGAGGCGTAACTAAAACAAAGCGTGAAATTAAGTAAACAAGTACTGATGAATTTGAACTCACTGGGACGTCAAAGCATTCACTTTATCAGAGGAAGCTCAAAAGTTCTGCTACATGTCTTGATTACAGAGCCCAACGCCAACGGGAACACCTCTATCAACCACGGTGCAATAACGTTCTTTTATTATTCCTCGGCTAGCTCAACATTCTTGTGGGGCGGTAATGGAGGCGTAACTAAAACAAAGCGTGAAATTAAGTAAACAAGTACTGATGAATTTGAACTCACTGGGACGTCAAAGCATTCACTTTATCAGAGGAAGGTCAAAAGTTCTGCTACATGTCTTGATTACAGAGCCCAACGCCAACGGGAACACCTCTATCAACCACGGTGCGATAACGTTCTTTTATTATTCCTCGGCTAGCTCAACATTCTTGTGGGGCGGTAATGGAGGCGTAACTAAAACAAAGCGTGAAATTAAGTAAACAAGTACTGATGAATTTGAACTCACTGGGACGTCAAAGCATTCACTTTATCAGAGGAAGCTCAAAAGTTCTGCTACATGTCTTGATTACAGAGCCCAACGCCAACGGGAACACCTCTATCAACCACGGTGCAATAACGTTCTTTTATTATTCCTCGGGTAGCTCAACATTCTTGTGGGGCGGTAATGGAGGCGTAACTAAAACAAAGCGTGAAATTAAGTAAACAAGTACTGATGAATTTGAACTCACTGGGACGTCAAAGCATTCACTTTATCAGAGGAAGCTCAAAAGTTCTGCTACATGTCTTGATTACAGAGCCCAACGCCAACGGGAACACCTCTATCAACCACGGTGCAATAACGTTCTTTTATTATTCCTCGGGTAGCTCAACATTCTTGTGGGGCGGTAATGGAGGCGTAACTAAAACAAAGCGTGAAATTAAGTAAACAAGTACTGATGAATTTGAACTCACTGGGACGTCAAAGCATTCACTTTATCAGAGGAAGCTCAAAAGTTCTGCTACATGTCTTGATTACAGAGCCCAACGCCAACGGGAACACCTCTATCAACCACGGTGCAATAACGTTCTTTTATTATTCCTCGGCTAGCTCAACATTCTTGTGGGGCGGTAATGGAGGCGTAACTAAAACAAAGCGTGAAATTAAGTAAACAAGTACTGATGAATTTGAACTCACTGGGACGTCAAAGCATTCACTTTATCAGAGGAAGGTCAAAAGTTCTGCTACATGTCTTGATTACAGAGCCCAACGCCAACGGGAACACCTCTATCAACCACGGTGCAATAACGTTCTTTTATTATTCCTCGGGTAGCTCAACATTCTTGTGGGGCGGTAATGGAGGCGTAACTAAAACAAAGCGTGAAATTAAGTAAACAAGTACTGATGAATTTGAACTCACTGGGACGTCAAAGCATTCACTTTATCAGAGGAAGGTCAAAAGTTCTGCTACATGTCTTGATTACAGAGCCCAACGCCAACGGGAACACCTCTATCAACCACGGTGCAATAACGTTCTTTTATTATTCCTCGGGTAGCTCAACATTCTTGTGGGGCGGTAATGGAGGCGTAACTAAAACAAAGCGTGAAATTAAGTAAACAAGTACTGATGAATTTGAACTCACTGGGACGTCAAAGCATTCACTTTATCAGAGGAAGCTCAAAAGTTCTGCTACATGTCTTGATTACAGAGCCCAACGCCAACGGGAACACCTCTATCAACCACGGTGCAATAACGTTCTTTTATTATTCCTCGGGTAGCTCAACATTCTTGTGGGGCGGTAATGGAGGCGTAACTAAAACAAAGCGTGAAATTAAGTAAACAAGTACTGATGAATTTGAACTCACTGGGACGTCAAAGCATTCACTTTATCAGAGGAAGGTCAAAAGTTCTGCTACATGTCTTGATTACAGAGCCCAACGCCAACGGGAACACCTCTATCAACCACGGTGCGATAACGTTCTTTTATTATTCCTCGGCTAGCTCAACATTCTTGTGGGGCGGTAATGGAGGCGTAACTAAAACAAAGCGTGAAATTAAGTAAACAAGTACTGATGAATTTGAACTCACTGGGACGTCAAAGCATTCACTTTATCAGAGGAAGCTCAAAAGTTCTGCTACATGTCTTGATTACAGAGCCCAACGCCAACGGGAACACCTCTATCAACCACGGTGCAATAACGTTCTTTTATTATTCCTCGGGTAGCTCAACATTCTTGTGGGGCGGTAATGGAGGCGTAACTAAAACAAAGCGTGAAATTAAGTAAACAAGTACTGATGAATTTGAACTCACTGGGACGTCAAAGCATTCACTTTATCAGAGGAAGCTCAAAAGTTCTGCTACATGTCTTGATTACAGAGCCCAACGCCAACGGGAACACCTCTATCAACCACGGTGCAATAACGTTCTTTTATTATTCCTCGGGTAGCTCAACATTCTTGTGGGGCGGTAATGGAGGCGTAACTAAAACAAAGCGTGAAATTAAGTAAACAAGTACTGATGAATTTGAACTCACTGGGACGTCAAAGCATTCACTTTATCAGAGGAAGGTCAAAAGTTCTGCTACATGTCTTGATTACAGAGCCCAACGCCAACGGGAACACCTCTATCAACCACGGTGCGATAACGTTCTTTTATTATTCCTCGGCTAGCTCAACATTCTTGTGGGGCGGTAATGGAGGCGTAACTAAAACAAAGCGTGAAATTAAGTAAACAAGTACTGATGAATTTGAACTCACTGGGACGTCAAAGCATTCACTTTATCAGAGGAAGCTCAAAAGTTCTGCTACATGTCTTGATTACAGAGCCCAACGCCAACGGGAACACCTCTATCAACCACGGTGCAATAACGTTCTTTTATTATTCCTCGGGTAGCTCAACATTCTTGTGGGGCGGTAATGGAGGCGTAACTAAAACAAAGCGTGAAATTAAGTAAACAAGTACTGATGAATTTGAACTCACTGGGACGTCAAAGCATTCACTTTATCAGAGGAAGCTCAAAAGTTCTGCTACATGTCTTGATTACAGAGCCCAACGCCAACGGGAACACCTCTATCAACCACGGTGCAATAACGTTCTTTTATTATTCCTCGGCTAGCTCAACATTCTTGTGGGGCGGTAATGGAGGCGTAACTAAAACAAAGCGTGAAATTAAGTAAACAAGTACTGATGAATTTGAACTCACTGGGACGTCAAAGCATTCACTTTATCAGAGGAAGGTCAAAAGTTCTGCTACATGTCTTGATTACAGAGCCCAACGCCAACGGGAACACCTCTATCAACCACGGTGCGATAACGTTCTTTTATTATTCCTCGGCTAGCTCAACATTCTTGTGGGGCGGTAATGGAGGCGTAACTAAAACAAAGCGTGAAATTAAGTAAACAAGTACTGATGAATTTGAACTCACTGGGACGTCAAAGCATTCACTTTATCAGAGGAAGCTCAAAAGTTCTGCTACATGTCTTGATTACAGAGCCCAACGCCAACGGGAACACCTCTATCAACCACGGTGCAATAACGTTCTTTTATTATTCCTCGGGTAGCTCAACATTCTTGTGGGGCGGTAATGGAGGCGTAACTAAAACAAAGCGTGAAATTAAGTAAACAAGTACTGATGAATTTGAACTCACTGGGACGTCAAAGCATTCAATTTATCAGAGGAAGCTCAAAAGTTCTGCTACATGTCTTGATTACAGAGCCCAACGCCAACGGGAACACCTCTATCAACCACGGTGCGATAACGTTCTTTTATTATTCCTCGGCTAGCTCAACATTCTTGTGGGGCGGTAATGGAGGCGTAACTAAAACAAAGCGTGAAATTAAGTAAACAAGTACTGATGAATTTGAACTCACTGGGACGTCAAAGCATTCACTTTATCAGAGGAAGGTCAAAAGTTCTGCTACATGTCTTGATTACAGAGCCCAACGCCAACGGGAACACCTCTATCAACCACGGTGCAATAACGTTCTTTTATTATTCCTCGGGTAGCTCAACATTCTTGTGGGGCGGTAATGGAGGCGTAACTAAAACAAAGCGTGAAATTAAGTAAACAAGTACTGATGAATTTGAACTCACTGGGACGTCAAAGCATTCACTTTATCAGAGGAAGCTCAAAAGTTCTGCTACATGTCTTGATTACAGAGCCCAACGCCAACGGGAACACCTCTATCAACCACGGTGCAATAACGTTCTTTTATTATTCCTCGGCTAGCTCAACATTCTTGTGGGGCGGTAATGGAGGCGTAACTAAAACAAAGCGTGAAATTAAGTAAACAAGTACTGATGAATTTGAACTCACTGGGACGTCAAAGCATTCACTTTATCAGAGGAAGCTCAAAAGTTCTGCTACATGTCTTGATTACAGAGCCCAACGCCAACGGGAACACCTCTATCAACCACGGTGCGATAACGTTCTTTTATTATTCCTCGGGTAGCTCAACATTCTTGTGGGGCGGTAATGGAGGCGTAACTAAAACAAAGCGTGAAATTAAGTAAACAAGTACTGATGAATTTGAACTCACTGGGACGTCAAAGCATTCACTTTATCAGAGGAAGGTCAAAAGTTCTGCTACATGTCTTGATTACAGAGCCCAACGCCAACGGGAACACCTCTATCAACCACGGTGCGATAACGTTCTTTTATTATTCCTCGGGTAGCTCAACATTCTTGTGGGGCGGTAATGGAGGCGTAACTAAAACAAAGCGTGAAATTAAGTAAACAAGTACTGATGAATTTGAACTCACTGGGACGTCAAAGCATTCACTTTATCAGAGGAAGGTCAAAAGTGCTGCTACATGTCTTGATTACAGAGCCCAACGCCAACGGGAACACCTCTAACAACCACGGTGCAATAACGTTCTTTTATTATTCCTCGGCTAGCTCAACATTCTTGTGGGGCGGTAATGGAGGCGTAACTAAAACAAAGCGTGAAATTAAGTAAACAAGTACTGATGAATTTGAACTCACTGGGACGTCAAAGCATTCACTTTATCAGAGGAAGGTCAAAAGTTCTGCTACATGTCTTGATTACAGAGCCCAACGCCAACGGGAACACCTCTATCAACCACGGTGCGATAACGTTCTTTTATTATTCCTCGGGTAGCTCAACATTCTTGTGGGGCGGTAATGGAGGCGTAACTAAAACAAAGCGTGAAATTAAGTAAACAAGTACTGATGAATTTGAACTCACTGGGACGTCAAAGCATTCACTTTATCAGAGGAAGCTCAAAAGTTCTGCTACATGTCTTGATTACAGAGCCCAACGCCAACGGGAACACCTCTATCAACCACGGTGCAATAACGTTCTTTTATTATTCCTCGGGTAGCTCAACATTCTTGTGGGGCGGTAATGGAGGCGTAACTAAAACAAAGCGTGAAATTAAGTAAACAAGTACTGATGAATTTGAACTCACTGGGACGTCAAAGCATTCACTTTATCAGAGGAAGCTCAAAAGTTCTGCTACATGTCTTGATTACAGAGCCCAACGCCAACGGGAACACCTCTATCAACCACGGTGCAATAACGTTCTTTTATTATTCCACGGGTAGCTCAACATTCTTGTGGGGCGGTAATGGAGGCGTAACTAAAACAAAGCGTGAAATTAAGTAAACAAGTACTGATGAATTTGAACTCACTGGGACGTCAAAGCATTCACTTTATCAGAGGAAGCTCAAAAGTTCTGCTACATGTCTTGATTACAGAGCCCAACGCCAACGGGAACACCTCTATCAACCACGGTGCGATAACGTTCTTTTATTATTCCTCGGGTAGCTCAACATTCTTGTGGGGCGGTAATGGAGGCGTAACTAAAACAAAGCGTGAAATTAAGTAAACAAGTACTGATGAATTTGAACTCACTGGGACGTCAAAGCATTCACTTTATCAGAGGAAGCTCAAAAGTTCTGCTACATGTCTTGATTACAGAGCCCAACGCCAACGGGAACACCTCTATCAACCACGGTGCAATAACGTTCTTTTATTATTCCTCGGGTAGCTCAACATTCTTGTGGGGCGGTAATGGAGGCGTAACTAAAACAAAGCGTGAAATTAAGTAAACAAGTACTGATGAATTTGAACTCACTGGGACGTCAAAGCATTCACTTTATCAGAGGAAGCTCAAAAGTTCTGCTACATGTCTTGATTACAGAGCCCAACGCCAACGGGAACACCTCTATCAACCACGGTGCAATAACGTTCTTTTATTATTCCTCGGCTAGCTCAACATTCTTGTGGGGCGGTAATGGAGGCGTAACTAAAACAAAGCGTGAAATTAAGTAAACAAGTACTGATGAATTTGAACTCACTGGGACGTCAAAGCATTCACTTTATCAGAGGAAGCTCAAAAGTTCTGCTACATGTCTTGATTACAGAGCCCAACGCCAACGGGAACACCTCTATCAACCACGGTGCGATAACGTTCTTTTATTATTCCTCGGGTAGCTCAACATTCTTGTGGGGCGGTAATGGAGGCGTAACTAAAACAAAGCGTGAAATTAAGTAAACAAGTACTGATGAATTTGAACTCACTGGGACGTCAAAGCATTCACTTTATCAGAGGAAGCTCAAAAGTTCTGCTACATGTCTTGATTACAGAGCCCAACGCCAACGGGAACACCTCTAACAACCACGGTGCAATAACGTTCTTTTATTATTCCTCGGCTAGCTCAACATTCTTGTGGGGCGGTAATGGAGGCGTAACTAAAACAAAGCGTGAAATTAAGTAAACAAGTACTGATGAATTTGAACTCACTGGGACGTCAAAGCATTCACTTTATCAGAGGAAGCTCAAAAGTTCTGCTACATGTCTTGATTACAGAGCCCAACGCCAACGGGAACACCTCTATCAACCACGGTGCAATAACGTTCTTTTATTATTCCTCGGGTAGCTCAACATTCTTGTGGGGCGGTAATGGAGGCGTAACTAAAACAAAGCGTGAAATTAAGTAAACAAGTACTGATGAATTTGAACTCACTGGGACGTCAAAGCATTCACTTTATCAGAGGAAGGTCAAAAGTGCTGCTACATGTCTTGATTACAGAGCCCAACGCCAACGGGAACACCTCTAACAACCACGGTGCAATAACGTTCTTTTATTATTCCTCGGCTAGCTCAACATTCTTGTGGGGCGGTAATGGAGGCGTAACTAAAACAAAGCGTGAAATTAAGTAAACAAGTACTGATGAATTTGAACTCACTGGGACGTCAAAGCATTCACTTTATCAGAGGAAGGTCAAAAGTTCTGCTACATGTCTTGATTACAGAGCCCAACGCCAACGGGAACACCTCTATCAACCACGGTGCAATAACGTTCTTTTATTATTCCTCGGGTAGCTCAACATTCTTGTGGGGCGGTAATGGAGGCGTAACTAAAACAAAGCGTGAAATTAAGTAAACAAGTACTGATGAATTTGAACTCACTGGGACGTCAAAGCATTCACTTTATCAGAGGAAGGTCAAAAGTTCTGCTACATGTCTTGATTACAGAGCCCAACGCCAACGGGAACACCTCTATCAACCACGGTGCAATAACGTTCTTTTATTATTCCTCGGCTAGCTCAACATTCTTGTGGGGCGGTAATGGAGGCGTAACTAAAACAAAGCGTGAAATTAAGTTAACAAGTACTGATGAATTTGAACTCACTGGGACGTCAAAGCATTCACTTTATCAGAGGAAGGTCAAAAGTTCTGCTACATGTCTTGATTACAGAGCCCAACGCCAACGGGAACACCTCTATCAACCACGGTGCAATAACGTTCTTTTATTATTCCTCGGCTAGCTCAACATTCTTGTGGGGCGGTAATGGAGGCGTAACTAAAACAAAGCGTGAAATTAAGTAAACAAGTACTGATGAATTTGAACTCACTGGGACGTCAAAGCATTCACTTTATCAGAGGAAGGTCAAAAGTTCTGCTACATGTCTTGATTACAGAGCCCAACGCCAACGGGAACACCTCTATCAACCACGGTGCAATAACGTTCTTTTATTATTCCTCGGGTAGCTCAACATTCTTGTGGGGCGGTAATGGAGGCGTAACTAAAACAAAGCGTGAAATTAAGTAAACAAGTACTGATGAATTTGAACTCACTGGGACGTCAAAGCATTCACTTTATCAGAGGAAGGTCAAAAGTTCTGCTACATGTCTTGATTACAGAGCCCAACGCCAACGGGAACACCTCTATCAACCACGGTGCAATAACGTTCTTTTATTATTCCTCGGCTAGCTCAACATTCTTGTGGGGCGGTAATGGAGGCGTAACTAAAACAAAGCGTGAAATTAAGTAAACAAGTACTGATGAATTTGAACTCACTGGGACGTCAAAGCATTCACTTTATCAGAGGAAGGTCAAAAGTTCTGCTACATGTCTTGATTACAGAGCCCAACGCCAACGGGAACACCTCTAACAACCACGGTGCAATAACGTTCTTTTATTATTCCTCGGGTAGCTCAACATTCTTGTGGGGCGGTAATGGAGGCGTAACTAAAACAAAGCGTGAAATTAAGTAAACAAGTACTGATGAATTTGAACTCACTGGGACGTCAAAGCATTCACTTTATCAGAGGAAGGTCAAAAGTGCTGCTACATGTCTTGATTACAGAGCCCAACGCCAACGGGAACACCTCTAACAACCACGGTGCGATAACGTTCTTTTATTATTCCTCGGGTAGCTCAACATTCTTGTGGGGCGGTAATGGAGGCGTAACTAAAACAAAGCGTGAAATTAAGTAAACAAGTACTGATGAATTTGAACTCACTGGGACGTCAAAGCATTCACTTTATCAGAGGAAGGTCAAAAGTTCTGCTACATGTCTTGATTACAGAGCCCAACGCCAACGGGAACACCTCTAACAACCACGGTGCGATAACGTTCTTTTATTATTCCTCGGGTAGCTCAACATTCTTGTGGGGCGGTAATGGAGGCGTAACTAAAACAAAGCGTGAAATTAAGTAAACAAGTACTGATGAATTTGAACTCACTGGGACGTCAAAGCATTCACTTTATCAGAGGAAGGTCAAAAGTGCTGCTACATGTCTTGATTACAGAGCCCAACGCCAACGGGAACACCTCTATCAACCACGGTGCAATAACGTTCTTTTATTATTCCTCGGCTAGCTCAACATTCTTGTGGGGCGGTAATGGAGGCGTAACTAAAACAAAGCGTGAAATTAAGTAAACAAGTACTGATGAATTTGAACTCACTGGGACGTCAAAGCATTCACTTTATCAGAGGAAGGTCAAAAGTGCTGCTACATGTCTTGATTACAGAGCCCAACGCCAACGGGAACACCTCTAACAACCACGGTGCAATAACGTTCTTTTATTATTCCTCGGGTAGCTCAACATTCTTGTGGGGCGGTAATGGAGGCGTAACTAAAACAAAGCGTGAAATTAAGTAAACAAGTACTGATGAATTTGAACTCACTGGGACGTCAAAGCATTCACTTTATCAGAGGAAGCTCAAAAGTTCTGCTACATGTCTTGATTACAGAGCCCAACGCCAACGGGAACACCTCTATCAACCACGGTGCAATAACGTTCTTTTATTATTCCTCGGCTAGCTCAACATTCTTGTGGGGCGGTAATGGAGGCGTAACTAAAACAAAGCGTGAAATTAAGTAAACAAGTACTGATGAATTTGAACTCACTGGGACGTCAAAGCATTCACTTTATCAGAGGAAGGTCAAAAGTTCTGCTACATGTCTTGATTACAGAGCCCAACGCCAACGGGAACACCTCTATCAACCACGGTGCAATAACGTTCTTTTATTATTCCTCGGGTAGCTCAACATTCTTGTGGGGCGGTAATGGAGGCGTAACTAAAACAAAGCGTGAAATTAAGTAAACAAGTACTGATGAATTTGAACTCACTGGGACGTCAAAGCATTCACTTTATCAGAGGAAGGTCAAAAGTTCTGCTACATGTCTTGATTACAGAGCCCAACGCCAACGGGAACACCTCTAACAACCACGGTGCAATAACGTTCTTTTATTATTCCTCGGCTAGCTCAACATTCTTGTGGGGCGGTAATGGAGGCGTAACTAAAACAAAGCGTGAAATTAAGTAAACAAGTACTGATGAATTTGAACTCACTGGGACGTCAAAGCATTCACTTTATCAGAGGAAGGTCAAAAGTTCTGCTACATGTCTTGATTACAGAGCCCAACGCCAACGGGAACACCTCTATCAACCACGGTGCAATAACGTTCTTTTATTATTCCTCGGGTAGCTCAACATTCTTGTGGGGCGGTAATGGAGGCGTAACTAAAACAAAGCGTGAAATTAAGTAAACAAGTACTGATGAATTTGAACTCACTGGGACGTCAAAGCATTCACTTTATCAGAGGAAGGTCAAAAGTGCTGCTACATGTCTTGATTACAGAGCCCAACGCCAACGGGAACACCTCTATCAACCACGGTGCAATAACGTTCTTTTATTATTCCTCGGCTAGCTCAACATTCTTGTGGGGCGGTAATGGAGGCGTAACTAAAACAAAGCGTGAAATTAAGTAAACAAGTACTGATGAATTTGAACTCACTGGGACGTCAAAGCATTCACTTTATCAGAGGAAGGTCAAAAGTTCTGCTACATGTCTTGATTACAGAGCCCAACGCCAACGGGAACACCTCTATCAACCACGGTGCAATAACGTTCTTTTATTATTCCTCGGGTAGCTCAACATTCTTGTGGGGCGGTAATGGAGGCGTAACTAAAACAAAGCGTGAAATTAAGTAAACAAGTACTGATGAATTTGAACTCACTGGGACGTCAAAGCATTCACTTTATCAGAGGAAGGTCAAAAGTTCTGCTACATGTCTTGATTACAGAGCCCAACGCCAACGGGAACACCTCTATCAACCACGGTGCAATAACGTTCTTTTATTATTCCTCGGCTAGCTCAACATTCTTGTGGGGCGGTAATGGAGGCGTAACTAAAACAAAGCGTGAAATTAAGTAAACAAGTACTGATGAATTTGAACTCACTGGGACGTCAAAGCATTCACTTTATCAGAGGAAGGTCAAAAGTGCTGCTACATGTCTTGATTACAGAGCCCAACGCCAACGGGAACACCTCTATCAACCACGGTGCAATAACGTTCTTTTATTATTCCTCGGCTAGCTCAACATTCTTGTGGGGCGGTAATGGAGGCGTAACTAAAACAAAGCGTGAAATTAAGTAAACAAGTACTGATGAATTTGAACTCACTGGGACGTCAAAGCATTCACTTTATCAGAGGAAGCTCAAAAGTTCTGCTACATGTCTTGATTACAGAGCCCAACGCCAACGGGAACACCTCTATCAACCACGGTGCAATAACGTTCTTTTATTATTCCTCGGCTAGCTCAACATTCTTGTGGGGCGGTAATGGAGGCGTAACTAAAACAAAGCGTGAAATTAAGTAAACAAGTACTGATGAATTTGAACTCACTGGGACGTCAAAGCATTCACTTTATCAGAGGAAGGTCAAAAGTTCTGCTACATGTCTTGATTACAGAGCCCAACGCCAACGGGAACACCTCTAACAACCACGGTGCAATAACGTTCTTTTATTATTCCTCGGCTAGCTCAACATTCTTGTGGGGCGGTAATGGAGGCGTAACTAAAACAAAGCGTGAAATTAAGTAAACAAGTACTGATGAATTTGAACTCACTGGGACGTCAAAGCATTCACTTTATCAGAGGAAGGTCAAAAGTGCTGCTACATGTCTTGATTACAGAGCCCAACGCCAACGGGAACACCTCTATCAACCACGGTGCAATAACGTTCTTTTATTATTCCTCGGCTAGCTCAACATTCTTGTGGGGCGGTAATGGAGGCGTAACTAAAACAAAGCGTGAAATTAAGTAAACAAGTACTGATGAATTTGAACTCACTGGGACGTCAAAGCATTCACTTTATCAGAGGAAGCTCAAAAGTTCTGCTACATGTCTTGATTACAGAGCCCAACGCCAACGGGAACACCTCTATCAACCACGGTGCAATAACGTTCTTTTATTATTCCTCGGCTAGCTCAACATTCTTGTGGGGCGGTAATGGAGGCGTAACTAAAACAAAGCGTGAAATTAAGTAAACAAGTACTGATGAATTTGAACTCACTGGGACGTCAAAGCATTCACTTTATCAGAGGAAGGTCAAAAGTGCTGCTACATGTCTTGATTACAGAGCCCAACGCCAACGGGAACACCTCTATCAACCACGGTGCAATAACGTTCTTTTATTATTCCTCGGCTAGCTCAACATTCTTGTGGGGCGGTAATGGAGGCGTAACTAAAACAAAGCGTGAAATTAAGTAAACAAGTACTGATGAATTTGAACTCACTGGGACGTCAAAGCATTCACTTTATCAGAGGAAGCTCAAAAGTTCTGCTACATGTCTTGATTACAGAGCCCAACGCCAACGGGAACACCTCTATCAACCACGGTGCAATAACGTTCTTTTATTATTCCTCGGCTAGCTCAACATTCTTGTGGGGCGGTAAGGGAGGCGTAACTAAAACAAAGCGTGAAATTAAGTAAACAAGTACTGATGAATTTGAACTCACTGGGACGTCAAAGCATTCACTTTATCAGAGGAAGGTCAAAAGTGCTGCTACATGTCTTGATTACAGAGCCCAACGCCAACGGGAACACCTCTATCAACCACGGTGCAATAACGTTCTTTTATTATTCCTCGGCTAGCTCAACATTCTTGTGGGGCGGTAATGGAGGCGTAACTAAAACAAAGCGTGAAATTAAGTAAACAAGTACTGATGAATTTGAACTCACTGGGACGTCAAAGCATTCACTTTATCAGAGGAAGCTCAAAAGTTCTGCTACATGTCTTGATTACAGAGCCCAACGCCAACGGGAACACCTCTATCAACCACGGTGCAATAACGTTCTTTTATTATTCCTCGGCTAGCTCAACATTCTTGTGGGGCGGTAATGGAGGCGTAACTAAAACAAAGCGTGAAATTAAGTAAACAAGTACTGATGAATTTGAACTCACTGGGACGTCAAAGCATTCACTTTATCAGAGGAAGCTCAAAAGTTCTGCTACATGTCTTGATTACAGAGCCCAACGCCAACGGGAACACCTCTATCAACCACGGTGCAATAACGTTCTTTTATTATTCCTCGGCTAGCTCAACATTCTTGTGGGGCGGTAATGGAGGCGTAACTAAAACAAAGCGTGAAATTAAGTAAACAAGTACTGATGAATTTGAACTCACTGGGACGTCAAAGCATTCACTTTATCAGAGGAAGCTCAAAAGTTCTGCTACATGTCTTGATTACAGAGCCCAACGCCAACGGGAACACCTCTATCAACCACGGTGCAATAACGTTCTTTTATTATTCCTCGGCTAGCTCAACATTCTTGTGGGGCGGTAATGGAGGCGTAACTAAAACAAAGCGTGAAATTAAGTAAACAAGTACTGATGAATTTGAACTCACTGGGACGTCAAAGCATTCACTTTATCAGAGGAAGGTCAAAAGTTCTGCTACATGTCTTGATTACAGAGCCCAACGCCAACGGGAACACCTCTATCAACCACGGTGCAATAACGTTCTTTTATTATTCCTCGGCTAGCTCAACATTCTTGTGGGGCGGTAAGGGAGGCGTAACTAAAACAAAGCGTGAAATTAAGTAAACAAGTACTGATGAATTTGAACTCACTGGGACGTCAAAGCATTCACTTTATCAGAGGAAGGTCAAAAGTGCTGCTACATGTCTTGATTACAGAGCCCAACGCCAACGGGAACACCTCTATCAACCACGGTGCAATAACGTTCTTTTATTATTCCTCGGCTAGCTCAACATTCTTGTGGGGCGGTAATGGAGGCGTAACTAAAACAAAGCGTGAAATTAAGTAAACAAGTACTGATGAATTTGAACTCACTGGGACGTCAAAGCATTCACTTTATCAGAGGAAGCTCAAAAGTTCTGCTACATGTCTTGATTACAGAGCCCAACGCCAACGGGAACACCTCTATCAACCACGGTGCAATAACGTTCTTTTATTATTCCTCGGCTAGCTCAACATTCTTGTGGGGCGGTAATGGAGGCGTAACTAAAACAAAGCGTGAAATTAAGTAAACAAGTACTGATGAATTTGAACTCACTGGGACGTCAAAGCATTCACTTTATCAGAGGAAGCTCAAAAGTTCTGCTACATGTCTTGATTACAGAGCCCAACGCCAACGGGAACACCTCTATCAACCACGGTGCGATAACGTTCTTTTATTATTCCTCGGCTAGCTCAACATTCTTGTGGGGCGGTAATGGAGGCGTAACTAAAACAAAGCGTGAAATTAAGTAAACAAGTACTGATGAATTTGAACTCACTGGGACGTCAAAGCATTCACTTTATCAGAGGAAGCTCAAAAGTTCTGCTACATGTCTTGATTACAGAGCCCAACGCCAACGGGAACACCTCTATCAACCACGGTGCAATAACGTTCTTTTATTATTCCTCGGCTAGCTCAACATTCTTGTGGGGCGGTAATGGAGGCGTAACTAAAACAAAGCGTGAAATTAAGTAAACAAGTGCTGATGAATTTGAACTCACTGGGACGTCAAAGCATTCACTTTATCAGAGGAAGCTCAAAAGTTCTGCTACATGTCTTGATTACAGAGCCCAACGCCAACGGGAACACCTCTATCAACCACGGTGCGATAACGTTCTTTTATTATTCCTCGGCTAGCTCAACATTCTTGTGGGGCGGTAATGGAGGCGTAACTAAAACAAAGCGTGAAATTAAGTAAACAAGTACTGATGAATTTGAACTCACTGGGACGTCAAAGCATTCACTTTATCAGAGGAAGGTCAAAAGTTCTGCTACATGTCTTGATTACAGAGCCCAACGCCAACGGGAACACCTCTATCAACCACGGTGCAATAACGTTCTTTTATTATTCCTCGGCTAGCTCAACATTCTTGTGGGGCGGTAATGGAGGCGTAACTAAAACAAAGCGTGAAATTAAGTAAACAAGTGCTGATGAATTTGAACTCACTGGGACGTCAAAGCATTCACTTTATCAGAGGAAGCTCAAAAGTTCTGCTACATGTCTTGATTACAGAGCCCAACGCCAACGGGAACACCTCTATCAACCACGGTGCGATAACGTTCTTTTATTATTCCTCGGCTAGCTCAACATTCTTGTGGGGCGGTAATGGAGGCGTAACTAAAACAAAGCGTGAAATTAAGTAAACAAGTACTGATGAATTTGAACTCACTGGGACGTCAAAGCATTCACTTTATCAGAGGAAGGTCAAAAGTGCTGCTACATGTCTTGATTACAGAGCCCAACGCCAACGGGAACACCTCTATCAACCACGGTGCGATAACGTTCTTTTATTATTCCTCGGCTAGCTCAACATTCTTGTGGGGCGGTAATGGAGGCGTAACTAAAACAAAGCGTGAAATTAAGTAAACAAGTACTGATGAATTTGAACTCACTGGGACGTCAAAGCATTCACTTTATCAGAGGAAGGTCAAAAGTGCTGCTACATGTCTTGATTACAGAGCCCAACGCCAACGGGAACACCTCTATCAACCACGGTGCGATAACGTTCTTTTATTATTCCTCGGCTAGCTCAACATTCTTGTGGGGCGGTAATGGAGGCGTAACTAAAACAAAGCGTGAAATTAAGTAAACAAGTACTGATGAATTTGAACTCACTGGGACGTCAAAGCATTCACTTTATCAGAGGAAGCTCAAAAGTTCTGCTACATGTCTTGATTACAGAGCCCAACGCCAACGGGAACACCTCTATCAACCACGGTGCGATAACGTTCTTTTATTATTCCTCGGCTAGCTCAACATTCTTGTGGGGCGGTAATGGAGGCGTAACTAAAACAAAGCGTGAAATTAAGTAAACAAGTACTGATGAATTTGAACTCACTGGGACGTCAAAGCATTCACTTTATCAGAGGAAGCTCAAAAGTTCTGCTACATGTCTTGATTACAGAGCCCAACGCCAACGGGAACACCTCTATCAACCACGGTGCAATAACGTTCTTTTATTATTCCTCGGCTAGCTCAACATTCTTGTGGGGCGGTAATGGAGGCGTAACTAAAACAAAGCGTGAAATTAAGTAAACAAGTACTGATGAATTTGAACTCACTGGGACGTCAAAGCATTCACTTTATCAGAGGAAGGTCAAAAGTGCTGCTACATGTCTTGATTACAGAGCCCAACGCCAACGGGAACACCTCTATCAACCACGGTGCGATAACGTTCTTTTATTATTCCTCGGCTAGCTCAACATTCTTGTGGGGCGGTAATGGAGGCGTAACTAAAACAAAGCGTGAAATTAAGTAAACAAGTACTGATGAATTTGAACTCACTGGGACGTCAAAGCATTCACTTTATCAGAGGAAGCTCAAAAGTTCTGCTACATGTCTTGATTACAGAGCCCAACGCCAACGGGAACACCTCTATCAACCACGGTGCGATAACGTTCTTTTATTATTCCTCGGCTAGCTCAACATTCTTGTGGGGCGGTAATGGAGGCGTAACTAAAACAAAGCGTGAAATTAAGTAAACAAGTACTGATGAATTTGAACTCACTGGGACGTCAAAGCATTCACTTTATCAGAGGAAGGTCAAAAGTTCTGCTACATGTCTTGATTACAGAGCCCAACGCCAACGGGAACACCTCTATCAACCACGGTGCAATAACGTTCTTTTATTATTCCTCGGCTAGCTCAACATTCTTGTGGGGCGGTAAGGGAGGCGTAACTAAAACAAAGCGTGAAATTAAGTAAACAAGTACTGATGAATTTGAACTCACTGGGACGTCAAAGCATTCACTTTATCAGAGGAAGGTCAAAAGTGCTGCTACATGTCTTGATTACAGAGCCCAACGCCAACGGGAACACCTCTATCAACCACGGTGCAATAACGTTCTTTTATTATTCCTCGGCTAGCTCAACATTCTTGTGGGGCGGTAATGGAGGCGTAACTAAAACAAAGCGTGAAATTAAGTAAACAAGTACTGATGAATTTGAACTCACTGGGACGTCAAAGCATTCACTTTATCAGAGGAAGCTCAAAAGTTCTGCTACATGTCTTGATTACAGAGCCCAACGCCAACGGGAACACCTCTATCAACCACGGTGCAATAACGTTCTTTTATTATTCCTCGGCTAGCTCAACATTCTTGTGGGGCGGTAATGGAGGCGTAACTAAAACAAAGCGTGAAATTAAGTAAACAAGTACTGATGAATTTGAACTCACTGGGACGTCAAAGCATTCACTTTATCAGAGGAAGGTCAAAAGTGCTGCTACATGTCTTGATTACAGAGCCCAACGCCAACGGGAACACCTCTATCAACCACGGTGCAATAACGTTCTTTTATTATTCCTCGGCTAGCTCAACATTCTTGTGGGGCGGTAAGGGAGGCGTAACTAAAACAAAGCGTGAAATTAAGTAAACAAGTACTGATGAATTTGAACTCACTGGGACGTCAAAGCATTCACTTTATCAGAGGAAGCTCAAAAGTTCTGCTACATGTCTTGATTACAGAGCCCAACGCCAACGGGAACACCTCTATCAACCACGGTGCAATAACGATCTTTTATTATTCCTCGGCTAGCTCAACATTCTTGTGGGGCGGTAATGGAGGCGTAACTAAAACAAAGCGTGAAATTAAGTAAACAAGTACTGATGAATTTGAACTCACTGGGACGTCAAAGCATTCACTTTATCAGAGGAAGGTCAAAAGTGCTGCTACATGTCTTGATTACAGAGCCCAACGCCAACGGGAACACCTCTATCAACCACGGTGCAATAACGTTCTTTTATTATTCCTCGGCTAGCTCAACATTCTTGTGGGGCGGTAATGGAGGCGTAACTAAAACAAAGCGTGAAATTAAGTAAACAAGTACTGATGAATTTGAACTCACTGGGACGTCAAAGCATTCACTTTATCAGAGGAAGGTCAAAAGTGCTGCTACATGTCTTGATTACAGAGCCCAACGCCAACGGGAACACCTCTATCAACCACGGTGCAATAACGTTCTTTTATTATTCCTCGGCTAGCTCAACATTCTTGTGGGGCGGTAATGGAGGCGTAACTAAAACAAAGCGTGAAATTAAGTAAACAAGTACTGATGAATTTGAACTCACTGGGACGTCAAAGCATTCACTTTATCAGAGGAAGGTCAAAAGTTCTGCTACATGTCTTGATTACAGAGCCCAACGCCAACGGGAACACCTCTATCAACCACGGTGCAATAACGTTCTTTTATTATTCCTCGGCTAGCTCAACATTCTTGTGGGGCGGTAAGGGAGGCGTAACTAAAACAAAGCGTGAAATTAAGTAAACAAGTACTGATGAATTTGAACTCACTGGGACGTCAAAGCATTCACTTTATCAGAGGAAGGTCAAAAGTGCTGCTACATGTCTTGATTACAGAGCCCAACGCCAACGGGAACACCTCTATCAACCACGGTGCAATAACGTTCTTTTATTATTCCTCGGCTAGCTCAACATTCTTGTGGGGCGGTAATGGAGGCGTAACTAAAACAAAGCGTGAAATTAAGTAAACAAGTACTGATGAATTTGAACTCACTGGGACGTCAAAGCATTCACTTTATCAGAGGAAGGTCAAAAGTTCTGCTACATGTCTTGATTACAGAGCCCAACGCCAACGGGAACACCTCTATCAACCACGGTGCAATAACGTTCTTTTATTATTCCTCGGCTAGCTCAACATTCTTGTGGGGCGGTAAGGGAGGCGTAACTAAAACAAAGCGTGAAATTAAGTAAACAAGTACTGATGAATTTGAACTCACTGGGACGTCAAAGCATTCACTTTATCAGAGGAAGCTCAAAAGTTCTGCTACATGTCTTGATTACAGAGCCCAACGCCAACGGGAACACCTCTATCAACCACGGTGCAATAACGTTCTTTTATTATTCCTCGGCTAGCTCAACATTCTTGTGGGGCGGTAATGGAGGCGTAACTAAAACAAAGCGTGAAATTAAGTAAACAAGTACTGATGAATTTGAACTCACTGGGACGTCAAAGCATTCACTTTATCAGAGGAAGCTCAAAAGTTCTGCTACATGTCTTGATTACAGAGCCCAACGCCAACGGGAACACCTCTATCAACCACGGTGCAATAACGTTCTTTTATTATTCCTCGGCTAGCTCAACATTCTTGTGGGGCGGTAATGGAGGCGTAACTAAAACAAAGCGTGAAATTAAGTAAACAAGTACTGATGAATTTGAACTCACTGGGACGTCAAAGCATTCACTTTATCAGAGGAAGGTCAAAAGTTCTGCTACATGTCTTGATTACAGAGCCCAACGCCAACGGGAACACCTCTATCAACCACGGTGCAATAACGTTCTTTTATTATTCCTCGGCTAGCTCAACATTCTTGTGGGGCGGTAAGGGAGGCGTAACTAAAACAAAGCGTGAAATTAAGTAAACAAGTACTGATGAATTTGAACTCACTGGGACGTCAAAGCATTCACTTTATCAGAGGAAGGTCAAAAGTTCTGCTACATGTCTTGATTACAGAGCCCAACGCCAACGGGAACACCTCTATCAACCACGGTGCAATAACGTTCTTTTATTATTCCTCGGCTAGCTCAACATTCTTGTGGGGCGGTAATGGAGGCGTAACTAAAACAAAGCGTGAAATTAAGTAAACAAGTACTGATGAATTTGAACTCACTGGGACGTCAAAGCATTCACTTTATCAGAGGAAGGTCAAAAGTTCTGCTACATGTCTTGATTACAGAGCCCAACGCCAACGGGAACACCTCTATCAACCACGGTGCAATAACGTTCTTTTATTATTCCTCGGCTAGCTCAACATTCTTGTGGGGCGGTAAGGGAGGCGTAACTAAAACAAAGCGTGAAATTAAGTAAACAAGTACTGATGAATTTGAACTCACTGGGACGTCAAAGCATTCACTTTATCAGAGGAAGGTCAAAAGTGCTGCTACATGTCTTGATTACAGAGCCCAACGCCAACGGGAACACCTCTATCAACCACGGTGCAATAACGTTCTTTTATTATTCCTCGGCTAGCTCAACATTCTTGTGGGGCGGTAATGGAGGCGTAACTAAAACAAAGCGTGAAATTAAGTAAACAAGTACTGATGAATTTGAACTCACTGGGACGTCAAAGCATTCACTTTATCAGAGGAAGCTCAAAAGTTCTGCTACATGTCTTGATTACAGAGCCCAACGCCAACGGGAACACCTCTATCAACCACGGTGCAATAACGTTCTTTTATTATTCCTCGGCTAGCTCAACATTCTTGTGGGGCGGTAATGGAGGCGTAACTAAAACAAAGCGTGAAATTAAGTAAACAAGTACTGATGAATTTGAACTCACTGGGACGTCAAAGCATTCACTTTATCAGAGGAAGGTCAAAAGTTCTGCTACATGTCTTGATTACAGAGCCCAACGCCAACGGGAACACCTCTATCAACCACGGTGCAATAACGTTCTTTTATTATTCCTCGGCTAGCTCAACATTCTTGTGGGGCGGTAAGGGAGGCGTAACTAAAACAAAGCGTGAAATTAAGTAAACAAGTACTGATGAATTTGAACTCACTGGGACGTCAAAGCATTCACTTTATCAGAGGAAGGTCAAAAGTGCTGCTACATGTCTTGATTACAGAGCCCAACGCCAACGGGAACACCTCTATCAACCACGGTGCAATAACGTTCTTTTATTATTCCTCGGCTAGCTCAACATTCTTGTGGGGCGGTAATGGAGGCGTAACTAAAACAAAGCGTGAAATTAAGTAAACAAGTACTGATGAATTTGAACTCACTGGGACGTCAAAGCATTCACTTTATCAGAGGAAGGTCAAAAGTGCTGCTACATGTCTTGATTACAGAGCCCAACGCCAACGGGAACACCTCTATCAACCACGGTGCAATAACGTTCTTTTATTATTCCTCGGCTAGCTCAACATTCTTGTGGGGCGGTAATGGAGGCGTAACTAAAACAAAGCGTGAAATTAAGTAAACAAGTACTGATGAATTTGAACTCACTGGGACGTCAAAGCATTCACTTTATCAGAGGAAGCTCAAAAGTTCTGCTACATGTCTTGATTACAGAGCCCAACGCCAACGGGAACACCTCTATCAACCACGGTGCAATAACGTTCTTTTATTATTCCTCGGCTAGCTCAACATTCTTGTGGGGCGGTAATGGAGGCGTAACTAAAACAAAGCGTGAAATTAAGTAAACAAGTACTGATGAATTTGAACTCACTGGGACGTCAAAGCATTCACTTTATCAGAGGAAGCTCAAAAGTTCTGCTACATGTCTTGATTACAGAGCCCAACGCCAACGGGAACACCTCTATCAACCACGGTGCAATAACGTTCTTTTATTATTCCTCGGCTAGCTCAACATTCTTGTGGGGCGGTAATGGAGGCGTAACTAAAACAAAGCGTGAAATTAAGTAAACAAGTACTGATGAATTTGAACTCACTGGGACGTCAAAGCATTCACTTTATCAGAGGAAGGTCAAAAGTGCTGCTACATGTCTTGATTACAGAGCCCAACGCCAACGGGAACACCTCTATCAACCACGGTGCAATAACGTTCTTTTATTATTCCTCGGCTAGCTCAACATTCTTGTGGGGCGGTAAGGGAGGCGTAACTAAAACAAAGCGTGAAATTAAGTAAACAAGTACTGATGAATTTGAACTCACTGGGACGTCAAAGCATTCACTTTATCAGAGGAAGGTCAAAAGTGCTGCTACATGTCTTGATTACAGAGCCCAACGCCAACGGGAACACCTCTATCAACCACGGTGCAATAACGTTCTTTTATTATTCCTCGGCTAGCTCAACATTCTTGTGGGGCGGTAATGGAGGCGTAACTAAAACAAAGCGTGAAATTAAGTAAACAAGTACTGATGAATTTGAACTCACTGGGACGTCAAAGCATTCACTTTATCAGAGGAAGCTCAAAAGTTCTGCTACATGTCTTGATTACAGAGCCCAACGCCAACGGGAACACCTCTATCAACCACGGTGCAATAACGTTCTTTTATTATTCCTCGGCTAGCTCAACATTCTTGTGGGGCGGTAATGGAGGCGTAACTAAAACAAAGCGTGAAATTAAGTAAACAAGTACTGATGAATTTGAACTCACTGGGACGTCAAAGCATTCACTTTATCAGAGGAAGGTCAAAAGTTCTGCTACATGTCTTGATTACAGAGCCCAACGCCAACGGGAACACCTCTATCAACCACGGTGCAATAACGTTCTTTTATTATTCCTCGGCTAGCTCAACATTCTTGTGGGGCGGTAATGGAGGCGTAACTAAAACAAAGGGTGAAATTAAGTAAACAAGTACTGATGAATTTGAACTCACTGGGACGTCAAAGCATTCACTTTATCAGAGGAAGGTCAAAAGTGCTGCTACATGTCTTGATTACAGAGCCCAACGCCAACGGGAACACCTCTATCAACCACGGTGCAATAACGTTCTTTTATTATTCCTCGGCTAGCTCAACATTCTTGTGGGGCGGTAATGGAGGCGTAACTAAAACAAAGCGTGAAATTAAGTAAACAAGTACTGATGAATTTGAACTCACTGGGACGTCAAAGCATTCACTTTATCAGAGGAAGCTCAAAAGTTCTGCTACATGTCTTGATTACAGAGCCCAACGCCAACGGGAACACCTCTATCAACCACGGTGCGATAACGTTCTTTTATTATTCCTCGGCTAGCTCAACATTCTTGTGGGGCGGTAATGGAGGCGTAACTAAAACAAAGGGTGAAATTAAGTAAACAAGTGCTGATGAATTTGAACTCACTGGGACGTCCAAAGCATTCACTTTATCAGAGGAAGCTCAAAAGTTCTGCTACATGCCTTGATTACAGAGCCCAACGCCAACGGGAACACCTCTATCAACCACGGTGCGATAACGTTCTTTTATTATTCCTCGGCTAGCTCAACATTCTTGTGGGGCGGTAATGGAGGCGTAACTAAAACAAAGGGTGAAATTAAGTAAACAAGTGCTGATGAATTTGAACTCACTGGGACGTCCAAAGCATTCACTTTATGAGAGGAAGCTCAAAAGTTTTGCTACATGCCTTGATTACAGAGCCCAACGCCAACGGGAACACCTCTATCAACCACGGTGCGATAACGTTCTTTTATTATTCCTCGGCTAGCTCAACATTCTTGTGGGGCGGTAATGGAGGCATAACTAAAACAAAGCGTGAAATTAAGTAAACAAGTGCTGATGAATTTGAACTCACTGGGACGTCCAAAGCATTCACTTTATGAGAGGAAGCTCAAAAGTTCTGCTACATGTCTTGATTACAGAGCCCAACGCCAACGGGAACACCTCTATCAACCACGGTGAGATAACGTTCTTTTATTATTCCTCGGCTAGCTCAACATTCTTGTGGGGCGGTAATGGAGGCGTAACTAAAACAAAGGGTGAAATTAAGTAAACAAGTAGTGCAGAATGTGAACTCACTGGGACGTCCAAAGCACTCACTTTATGAGAGGAAGCTCAAAAGTTCCGCTACATGTTTTGATTACAGAGCCCAACGCCAACGGGAACACCTCTATCAACCACGGTGCGATAACGTTCTTTTATTATTCTTAGGCTAGCTCAACATTCTTGTGGGGCGTTATTGAAGGGGTAACTCGAACAAATCGTGAAATTAAGTAAACAAGTAGTGCAGAATGTGAACTCACTGGGACGTCCAAAGCACTCACTTTATGAGAGGAAGCTCAAAAGTTCCGCTAGATGTCTTGATTACAGAGCCCAACGCCAACGGGAACACCTCTATCAACCACGGTGCGATAACGTTCTTTTATTATTCCTCGGCTAGCTCAACATTCTTGTGGGGCGTTATTGAAGGGGTAACTCGAACAAATCGTGAAATTAAGTAAACAAGTAGTGCAGAATGTGAACTCACTGGGACGTCCAAAGCACTCACTTTATGAGAGGAAGCTCAAAAGTTCCGCTACATGTTTTGATTACAGAGCCCAACGTCAACGGGAACACCTCTATCAACCACGGTGCGATAACGTTCTTTTATTATTCCTCGGCTAGCTCAACATTCTTGTGGGGCGTTATTGAAGGGGTAACTCGAACAAATCGTGAAATTAAGTAAACAAGTAGTGCAGAATGTGAACTCACTGGGACGTCCAAAGCACTCACTTTATGAGAGGAAGCTCAAAAGTTCCGCTAGATGTCTTGATTACAGAGCCCAACGCCAACGGGAACACCTCTATCAACCACGGTGCGATAACGTTCTTTTATTATTCCTCGGCTAGCTCATCATTCTTGTGGGGCGTTATTGAACGGGTAACTCGAACAAATCGTGAAATTAAGAAAACAAGTAGTGCAGAATGTGAACTCACTGGGACGTCCAAAGCACTCACTTTATGAGAGGAAGCTCAAAAGTTCCGCTACCTGTTTTGATTACAGAGCCCAACGTAAACGGGAACACCTCTATCAACCACGGTGCGATAACGTTATTTTATTATTCCTCGGCTAGCTCAACATTCTTGTGGGACGTTATTGAACGGGTAACTCGAACAAATCGTGAAATTAAGTAAACAAGTAGTGCAGAATGTGAACTCACTGGGACGTCCAAAGCACTCACTTTATGAGAGGAAGCTCAAAAGTTCTGCTACATGTCTTGATTACAGAGCCCAACGCCAACGGGAACACCTCTATCAACCATGGTGCGATAACGTTCTTTTATTATTCCTCGGGTAGCTCAACATTCTTGTGGGGCGGTAATGGAGGCGTAACTAAAAAAAATCGTGAAAATAAGTAAACAAGTACTGATGAATGTGAACTCACTGGGACGTCAAAGCACTCACTTTATGAGAGGAAGCTCAAAAGTTCCGCTACATGTCTTGATTACAGAGCCCAACGCCAACGGGAACACCTCTATCAACCATGGTGCGATAACCTTCTTTTATTATTCCTCGGCTAGCTCATCATTCTTGTGGGGCGTTATTGAACGGGTAACTCGAACAAATCGTGAAATTAAGAAAACAAGTAGTGCAGAATGTGAACTCACTGGGACGTCCAAAGCACTCACTTTATGAGAGGAAGCTCAAAAGTTCTGCTACATGTCTTGATTACAGAGCCCAACGCCAACGGGAACACCTCTATCAACCACGGTGCGATAACGTTCTTTTATTATTCCTCGGGTAGCTCAACATTCTTGTGGGGCGGTAATGGAGGCGTAACTAAAACAAATCGTGAAAATAAGTAAACAAGTACTGATGAATGTGAACTCACTGGGACGTCCAAAGCACTCACTTTATGAGAGGAAGCTCAAAAGTTCCGCTACATGTTTTGATTACAGAGCCCAACGCCAACGGGAACACCTCTATCAACCACGGTGCGATAACGTTCTTTTATTATTCCTCGGCTAGCTCAACATTCTTGTGGGGCGGTAATGGAGGCGTAACTAAAACAAAGCGTGAAATTAAGTAAACAAGTACTGATGAATTTGAACTCACTGGGACGTCCAAAGCATTCACTTTATGAGAGGAAGCTCAAAAGTTCTGCTACATGTCTTGATTACAGAGCCCAACGCCAACGGGAACACCTCTATCAACCACGGTGCGATAACGATCTTTTATTATTCCTCGGCTAGCTCAACATTCTTGTGGGGCGGTAATGGAGGCGTAACTAAAACAAAGCGTGAAATTAAGTAAACAAGTACTGATGAATTTGAACTCACTGGGACGTCAAAGCATTCACTTTATCAGAGGAAGCTCAAAAGTTCTGCTACATGTCTTGATTACAGAGCCCAACGCCAACGGGAACACCTCTATCAACCACGGTGCGATAACGTTCTTTTATTATTCCTCGGCTAGCTCAACATTCTAGTGGGGCGGTAATGGAGGCGTAACTAAAACAAAGCGTGAAATTAAGTAAACAAGTACTGATGAATGTGAACTCACTGGGACGTCCAAAGCACTCACTTTATGAGAGGAAGCTCAAAAGTTCCGCTACATGTTTTGATTACAGAGCCCAACGCCAACGGGAACACCTCTATCAACCACGGTGCGATAACGTTCTTTTATTATTCCTCGGCTAGCTCAACATTCTTGTGGGGCGGTAATGGAGGCGTAACTAAAACAAAGCGTGAAATTAAGTAAACAAGTACTGATGAATGTGAACTCACTGGGACGTCCAAAGCACTCACTTTATGAGAGGAAGCTCAAAAGTTCTGCTACATGTCTTGATTACAGAGCCCAACGCCAACGGGAACACCTCTATCAACCACGGTGCGATAACGTTCTTTTATTATTCCTCGGCTAGCTCAACATTCTTGTGGGGCGGTAATGGAGGCGTAACTAAAACAAAGCGTGAAATTAAGTAAACAAGTACTGATGAATTTGAACTCACTGGGACGTCCAAAGCACTCACTTTATGAGAGGAAGCTCAAAAGTTCTGCTACATGTCTTGATTACAGAGCCCAACGCCAACGGGAACACCTCTATCAACCACGGTGCGATAACGTTCTTTTATTATTCCTCGGCTAGCTCAACATTCTAGTGGGGCGGTAATGGAGGCGTAACTAAAACAAAGCGTGAAATTAAGTAAACAAGTACTGATGAATGTGAACTCACTGGGACGTCCAAAGCACTCACTTTATGAGAGGAAGCTCAAAAGTTCTGCTACATGTCTTGATTACAGAGCCCAACGCCAACGGGAACACCTCTATCAACCACGGTGCGATAACGTTCTTTTATTATTCCTCGGCTAGCTCAACATTCTTGTGGGGCGGTAATGGAGGCGTAACTAAAACAAAGCGTGAAATTAAGTAAACAAGTACTGATGAATGTGAACTCACTGGGACGTCCAAAGCACTCACTTTATGAGAGGAAGCTCAAAAGTTCCGCTACATGTTTTGATTACAGAGCCCAACGCCAACGGGAACACCTCTATCAACCACGGTGCGATAACGTTCTTTTATTATTCCTCGGCTAGCTCAACATTCTAGTGGGGCGGTAATGGAGGCGTAACTAAAACAAAGGGTGAAATTAAGTAAACAAGTGCTGATGAATTTGAACTCACTGGGACGTCCAAAGCATTCACTTTATGAGAGGAAGCTCAAAAGTTCTGCTACATGTCTTGATTACAGAGCCCAACGCCAACGGGAACACCTCTATCAACCACGGTGAGATAACGTTCTTTTATTATTCCTCGGCTAGCTCAACATTCTAGTGGGGCGGTAATGGAGGCGTAACTAAAACAAAGCGTGAAATTAAGTAAACAAGTACTGATGAATTTGAACTCACTGGGACGTCCAAAGCACTCACTTTATGAGAGGAAGCTCAAAAGTTCTGCTACATGTCTTGATTACAGAGCCCAACGCCAACGGGAACACCTCTATCAACCACGGTGCGATAACGTTCTTTTATTATTCCTCGGCTAGCTCAACATTCTAGTGGGGCGGTAATGGAGGCGTAACTAAAACAAAGCGTGAAATTAAGTAAACAAGTACTGATGAATGTGAACTCACTGGGACGTCCAAAGCACTCACTTTATGAGAGGAAGCTCAAAAGTTCCGCTACATGTCTTGATTACAGAGCCCAACGCCAACGGGAACACCTCTATCAACCACGGTGCGATAACGTTCTTTTATTATTCCTCGGCTAGCTCAACATTCTTGTGGGGCGGTAATGGAGGCGTAACTAAAACAAAGCGTGAAATTAAGTAAACAAGTACTGATGAATGTGAACTCACTGGGACGTCCAAAGCACTCACTTTATGAGAGGAAGCTCAAAAGTTCTGCTACATGTCTTGATTACAGAGCCCAACGCCAACGGGAACACCTCTATCAACCACGGTGCGATAACGTTCTTTTATTATTCCTCGGCTAGCTCAACATTCTAGTGGGGCGGTAATGGAGGCGTAACTAAAACAAAGCGTGAAATTAAGTAAACAAGTACTGATGAATGTGAACTCACTGGGACGTCCAAAGCACTCACTTTATGAGAGGAAGCTCAAAAGTTCCGCTACATGTCTTGATTACAGAGCCCAACGCCAACGGGAACACCTCTATCAACCACGGTGCGATAACGTTCTTTTATTATTCCTCGGCTAGCTCAACATTCTTGTGGGGCGGTAATGGAGGCGTAACTAAAACAAAGCGTGAAATTAAGTAAACAAGTACTGATGAATGTGAACTCACTGGGACGTCCAAAGCACTCACTTTATGAGAGGAAGCTCAAAAGTTCTGCTACATGTCTTGATTACAGAGCCCAACGCCAACGGGAACACCTCTATCAACCACGGTGCGATAACGTTCTTTTATTATTCCTCGGCTAGCTCAACATTCTTGTGGGGCGGTAATGGAGGCGTAACTAAAACAAAGCGTGAAATTAAGTAAACAAGTACTGATGAATTTGAACTCACTGGGACGTCCAAAGCACTCACTTTATGAGAGGAAGCTCAAAAGTTCTGCTACATGTCTTGATTACAGAGCCCAACGCCAACGGGAACACCTCTATCAACCACGGTGCGATAACGTTCTTTTATTATTCCTCGGCTAGCTCAACATTCTAGTGGGGCGGTAATGGAGGCGTAACTAAAACAAAGCGTGAAATTAAGTAAACAAGTACTGATGAATGTGAACTCACTGGGACGTCCAAAGCACTCACTTTATGAGAGGAAGCACAAAAGTTCCGCTACATGTTTTGATTACAGAGCCCAACGCCAACGGGAACACCTCTATCAACCACGGTGCGATAACGTTCTTTTATTATTCCTCGGCTAGCTCAACATTCTTGTGGGGCGGTAATGGAGGCGTAACTAAAACAAAGCGTGAAATTAAGTAAACAAGTACTGATGAATGTGAACTCACTGGGACGTCCAAAGCACTCACTTTATGAGAGGAAGCTCAAAAGTTCTGCTACATGTCTTGATTACAGAGCCCAACGCCAACGGGAACACCTCTATCAACCACGGTGCGATAACGTTCTTTTATTATTCCTCGGCTAGCTCAACATTCTTGTGGGGCGGTAATGGAGGCGTAACTAAAACAAAGCGTGAAATTAAGTAAACAAGTACTGATGAATGTGAACTCACTGGGACGTCCAAAGCACTCACTTTATGAGAGGAAGCTCAAAAGTTCTGCTACATGTCTTGATTACAGAGCCCAACGCCAACGGGAACACCTCTATCAACCACGGTGCGATAACGATCTTTTATTATTCCTCGGCTAGCTCAACATTCTTGTGGGGCGGTAATGGAGGCGTAACTAAAACAAAGCGTGAAATTAAGTAAACAAGTACTGATGAATGTGAACTCACTGGGACGTCCAAAGCACTCACTTTATGAGAGGAAGCTCAAAAGTTCTGCTACATGTCTTGATTACAGAGCCCAACGCCAACGGGAACACCTCTATCAACCACGGTGCGATAACGATCTTTTATTATTCCTCGGCTAGCTCAACATTCTTGTGGGGCGGTAATGGAGGCGTAACTAAAACAAAGCGTGAAATTAAGTAAACAAGTACTGATGAATGTGAACTCACTGGGACGTCCAAAGCACTCACTTTATGAGAGGAAGCTCAAAAGTTCTGCTACATGTCTTGATTACAGAGCCCAACGCCAACGGGAACACCTCTATCAACCACGGTGCGATAACGTTCTTTTATTATTCCTCGGCTAGCTCAACATTCTTGTGGGGCGGTAATGGAGGCGTAACTAAAACAAAGCGTGAAATTAAGTAAACAAGTACTGATGAATGTGAACTCACTGGGACGTCCAAAGCACTCACTTTATGAGAGGAAGCTCAAAAGTTCTGCTACATGTCTTGATTACAGAGCCCAACGCCAACGGGAACACCTCTATCAACCACGGTGCGATAACGTTCTTTTATTATTCCTCGGCTAGCTCAACATTCTTGTGGGGCGGTAATGGAGGCGTAACTAAAACAAAGCGTGAAATTAAGTAAACAAGTACTGATGAATGTGAACTCACTGGGACGTCCAAAGCACTCACTTTATGAGAGGAAGCTCAAAAGTTCCGCTACATGTTTTGATTACAGAGCCCAACGCCAACGGGAACACCTCTATCAACCACGGTGCGATAACGTTCTTTTATTATTCCTCGGCTAGCTCAACATTCTTGTGGGGCGGTAATGGAGGCGTAACTAAAACAAAGCGTGAAATTAAGTAAACAAGTACTGATGAATGTGAACTCACTGGGACGTCCAAAGCACTCACTTTATGAGAGGAAGCTCAAAAGTTCTGCTACATGTCTTGATTACAGAGCCCAACGCCAACGGGAACACCTCTATCAACCACGGTGCGATAACGTTCTTTTATTATTCCTCGGCTAGCTCAACATTCTTGTGGGGCGGTAATGGAGGCGTAACTAAAACAAAGCGTGAAATTAAGTAAACAAGTACTGATGAATGTGAACTCACTGGGACGTCCAAAGCACTCACTTTATGAGAGGAAGCTCAAAAGTTCTGCTACATGTCTTGATTACAGAGCCCAACGCCAACGGGAACACCTCTATCAACCACGGTGCGATAACGTTCTTTTATTATTCCTCGGCTAGCTCAACATTCTTGTGGGGCGGTAATGGAGGCGTAACTAAAACAAAGCGTGAAATTAAGTAAACAAGTACTGATGAATGTGAACTCACTGGGACGTCCAAAGCACTCACTTTATGAGAGGAAGCTCAAAAGTTCTGCTACATGTCTTGATTACAGAGCCCAACGCCAACGGGAACACCTCTATCAACCACGGTGCGATAACGATCTTTTATTATTCCTCGGCTAGCTCAACATTCTTGTGGGGCGGTAATGGAGGCGTAACTAAAACAAAGCGTGAAATTAAGTAAACAAGTACTGATGAATTTGAACTCACTGGGACGTCAAAGCATTCACTTTATCAGAGGAAGCTCAAAAGTTCTGCTACATGTCTTGATTACAGAGCCCAACGCCAACGGGAACACCTCTATCAACCACGGTGCGATAACGTTCTTTTATTATTCCTCGGCTAGCTCAACATTCTAGTGGGGCGGTAATGGAGGCGTAACTAAAACAAAGCGTGAAATTAAGTAAACAAGTACTGATGAATGTGAACTCACTGGGACGTCAAAGCATTCACTTTATCAGAGGAAGCTCAAAAGTTCTGCTACATGTCTTGATTACAGAGCCCAACGCCAACGGGAACACCTCTATCAACCACGGTGCGATAACGTTCTTTTATTATTCCTCGGCTAGCTCAACATTCTTGTGGGGCGGTAATGGAGGCGTAACTAAAACAAAGCGTGAAATTAAGTAAACAAGTACTGATGAATGTGAACTCACTGGGACGTCCAAAGCACTCACTTTATGAGAGGAAGCTCAAAAGTTCCGCTACATGTTTTGATTACAGAGCCCAACGCCAACGGGAACACCTCTATCAACCACGGTGCGATAACGTTCTTTTATTATTCCTCGGCTAGCTCAACATTCTTGTGGGGCGGTAATGGAGGCGTAACTAAAACAAAGCGTGAAATTAAGTAAACAAGTACTGATGAATTTGAACTCACTGGGACGTCCAAAGCATTCACTTTATGAGAGGAAGCTCAAAAGTTCTGCTACATGTCTTGATTACAGAGCCCAACGCCAACGGGAACACCTCTATCAACCACGGTGCGATAACGATCTTTTATTATTCCTCGGCTAGCTCAACATTCTTGTGGGGCGGTAATGGAGGCGTAACTAAAACAAAGCGTGAAATTAAGTAAACAAGTACTGATGAATTTGAACTCACTGGGACGTCAAAGCATTCACTTTATCAGAGGAAGCTCAAAAGTTCTGCTACATGTCTTGATTACAGAGCCCAACGCCAACGGGAACACCTCTATCAACCACGGTGCGATAACGTTCTTTTATTATTCCTCGGCTAGCTCAACATTCTAGTGGGGCGGTAATGGAGGCGTAACTAAAACAAAGGGTGAAATTAAGTAAACAAGTGCTGATGAATTTGAACTCACTGGGACGTCCAAAGCATTCACTTTATGAGAGGAAGCTCAAAAGTTCTGCTACATGTCTTGATTACAGAGCCCAACGCCAACGGGAACACCTCTATCAACCACGGTGAGATAACGTTCTTTTATTATTCCTCGGCTAGCTCAACATTCTTGTGGGGCGGTAATGGAGGCGTAACTAAAACAAAGGGTGAAATTAAGTAAACAAGTAGTGCAGAATGTGAACTCACTGGGACGTCCAAAGCACTCACTTTATGAGAGGAAGCTCAAAAGTTCCGCTACATGTTTTGATTACAGAGCCCAACGCCAACGGGAACACCTCTATCAACCACGGTGCGATAACGTTCTTTTATTATTCCTCGGCTAGCTCAACATTCTTGTGGGGCGGTAATGGAGGCGTAACTAAAACAAAGCGTGAAATTAAGTAAACAAGTACTGATGAATTTGAACTCACTGGGACGTCCAAAGCATTCACTTTATGAGAGGAAGCTCAAAAGTTCTGCTACATGTCTTGATTACAGAGCCCAACGCCAACGGGAACACCTCTATCAACCACGGTGCGATAACGTTCTTTTATAATTCCTCGGCTAGCTCAACATTCTTGTGGGGCGTTATTGAAGGGGTAACTCGAACAAATCGTGAAATTAAGTAAACAAGTAGTGCAGAATGTGAACTCACTGGGACGTCCAAAGCACTCACTTTATGAGAGGAAGCTCAAAAGTTCCGCTACATGTTTTGATTACAGAGCCCAACGCCAACGGGAACACCTCTATCAACCACGGTGCGATAACGTTCTTTTATTATTCCTCGGCTAGCTCAACATTCTTGTGGGGCGGTAATGGAGGCGTAACTAAAACAAAGCGTGAAATTAAGTAAACAAGTACTGATGAATTTGAACTCACTGGGACGTCCAAAGCATTCACTTTATGAGAGGAAGCTCAAAAGTTCCGCTACATGTTTTGATTACAGAGCCCAACGCCAACGGGAACACCTCTATCAACCACGGTGCGATAACGTTCTTTTATTATTCCTCGGCTAGCTCAACATTCTTGTGGGGCGGTAATGGAGGCGTAACTAAAACAAATCGTGAAATTAAGTAAACAAGTAGTGCAGAATGTGAACTCACTGGGACGTCCAAAGCACTCACTTTATGAGAGGAAGCTCAAAAGTTCCGCTACATGTTTTGATTACAGAGCCCAACGCCAACGGGAACACCTCTATCAACCACGGTGCGATAACGTTCTTTTATTATTCCTCGGCTAGCTCAACATTCTTGTGGGGCGGTAATGGAGGCGTAACTAAAACAAATCGTGAAATTAAGTAAACAAGTGGTGCAGAATGTGAACTCACTGGGACGTCCAAAGCACTCACTTTATGAGAGGAAGCTCAAAAGTTCCGCTACATGTTTTGATTACAGAGACCAACGCCAACGGGAACACCTCTATCAACCACGGTGCGATAACGTTCTTTTATTATTCCTCGGCTAGCTCAACATTCTTGTGGGGCGTTATTGAAGGGGTAACTCGAACAAATCGTGAAATTAAGTAAACAAGTAGTGCAGAATGTGAACTCACTGGGACGTCCAAAGCACTCACTTTATGAGAGGAAGCTCAAAAGTTCCGCTACATGTTTTAATTACGGAGCCCAACGCCAACGGGAACACCTGTATCAACCACGGTGCGATAACGTTCTTTTATTATTCCTCGGCTAGCTCAACATTCTTGTGGGGCGTTATTGAAGGGGTAACTCGAACAAATCGTGAAATTAAGTAAACAAGTAGTGCAGAATGTGAACTCACTGGGACGTCCAAAGCACTCACTTTATGAGAGGAAGCTCAAAAGTTCTGCTACCTGTTTTGATTACAGAGCCCAACGCCAACGGGAACACCTCTATACACCACGGTGCGATAACGTTCTTTTATTATTCCTCGGCTAGCTCAACATTCTTGTGGGGCGGTAATGGAGGCGTAACTAAAACAAATCGTGAAATTAAGTAAACAAGTGGTGCAGAATGTGAACTCACTGGGACGTCCAAAGCACTCACTTTATGAGAGGAAGCTCAAAAGTTCCGCTACATGTTTTGATTACAGAGCCCAACGCCAACGGGAACACCTCTATACACCACGGTGCGATAACGTTCTTTTATTATTCCTCGGCTAGCTCAACATTCTTGTGGGGCGGTAATGGAGGCGTAACTAAAACAAATCGTGAAATTAAGTAAACAAGTGGTGCAGAATGTGAACTCACTGGGACGTCCAAAGCACTCACTTTATGAGAGGAAGCTCAAAAGTTCCGCTACATGTTTTGATTACAGAGCCCAACGCCAACGGGAACACCTCTATCAACCACGGTGCGATAACGTTCTTTTATTATTCCTCGGCTAGCTCAACATTCTTGTGGGGCGGTAATGGAGGCGTAACTAAAACAAAGCGTGAAATTAAGTAAACAAGTGGTGCAGAATGTGAACTCACTGGGACGTCCAAAGCATTCACTTTATGAGAGGAAGCTCAAAAGTTCCGCTACATGTTTTGATTACAGAGCCCAACGCCAACGGGAACACCTCTATCAACCACGGTGCGATAACGTTCTTTTATTATTCCTCGGCTAGCTCAACATTCTTGTGGGGCGGTAATGGAGGCGTAACTAAAACAAATCGTGAAATTAAGTAAACAAGTGGTGCAGAATGTGAACTCACTGGGACGTCCAAAGCACTCACTTTATGAGAGGAAGCTCAAAAGTTCCGCTACATGTTTTGATTACAGAGCCCAACGCCAACGGGAACACCTCTATACACCACGGTGCGATAACGTTCTTTTATTATTCCTCGGCTAGCTCAACATTCTTGTGGGGCGGTAATGGAGGCGTAACTAAAACAAAGCGTGAAATTAAGTAAACAAGTGGTGCAGAATGTGAACTCACTGGGACGTCCAAAGCACTCACTTTATGAGAGGAAGCTCAAAAGTTCCGCTACATGTTTTGATTACAGAGCCCAACGCCAACGGGAACACCTCTATCAACCACGGTGCGATAACGTTCTTTTATTATTCCTCGGCTAGCTCAACATTCTTGTGGGGCGGTAATGGAGGCGTAACTAAAACAAATCGTGAAATTAAGTAAACAAGTGGTGCAGAATGTGAACTCACTGGGACGTCCAAAGCACTCACTTTATGAGAGGAAGCTCAAAAGTTCCGCTACATGTTTTGATTACAGAGCCCAACGCCAACGGGAACACCTCTATCAACCACGGTGCGATAACGTTCTTTTATTATTCCTCGGCTAGCTCAACATTCTTGTGGGGCGGTAATGGAGGCGTAACTAAAACAAATCGTGAAATTAAGTAAACAAGTGGTGCAGAATGTGAACTCACTGGGACGTCCAAAGCACTCACTTTATGAGAGGAAGCTCAAAAGTTCCGCTACATGTTTTGATTACAGAGCCCAACGCCAACGGGAACACCTCTATACACCACGGTGCGATAACGTTCTTTTATTATTCCTCGGCTAGCTCAACATTCTTGTGGGGCGGTAATGGAGGCGTAACTAAAACAAATCGTGAAATTAAGTAAACAAGTGGTGCAGAATGTGAACTCACTGGGACGTCCAAAGCACTCACTTTATGAGAGGAAGCTCAAAAGTTCCGCTACATGTTTTGATTACAGAGCCCAACGCCAACGGGAACACCTCTATACACCACGGTGCGATAACGTTCTTTTATTATTCCTCGGCTAGCTCAACATTCTTGTGGGGCGGTAATGGAGGCGTAACTAAAACAAATCGTGAAATTAAGTAAACAAGTGGTGCAGAATGTGAACTCACTGGGACGTCCAAAGCACTCACTTTATGAGAGGAAGCTCAAAAGTTCCGCTACATGTTTTGATTACAGAGCCCAACGCCAACGGGAACACCTCTATACACCACGGTGCGATAACGTTCTTTTATTATTCCTCGGCTAGCTCAACATTCTTGTGGGGCGGTAATGGAGGCGTAACTAAAACAAAGCGTGAAATTAAGTAAACAAGTAGTGCAGAATGTGAACTCACTGGGACGTCCAAAGCACTCACTTTATGAGAGGAAGCTCAAAAGTTCCGCTACATGTTTTGATTACAGAGCCCAACGCCAACGGGAACACCTCTATCAACCACGGTGCGATAACGTTCTTTTATTATTCCTCGGCTAGCTCAACATTCTTGTGGGGCGGTAATGGAGGCGTAACTAAAACAAATCGTGAAATTAAGTAAACAAGTGGTGCAGAATGTGAACTCACTGGGACGTCCAAAGCACTCACTTTATGAGAGGAAGCTCAAAAGTTCCGCTACATGTTTTGATTACAGAGCCCAACGCCAACGGGAACACCTCTATACACCACGGTGCGATAACGTTCTTTTATTATTCCTCGGCTAGCTCAACATTCTTGTGGGGCGGTAATGGAGGCGTAACTAAAACAAAGCGTGAAATTAAGTAAACAAGTGGTGCAGAATGTGAACTCACTGGGACGTCCAAAGCATTCACTTTATGAGAGGAAGCTCAAAAGTTCTGCTACATGTCTTGATTACAGAGCCCAACGCCAACGGGAACACCTCTATCAACCACGGTGCGATAACGTTCTTTTATTATTCCTCGGCTAGCTCAACATTCTTGTGGGGCGTTATTGAAGGGGTAACTCGAACAAATCGTGAAATTAAGTAAACAAGTAGTGCAGAATGTGAACTCACTGGGACGTCCAAAGCACTCACTTTATGAGAGGAAGCTCAAAAGTTCCGCTACATGTTTTGATTACAGAGCCCAACGCCAACGGGAACACCTGTATCAACCACGGTGCGATAACGTTCTTTTATTATTCCTCGGCTAGCTCAACATTCTTGTGGGGCGTTATTGAAGGGGTAACTCGAACAAATCGTGAAATTAAGTAAACAAGTAGTGCAGAATGTGAACTCACTGGGACGTCCAAAGCACTCACTTTATGAGAGGAAGCTCAAAAGTTCCGCTACCTGTTTTGATTACAGAGCCCAACGTAAACGGGAACACCTCTATCAACCACGGTGCGATAACGTTATTTTATTATTCCTCGGCTAGCTCACCATTCTTGTGGGACGTTATTGAACGGGTAACTCGAACAAATCGTGAAATTAAGTAAACAAGTAGTGCAGAATGTGAACTCACTGGGACGTCCAAAGCACTCACGTTATGAGAGGAAGCTCAAAAGTTCTGCTACATGTCTTGATTACAGAGCCCAACGCCAACGGGAACACCTCTATCAACCATGGTGCGATAACGTTCTTTTATTATTCCTCGGGTAGCTCAACATTCTTGTGGGGCGGTAATGGAGGCGTAACTAAAAAAAATCGTGAAAATAAGTAAACAAGTACTGATGATTGTGAACTCACTGGGACGTCAAAGCACTCACTTTATGAGAGGAAGCTCAAAAGTTCCGCTACATGTCTTGATTACAGAGCCCAACGCCAACGGGAACACCTCTATCAACCATGGTGCGATAACGTTCTTTTATTATTCCTCGGCTAGCTCATCATTCTTGTGGGGCGTTATTGAACGGGTAACTCGAACAAATCGTGAAATTAAGAAAACAAGTAGTGCAGAATGTGAACTCACTGGGACGTCCAAAGCACTCACTTTATGAGAGGAAGCTCAAAAGTTCTGCTACATGTCTTGATTACAGAGCCCAACGCCAACGGGAACACCTCTATCAACCACGGTGCGATAACGTTCTTTTATTATTCCTCGGGTAGCTCAACATTCTTGTGGGGCGGTAATGGAGGCGTAACTAAAAAAAATCGTGAAAATAAGTAAACAAGTACTGATGATTGTGAACTCACTGGGACGTCAAAGCACTCACTTTATGAGAGGAAGCTCAAACGTTCCGCTACATGTCTTGATTACAGAGCCCAACGCCAACGGGAACACCTCTATCAACCATGGTGCGATAACGTTCTTTTATTATTCCTCGGCTAGCTCATCATTCTTGTGGGGCGTTATTGAACGGGTAACTCGAACAAATCGTGAAATTAAGTAAACAAGTAGTGCAGAATGTGAACTCACTGGGACGTCCAAAGCACTCACTTTATGAGAGGAAGCTCAAAAGTTCTGCTACATGTCTTGATTACAGAGCCCAACGCCAACGGGAACACCTCTATCAACCATGGTGCGATAACGTTCTTTTATTATTCCTCGGGTAGCTCAACATTCTTGTGGGGCGGTAATGGAGGCGTAACTAAAAAAAATCGTGAAAATAAGTAAACAAGTACTGATGATTGTGAACTCACTGGGACGTCAAAGCACTCACTTTATGAGAGGAAGCTCAAAAGTTCCGCTACATGTCTTGATTACAGAGCCCAACGCCAACGGGAACACCTCTATCAACCATGGTGCGATAACGTTCTTTTATTATTCCTCGGCTAGCTCATCATTCTTGTGGGGCGTTATTGAACGGGTAACTCGAACAAATCGTGAAATTAAGAAAACAAGTAGTGCAGAATGTGAACTCACTGGGACGTCCAAAGCACTCACTTTATGAGAGGAAGCTCAAAAGTTCTGCTACATGTCTTGATTACAGAGCCCAACGCCAACGGGAACACCTCTATCAACCACGGTGCGATAACGTTCTTTTATTATTCCTCGGGTAGCTCAACATTCTTGTGGGGCGGTAATGGAGGCGTAACTAAAAAAAATCGTGAAAATAAGTAAACAAGTACTGATGATTGTGAACTCACTGGGACGTCAAAGCACTCACTTTATGAGAGGAAGCTCAAAAGTTCCGCTACATGTCTTGATTACAGAGCCCAACGCCAACGGGAACACCTCTATCAACCATGGTGCGATAACGTTCTTTTATTATTCCTCGGCTAGCTCATCATTCTTGTGGGGCGTTATTGAACGGGTAACTCGAACAAATCGTGAAATTAAGTAAACAAGTAGTGCAGAATGTGAACTCACTGGGACGTCCAAAGCACTCACTTTATGAGAGGAAGCTCAAAAGTTCTGCTACATGTCTTGATTACAGAGCCCAACGCCAACGGGAACACCTCTATCAACCATGGTGCGATAACGTTCTTTTATTATTCCTCGGGTAGCTCAACATTCTTGTGGGGCGGTAATGGAGGCGTAACTAAAAAAAATCGTGAAAATAAGTAAACAAGTACTGATGATTGTGAACTCACTGGGACGTCAAAGCACTCACTTTATGAGAGGAAGCTCAAAAGTTCCGCTACATGTCTTGATTACAGAGCCCAACGCCAACGGGAACACCTCTATCAACCATGGTGCGATAACGTTCTTTTATTATTCCTCGGCTAGCTCAACATTCTTGTGGGGCGGTAATGGAGGCGTAACTAAAACAAATCGTGAAATTAAGTAAACAAGTGGTGCAGAATGTGAACTCACTGGGACGTCCAAAGCACTCACTTTATGAGAGGAAGCTCAAAAGTTCCGCTACATGTTTTGATTACAGAGCCCAACGCCAACGGGAACACCTCTATACACCACGGTGCGATAACGTTCTTTTATTATTCCTCGGCTAGCTCAACATTCTTGTGGGGCGGTAATGGAGGCGTAACTAAAACAAAGCGTGAAATTAAGTAAACAAGTAGTGCAGAATGTGAACTCACTGGGACGTCCAAAGCACTCACTTTATGAGAGGAAGCTCAAAAGTTCCGCTACATGTTTTGATTACAGAGCCCAACGCCAACGGGAACACCTCTATCAACCACGGTGCGATAACGTTCTTTTATTATTCCTCGGCTAGCTCAACATTCTTGTGGGGCGGTAATGGAGGCGTAACTAAAACAAATCGTGAAATTAAGTAAACAAGTGGTGCAGAATGTGAACTCACTGGGACGTCCAAAGCACTCACTTTATGAGAGGAAGCTCAAAAGTTCCGCTACATGTTTTGATTACAGAGCCCAACGCCAACGGGAACACCTCTATACACCACGGTGCGATAACGTTCTTTTATTATTCCTCGGCTAGCTCAACATTCTTGTGGGGCGGTAATGGAGGCGTAACTAAAACAAAGCGTGAAATTAAGTAAACAAGTGGTGCAGAATGTGAACTCACTGGGACGTCCAAAGCATTCACTTTATGAGAGGAAGCTCAAAAGTTCTGCTACATGTCTTGATTACAGAGCCCAACGCCAACGGGAACACCTCTATCAACCACGGTGCGATAACGTTCTTTTATTATTCCTCGGCTAGCTCAACATTCTTGTGGGGCGTTATTGAAGGGGTAACTCGAACAAATCGTGAAATTAAGTAAACAAGTAGTGCAGAATGTGAACTCACTGGGACGTCCAAAGCACTCACTTTATGAGAGGAAGCTCAAAAGTTCCGCTACATGTTTTGATTACAGAGCCCAACGCCAACGGGAACACCTGTATCAACCACGGTGCGATAACGTTCTTTTATTATTCCTCGGCTAGCTCAACATTCTTGTGGGGCGTTATTGAAGGGGTAACTCGAACAAATCGTGAAATTAAGTAAACAAGTAGTGCAGAATGTGAACTCACTGGGACGTCCAAAGCACTCACTTTATGAGAGGAAGCTCAAAAGTTCCGCTACCTGTTTTGATTACAGAGCCCAACGTAAACGGGAACACCTCTATCAACCACGGTGCGATAACGTTATTTTATTATTCCTCGGCTAGCTCACCATTCTTGTGGGACGTTATTGAACGGGTAACTCGAACAAATCGTGAAATTAAGTAAACAAGTAGTGCAGAATGTGAACTCACTGGGACGTCCAAAGCACTCACGTTATGAGAGGAAGCTCAAAAGTTCTGCTACATGTCTTGATTACAGAGCCCAACGCCAACGGGAACACCTCTATCAACCATGGTGCGATAACGTTCTTTTATTATTCCTCGGGTAGCTCAACATTCTTGTGGGGCGGTAATGGAGGCGTAACTAAAAAAAATCGTGAAAATAAGTAAACAAGTACTGATGATTGTGAACTCACTGGGACGTCAAAGCACTCACTTTATGAGAGGAAGCTCAAAAGTTCCGCTACATGTCTTGATTACAGAGCCCAACGCCAACGGGAACACCTCTATCAACCATGGTGCGATAACGTTCTTTTATTATTCCTCGGCTAGCTCATCATTCTTGTGGGGCGTTATTGAACGGGTAACTCGAACAAATCGTGAAATTAAGAAAACAAGTAGTGCAGAATGTGAACTCACTGGGACGTCCAAAGCACTCACTTTATGAGAGGAAGCTCAAAAGTTCTGCTACATGTCTTGATTACAGAGCCCAACGCCAACGGGAACACCTCTATCAACCACGGTGCGATAACGTTCTTTTATTATTCCTCGGGTAGCTCAACATTCTTGTGGGGCGGTAATGGAGGCGTAACTAAAACAAATCGTGAAAATAAGTAAACAAGTACTGATGATTGTGAACTCACTGGGACGTCAAAGCACTCACTTTATGAGAGGAAGCTCAAAAGTTCCGCTACATGTCTTGATTACAGAGCCCAACGCCAACGGGAACACCTCTATCAACCATGGTGCGATAACGTTCTTTTATTATTCCTCGGCTAGCTCATCATTCTTGTGGGGCGTTATTGAACGGGTAACTCGAACAAATCGTGAAATTAAGTAAACAAGTAGTGCAGAATGTGAACTCACTGGGACGTCCAAAGCACTCACTTTATGAGAGGAAGCTCAAAAGTTCTGCTACATGTCTTGATTACAGAGCCCAACGCCAACGGGAACACCTCTATCAACCATGGTGCGATAACGTTCTTTTATTATTCCTCGGGTAGCTCAACATTCTTGTGGGGCGGTAATGGAGGCGTAACTAAAAAAAATCGTGAAAATAAGTAAACAAGTACTGATGATTGTGAACTCACTGGGACGTCAAAGCACTCACTTTATGAGAGGAAGCTCAAAAGTTCCGCTACATGTCTTGATTACAGAGCCCAACGCCAACGGGAACACCTCTATCAACCATGGTGCGATAACGTTCTTTTATTATTCCTCGGCTAGCTCATCATTCTTGTGGGGCGTTATTGAACGGGTAACTCGAACAAATCGTGAAATTAAGAAAACAAGTAGTGCAGAATGTGAACTCACTGGGACGTCCAAAGCACTCACTTTATGAGAGGAAGCTCAAAAGTTCCGCTACATGTTTTGATTACAGAGCCCAACGCCAACGGGAACACCTCTATCAACCACGGTGCGATAACGTTCTTTTATTATTCCTCGGCTAGCTCAACATTCTTGTGGGGCGGTAATGGAGGCGTAACTAAAACAAAGCGTGAAATTAAGTAAACAAGTACTGATGAATTTGAACTCACTGGGACGTCCAAAGCATTCCCTTTATGAGAGGAAGCTCAAAAGTTCTGCTACATGTCTTGATTACAGAGCCCAACGCCAACGGGAACACCTCTATCAACCACGGTGCGATAACGTTCTTTTATTATTCCTTGGCTAGCTCAACATTCTTGTGGGGCGGTAATGGAGGCGTAACTAAAACAAAGCGTGAAATTAAGTAAACAAGTACTGATGAATTTGAACTCACTGGGACGTCAAAGCATTCACATTATCAGAGGAAGCTCAAAAGTTCCGCTACATGTTTTGATTACAGAGCCCAACGCCAACGGGAACACCTCTATCAACCACGGTGCGATAACGTTCTTTTATTATTCCTCGGGTAGCTCAACATTCTTGTGGGGCGGTAATGGAGGCGTAACTAAAACAAAGCGTGAAATTAAGTAAACAAGTACTGATGAATTTGAACTCACTGGGACGTCAAAGCATTCACTTTATCAGAGGAAGCTCAAAAGTTCCGCTACATGTTTTGATTACAGAGCCCAACGCCAACGGGAACACCTCTATCAACCACGGTGCGATAACGTTCTTTTATTATTCCTCGGCTAGCTCAACATTCTTGTGGGGCGGTAATGGAGGCGTAACTAAAACAAAGCGTGAAATTAAGTAAACAAGTACTGATGAATTTGAACTCACTGGGACGTCAAAGCATTCACTTTATCAGAGGAAGCTCAAAAGTTTTGCTACATGTCTTGATTATAGAGCACAACGCCAACGGGAACACCTCTATCAACCACGGTGAGATAACGTTCTTTTATTATTCCCTGGCTAGCTCAACATTCTTGTGGGGCGGTAATGGAGGCGTAACTAAAACAAAGCGTGAAATTAAGTAAAGAAGTAGTGCAGAATGTGAACTCACTGGGACGTCAAAGCATTCACTTTATCAGAGGAAGCTCAAAAGTTCTGCTACATGCCTTGATTACAGAGCCCAACGCCAACGGGAACACCTCTATCAACCACGGTGCGATAACGTTCTTTTATTATTCCTCGGCTAGCTCAACATTCTTGTGGGGCGGTAATGGAGGCGTAACTAAAACAAAGGGTGAAATTAAGTAAACAAGTGCTGATGAATTTGAACTCACTGGGACGTCCAAAGCATTCACTTTATGAGAGGAAGCTCAAAAGTTCTGCTACATGTCTTGATTACAGAGCCCAACGCCAACGGGAACACCTCTATCAACCACGGTGCGATAACGTTCTTTTATTATTCCTCGGCTAGCTCAACATTCTTGTGGGGCGGTAATGGAGGCGTAACTAAAACAAAGGGTGAAATTAAGTAAACAAGTGCTGATGAATTTGAACTCACTGGGACGTCCAAAGCATTCACTTTATGAGAGGAAGCTCAAAAGTTCTGCTACATGCCTTGATTACAGAGCCCAACGCCAACGGGAACACCTCTATCAACCACGGTGCGATAACGTTCTTTTATTATTCCTCGGCTAGCTCAACATTCTTGTGGGGCGGTAATGGAGGCGTAACTAAAACAAAGGGTGAAATTAAGTAAACAAGTGCTGATGAATTTGAACTCACTGGGACGTCCAAAGCATTCACTTTATGAGAGGAAGCTCAAAAGTTCTGCTACATGTCTTGATTACAGAGCCCAACGCCAACGGGAACACCTCTATCAACCACGGTGCGATAACGTTCTTTTATTATTCCTCGGCTAGCTCAACATTCTTGTGGGGCGGTAATGGAGGCGTAACTAAAACAAAGGGTGAAATTAAGTAAACAAGTGCTGATGAATTTGAACTCACTGGGACGTCCAAAGCATTCACTTTATCAGAGGAAGCTCAAAAGTTCTGCTACATGCCTTGATTACAGAGCCCAACGCCAACGGGAACACCTCTATCAACCACGGTGAGATAACGTTCTTTTATTATTCCTCGGCTAGCTCAACATTCTTGTGGGGCGGTAATGGAGGCGTAACTAAAACAAAGGGTGAAATTAAGTAAACAAGTAGTGCAGAATGTGAACTCACTGGGACGTCCAAAGCACTCACTTTATGAGAGGAAGCTCAAAAGTTCCGCTACACGTTTTGATTACAGAGCCCAACGCCAACGGGAACACCTCTATCAACCACGGTGCGATAACGTTCTTTTATTATTCTTAGGCTAGCTCAACATTCTTGTGGGGCGTTATTGAAGGGGTAACTCGAACAAATCGTGAAATTAAGTAAACAAGTAGTGCAGAATGTGAACTCACTGGGACGTCCAAAGCATTCACTTTATGAGAGGAAGCTCAAAAGTTCTGCTACATGTCTTGATTACAGAGCCCAACGCCAACGGGAACACCTCTATCAACCACGGTGCGATAACGTTCTTTTATTATTCCTCGGCTAGCTCAACATTCTTGTGGGGCGGTAATGGAGGCGTAACTAAAACAAAGGGTGAAATTAAGTAAACAAGTGCTGATGAATTTGAACTCACTGGGACGTCCAAAGCATTCACTTTATGAGAGGAAGCTCAAAAGTTTTGCTACATGCCTTGATTACAGAGCCCAACGCCAACGGGAACACCTCTATCAACCACGGTGCGATAACGTTCTTTTATTATTCCTCGGCTAGCTCAACATTCTTGTGGGGCGGTAATGGAGGCGTAACTAAAACAAAGCGTGAAATTAAGTAAACAAGTGCTGATGAATTTGAACTCACTGGGACGTCCAAAGCATTCACTTTATGAGAGGAAGCTCAAAAGTTCTGCTACATGTCTTGATTACAGAGCCCAACGCCAACGGGAACACCTCTATCAACCACGGTGAGATAACGTTCTTTTATTATTCCTCGGGTAGCTCAACATTCTTGTGGGGCGGTAATGGAGGCGTAACTAAAACAAAGGGTGAAATTAAGTAAACAAGTAGTGCAGAATGTGAACTCACTGGGACGTCCAAAGCACTCACTTTATGAGAGGAAGCTCAAAAGTTCCGCTACACGTTTTGATTACAGAGCCCAACGCCAACGGGAACACCTCTATCAACCACGGTGCGATAACGTTCTTTTATTATTCTTAGGCTAGCTCAACATTCTTGTGGGGCGTTATTGAAGGGGTAACTCGAACAAATCGTGAAATTAAGTAAACAAGTAGTGCAGAATGTGAACTCACTGGGACGTCCAAAGCACTCACTTTATGAGAGGAAGCTCAAAAGTTCCGCTACATGTTTTGATTACAGAGCCCAACGTCAACGGGAACACCTCTATCAACCACGGTGCGATAACGTTCTTTTATTATTCCTCGGCTAGCTCAACATTCTTGTGGGGCGTTATTGAAGGGGTAACTCGAACAAATCGTGAAATTAAGTAAACAAGTAGTGCAGAATGTGAACTCACTGGGACGTCCAAAGCACTCACTTTATGAGAGGAAGCTCAAAAGTTCCGCTAGATGTCTTGATTACAGAGCCCAACGCCAACGGGAACACCTCTATCAACCACGGTGCGATAACGTTCTTTTATTATTCCTCGGCTAGCTCATCATTCTTGTGGGGCGTTATTGAACGGGTAACTCGAACAAATCGTGAAATTAAGAAAACAAGTAGTGCAGAATGTGAACTCACTGGGACGTCCAAAGCACTCACTTTATGAGAGGAAGCTCAAAAGTTCCGCTACCTGTTTTGATTACAGAGCCCAACGTAAACGGGAACACCTCTATCAACCACGGTGCGATAACGTTATTTTATTATTCCTCGGCTAGCTCAACATTCTTGTGGGACGTTATTGAACGGGTAACTCGAACAAATCGTGAAATTAAGTAAACAAGTAGTGCAGAATGTGAACTCACTGGGACGTCCAAAGCACTCACTTTATGAGAGGAAGCTCAAAAGTTCTGCTACATGTCTTGATTACAGAGCCCAACGCCAACGGGAACACCTCTATCAACCATGGTGCGATAACGTTCTTTTATTATTCCTCGGGTAGCTCAACATTCTTGTGGGGCGGTAATGGAGGCGTAACTAAAAAAAATCGTGAAAATAAGTAAACAAGTACTGATGAATGTGAACTCACTGGGACGTCAAAGCACTCACTTTATGAGAGGAAGCTCAAAAGTTCCGCTACATGTCTTGATTACAGAGCCCAACGCCAACGGGAACACCTCTATCAACCATGGTGCGATAACGTTCTTTTATTATTCCTCGGCTAGCTCATCATTCTTGTGGGGCGTTATTGAACGGGTAACTCGAACAAATCGTGAAATTAAGAAAACAAGTAGTGCAGAATGTGAACTCACTGGGACGTCCAAAGCACTCACTTTATGAGAGGAAGCTCAAAAGTTCTGCTACATGTCTTGATTACAGAGCCCAACGCCAACGGGAACACCTCTATCAACCACGGTGCGATAACGTTCTTTTATTATTCCTCGGGTAGCTCAACATTCTTGTGGGGCGGTAATGGAGGCGTAACTAAAACAAATCGTGAAAATAAGTAAACAAGTACTGATGAATGTGAACTCACTGGGACGTCCAAAGCACTCACTTTATGAGAGGAAGCTCAAAAGTTCCGCTACATGTTTTGATTACAGAGCCCAACGCCAACGGGAACACCTCTATCAACCACGGTGCGATAACGTTCTTTTATTATTCCTCGGCTAGCTCAACATTCTTGTGGGGCGGTAATGGAGGCGTAACTAAAACAAAGCGTGAAATTAAGTAAACAAGTACTGATGAATTTGAACTCACTGGGACGTCCAAAGCATTCACTTTATGAGAGGAAGCTCAAAAGTTCTGCTACATGTCTTGATTACAGAGCCCAACGCCAACGGGAACACCTCTATCAACCACGGTGCGATAACGTTCTTTTATAATTCCTCGGCTAGCTCAACATTCTTGTGGGGCGTTATTGAAGGGGTAACTCGAACAAATCGAGAAATTAAGTAAACAAGTAGTGCAGAATGTGAACTCACTGGGACGTCCAAAGCACTCACTTTATGAGAGGAAGCTCAAAAGTTCCGCTACATGTTTTGATTACAGAGCCCAACGCCAACGGGAACACCTGTATCAACCACGGTGCGATAACGTTCTTTTATTATTCCTCGGCTAGCTCAACATTCTTGTGGGGCGTTATTGAAGGGGTAACTCGAACAAATCGTGAAATTAAGTAAACAAGTAGTGCAGAATGTGAACTCACTGGGACGTCCAAAGCACTCACTTTATGAGAGGAAGCTCAAAAGTTCCGCTACATGTTTTGATTACAGAGCCCAACGCCAACGGGAACACCTCTATCGACCACGGTGCGATAACGTTCTTTTATTATTCCTCGGCTAGCTCAACATTCTTGTGGGGCGGTAATGGAGGCGTAACTAAAACAAATCGTGAAATTAAGTAAACAAGTAGTGCAGAATGTGAACTCACTGGGACGTCCAAAGCACTCACTTTATGAGAGGAAGCTCAAAAGTTCCGCTACATGTTTTGATTACAGAGCCCAACGCCAACGGGAACACCTCTATCAACCACGGTGCGATAACGTTCTTTTATTATTCCTCGGCTAGCTCAACATTCTTGTGGGGCGGTAATGGAGGCGTAACTAAAACAAATCGTGAAATTAAGTAAACAAGTGGTGCAGAATGTGAACTCACTGGGACGTCCAAAGCACTCACTTTATGAGAGGAAGCTCAAAAGTTCCGCTACATGTTTTGATTACAGAGCCCAACGCCAACGGGAACACCTCTATCAACCACGGTGCGATAACGTTCTTTTATTATTCCTCGGCTAGCTCAACATTCTTGTGGGGCGTTATTGAACGGGTAACTCGAACAAATCGTGAAATTAAGTAAACAAGTAGTGCAGAATGTGAACTCACTGGGACGTCCAAAGCACTCACTTTATGAGAGGAAGCTCAAAAGTTCTGCTACATGTCTTGATTACAGAGCCCAACGCAAACGGGAACACCTATATCAACCACGGTGCGATAACGTTCTTTTATTATTCCTCGGCTAGCTCAACATTCTTGTGGGTGTTAATAGACGCGTAACTAAAACAAATCGTGAAATTAAGTAAACAAGTACTGATGAATTTGAACTCACTGGGACGTCCAAAGCACTCACTTTATGAGAGGAAGCTCAAACGTTCTGCTAGATGTCTTGATTACAGAGCCCAACGCCAACGGGAACACCTCTATCAACCACGGTGCAATAACGTTCTTTTATTATTCCTCGGCTAGCTCAACATTCTTGTGGGGCGTTAATAGACGCGTAACTAAAACAAATCGTGAAATTAAGTAAACAAGTACTGATGAATTTGAACTCACTGGGACGTCCAAAGCACTCACTTTATGAGAGGAAGCTCAAAAGTTCTGCTACATGTCTTGATTACAGAGCCCAACGCCAACGGGAACACCTCTATCAACCACGGTGCGATAACGTTCTTTTATTATTCCTCGGCTAGCTTAACATTCTTGTGGGGCGTTAATAGACGCGTAACTAAAACAAATCGTGAAATTAAGTAAACAAGTACTCATGAATTTGAACTCACTGGCACGTCCAAAGCACTCACTTTATGAGAGGAAGCTCAAAAGTTCTGCTACATGTCTTGATTGCAGAGCCCAACGCCAACGGGAACACCTCTATCAACCACGGTGCGATAACGTTCTTTTATTATTCCTCGGCTAGCTCATCATTCTTGTGGGGCGTTAATGGACGCGTAACTCGAACAAATCGTGAAATTAAGTAAACAAGTACTGATGAATGTGAACTCACTGGGACGTCAAAGCACTCACTTTATGAGAGGAAGCTCAAAAGTTCTGCTACATGTCTTGATTACAGAGCCCAACGCCAACGGGAACACCTCTATCAACCACGGTGCGATAACGTTCTCTTATTATTCCTCGGGTAGCTCAAAATTCTTGTGGGGCGGTAATGAAGGCGTAACTAAAACAAATCGTGAAATTAAGTAAACAAGTACAGATGAATGTGAACTCACTGGGACGTCAAAGCACTCACTTTATGAGAGGAAGCTCAAAAGTTCTGCTACATGTCTTGATTACAGAGCCCAACGCCAACGGGAACACCTCTATCAACCACGGTGCGATAACGTTCTCTTATTATTCCTCGGCTAGCTCAACATTCTTGTGGGGCGGTAATGGAGGCGTAACTAAAACAAATCGTGAAATTAAGTAAACAAGTACTGATGAATGTGAACTCACTGGGACGTCAAAGCACTCACTTTATGAGAGGAAGCTCAAAAGTTCTGCTACATGTCTTGATTACAGAGCCCAACGCCAACGGGAACACCTCTATCAACCACGGTGCGATAACGTTCTTTTATTATTCCTCGGCTAGCTCAACATTCTTGTGGGGCGGTAATGGAGGCGTAACTAAAACAAATCGTGAAATTAAGTAAACAAGTACTGATGAATGTGAACTCACTGGGACGTCAAAGCACTCACTTTATGAGAGGAAGCTCAAAAGTTCTGCTACATGTCTTGATTGCAGAGCCCAACGCCAACGGGAACACCTCTATCAACCACGGTGCGATAACGTTCTCTTATTATTCCTCGGCTAGCTCAACATTCTTGTGGGGCGGTAATGGAGGCGTAACTAAAACAAATCGTGAAATTAAGTAAACAAGTACTGATGAATGTGAACTCACTGGGACGTCAAAGCACTCACTTTATGAGAGGAAGCTCAAAAGTTCTGCTACATGTCTTGATTGCAGAGCCCAACGCCAACGGGAACACCTCTATCAACCACGGTGCGATAACGTTCTTTTATTATTCCTCGGCTAGCTCAACATTCTTGTGGGGCGGTAATGGAGGCGTAACTAAAACAAATCGTGAAATTAAGTAAACAAGTACTGATGAATGTGAACTCACTGGGACGTCAAAGCACTCAGTTTATGAGAGGAAGCTCAAAAGTTCTGCTACATGTCTTGATTACAGAGCCCAACGCCAACGGGAACACCTCTATCAACCACGGTGCGATAACGTTCTTTTATTATTCCTCGGCTAGCTCAACATTCTTGTGGGGCGGTAATGGAGGCGTAACTAAAACAAAACGTGAAATTAAGTAAACAAGTAGTGATGAATGTGAACTCACTGGGACGTCAAAGCACTCACTTTATGAGAGCAAGCTCAAAAGTTCTGCTACATGTCTTGATTACAGAGCCCAACGCCAACGGGAACACCTCTATCAACCACGGTGCGATAACGTTCTTTTATTATTCCTCGGCAAGCTCAACATTCTTGTGGGGCGGTAATGGAGGCGTCACTAAAACAAATCGTGAAATTAAGTAAACAAGTACTGATGAATGTGAACTCACTGGGACGTCAAAGCACTCACTTTATGAGAGGAAGCTCAAAAGTTCTGCTACATGTCTTGATTACAGAGCCCAACGCCAACGGGAACACCTCTATCAACCACGGTGCGATAACGTTCTTTTATTATTCCTCGGCTAGCTCAACATTCTTGTGGGGCGGTAATGGAGGCGTAACTAAAACAAATCGTGAAATTAAGTAAACAAGTAGTGATGAATGTGAACTCACTGGGACGTCAAAGCACTCACTTTATGAGAGGAAGCTCAAAAGTTCTGCTACACGTCTTGATTACAGAGCCCAACGCCAACGGGAACACCTCTATCAACCACGGTGCGATAACGTTCTTTTATTATTCCTCGGCTAGCTCAACATTCTTGTGGGGCGGTAATGGAGGCGTAACTAAAACAAATCGTGAAATTAAGTAAACAAGTACTGATGAATGTGAACTCACTGGGACGTCAAAGCACTCACTTTATGAGAGGAAGCTCAAAAGTTCTGCTACACGTCTTGATTACAGAGCCCAACGCCAACGGGAACACCTCTATCAACCACGGTGCGATAACGTTCTTTTATTATTCCTCGGCTAGCTCAACATTCTTGTGGGGCGGTAATGGAGGCGTAACTAAAACAAATCGTGAAATTAAGTAAACAAGTAGTGATGAATGTGAACTCACTGGGACGTCAAAGCACTCACTTTATGAGAGGAAGCTCAAAAGTTCTGCTACATGTCTTGATTACAGAGCCCAACGCCAACGGGAACACCTCTATCAACCACGGTGCGATAACGTTCTTTTATTATTCCTCGGCTAGCTCAACATTCTTGTGGGGCGGTAATGGACGCGTAACTAAAACAAATCGTGAAACTAAGTAAACAAGTACTGATGAATGTGAACTCACTGGGACGTCAAAGCACTCACTTTATGAGAGGAAGCTCAAAAGTTCTGCTACATGTCTTGATTACAGAGCCCAACGCCAACGGGAACACCTCTATCAACCACGGTGCGATAACGTTCTTTTATTATTCCTCGGCTAGCTCAACATTCTTGTGGGGCGGTAATGGAGGCGTAACTAAAACAAATCGTGAAATTAAGTAAACAAGTACTGATGAATGTGAACTCACTGGGACGTCAAAGCACTCACTTTATGAGAGGAAGCTCAAAAGTTCTGCTACATGTCTTGATTACAGAGCCCAACGCCAACGGGAACACCTCTATCAACCACGGTGCGATAACGTTCTCTTATTATTCCTCGGCTAGCTCAACATTCTTGTGGGGCGGTAATGGAGGCGTAACTAAAACAAATCGTGAAATTAAGTAAACAAGTAGTGATGAATGTGAACTCACTGGGACGTCAGAGCACTCACTTTATGAGAGGAAGCTCAAAAGTTCTGCTACATGTCTCTATTGCAGAGCCCAACGCCAACGGGAACACCTCTATCAACCACGGTGCGATAACGTTCTTTTATTATTCCTCGGCTAGCTCAACATTCTTGTGGGGCGGTAATGGAGGCGTAACTAAAACAAATCGTGAAATTAAGTAAACAAGTACTGATGAATGTGAACTCACTGGGACGTCAAAGCACTCACTTTATGAGAGGAAGCTCAAAAGTTCTGCTACATGTCTTGATTACAGAGCCCAACGCCAACGGGAACACCTCTATCAACCACGGTGCGATAACGTTCTTTTATTATTCCTCGGCTAGCTCAACATTCTTGTGGGGCGGTAATGGAGGCGTAACTAAAACAAATCGTGAAATTAAGTAAACAAGTACTGATGAATATGAACTCACTGGGACGTCAAAGCACTCACTTTATGAGAGGAAGCTGAAAAGTTCTGCTACATGTCTTGATTACAGAGCCCAACGCCAACGGGAACACCTCTATCAACCACGGTGCGATAACGTTCTTTTATTATTCCTCGGCTAGCTCAACATTCTTGTGGGGCGGTAATGGAGGCGTAACTAAAACAAATCGTGAAATTAAGTAAACAAGTACTGATGAATGTGAACTCACTGGGACGTCAAAGCACTCACTTTATGAGAGGAAGCTCAAAAGTTCTGCTACATGTCTTGATTACAGAGCCCAACGCCAACGGGAACACCTCTATCAACCACGGTGCGATAACGTTCTTTTATTATTCCTCGGCTAGCTCAACATTCTTGTGGGGCGGTAATGGAGGCGTAACTAAAACAAATCGTGAAATTAAGTAAACAAGTACTGATGAATGTGAACTCACTGGGACGTCAAAGCACTCACTTTATGAGAGGAAGCTCAAAAGTTCTGCTACATGTCTTGATTACAGAGCCCAACGCCAACGGGAACACCTCTATCAACCACGGTGCGATAACGTTCTCTTATTATTCCTCGGCTAGCTCAACATTCTTGTGGGGCGGTAATGGAGGCGTAACTAAAACAAATCGTGAAATTAAGTAAACAAGTAGTGATGAATGTGAACTCACTGGGACGTCAAAGCACTCACTTTATGAGAGGAAGCTCAAAAGTTCTGCTACATGTCTTGATTACAGAGCCCAACGCCAACGGGAACACCTCTATCAACCACGGTGCGATAACGTTCTTTTATTATTCCTCGGCTAGCTCAACATTCTTGTGGGGCGGTAATGGAGGCGTAACTAAAACAAATCGTGAAATTAAGTAAACAAGTACTGATGAATGTGAACTCACTGGGACGTCAAAGCACTCACTTTATGAGAGGAAGCTCAAAAGTTCTGCTACATGTCTTGATTACAGAGCCCAACGCCAACGGGAACACCTCTATCAACCACGGTGCGATAACGTTCTTTTATTATTCCTCGGGTAGCTCAACATTCTTGTGGGGCGGTAATGGAGGCGTAACTCGAACAAATCGTGAAATTAAGTAAACAAGTACTGATGAATGTGAACTCACTGGGACCTCAAAGCACTCACTTTATGAGAGGAAGCTCAAAAGTTCTGCTACATGTCTTGATTACAGAGCCCAACGCCAACGGGAACACCTCTATCAACCACGGTGCGATAACGTTCTTTTATTATTCCTCGGGTAGCTCAACATTCTTGTGGGGCGGTAATGGAGGCGTAACTAAAACAAATCGTGAAATTAAGTAAACAAGTAGTGATGAATGTGAACTCACTGGGACGTCAAAGCACTCACTTTATGAGAGGAAGCTCAAAAGTTCTGCTACACGTCTTGATTACAGAGCCCAACGCCAACGGGAACACCTCTATCAACCACGGTGCGATAACGTTCTTTTATTATTCCTCGGCTAGCTCAACATTCTTGTGGGGCGGTAATGGAGGCGTAACTAAAACAAATCGTGAAATTAAGTAAACAAGTACTGATGAATGTGAACTCACTGGGACGTCAAAGCACTCACTTTATGAGAGGAAGCTCAAAAGTTCTGCTACACGTCTTGATTACAGAGCCCAACGCCAACGGGAACACCTCTATCAACCACGGTGCGATAACGTTCTTTTATTATTCCTCGGCTAGCTCAACATTCTTGTGGGGCGGTAATGGAGGCGTAACTAAAACAAATCGTGAAATTAAGTAAACAAGTAGTGATGAATGTGAACTCACTGGGACGTCAAAGCACTCACTTTATGAGAGGAAGCTCAAAAGTTCTGCTACATGTCTTGATTACAGAGCCCAACGCCAACGGGAACACCTCTATCAACCACGGTGCGATAACGTTCTTTTATTATTCCTCGGCTAGCTCAACATTCTTGTGGGGCGGTAATGGACGCGTAACTAAAACAAATCGTGAAACTAAGTAAACAAGTACTGATGAATGTGAACTCACTGGGACGTCAAAGCACTCACTTTATGAGAGGAAGCTCAAAAGTTCTGCTACATGTCTTGATTACAGAGCCCAACGCCAACGGGAACACCTCTATCAACCACGGTGCGATAACGTTCTTTTATTATTCCTCGGCTAGCTCAACATTCTTGTGGGGCGGTAATGGAGGCGTAACTAAAACAAATCGTGAAATTAAGTAAACAAGTACTGATGAATGTGAACTCACTGGGACGTCAAAGCACTCACTTTATGAGAGGAAGCTCAAAAGTTCTGCTACATGTCTTGATTACAGAGCCCAACGCCAACGGGAAGACCTCTATCAACCACGGTGCGATAACGTTCTCTTATTATTCCTCGGCTAGCTCAACATTCTTGTGGGGCGGTAATGGAGGCGTAACTAAAACAAATCGTGAAATTAAGTAAACAAGTAGTGATGAATGTGAACTCACTGGGACGTCAGAGCACTCACTTTATGAGAGGAAGCTCAAAAGTTCTGCTACATGTCTCTATTGCAGAGCCCAACGCCAACGGGAACACCTCTATCAACCACGGTGCGATAACGTTCTTTTATTATTCCTCGGCTAGCTCAACATTCTTGTGGGGCGGTAATGGAGGCGTAACTAAAACAAATCGTGAAATTAAGTAAACAAGTACTGATGAATGTGAACTCACTGGGACGTCAAAGCACTCACTTTATGAGAGGAAGCTCAAAAGTTCTGCTACATGTCTTGATTACAGAGCCCAACGCCAACGGGAACACCTCTATCAACCACGGTGCGATAACGTTCTTTTATTATTCCTCGGCTAGCTCAACATTCTTGTGGGGCGGTAATGGAGGCGTAACTAAAACAAATCGTGAAATTAAGTAAACAAGTACTGATGAATATGAACTCACTGGGACGTCAAAGCACTCACTTTATGAGAGGAAGCTGAAAAGTTCTGCTACATGTCTTGATTACAGAGCCCAACGCCAACGGGAACACCTCTATCAACCACGGTGCGATAACGTTCTTTTATTATTCCTCGGCTAGCTCAACATTCTTGTGGGGCGGTAATGGAGGCGTAACTAAAACAAATCGTGAAATTAAGTAAACAAGTACTGATGAATGTGAACTCACTGGGACGTCAAAGCACTCACTTTATGAGAGGAAGCTCAAAAGTTCTGCTACATGTCTTGATTACAGAGCCCAACGCCAACGGGAACACCTCTATCAACCACGGTGCGATAACGTTCTTTTATTATTCCTCGGCTAGCTCAACATTCTTGTGGGGCGGTAATGGAGGCGTAACTAAAACAAATCGTGAAATTAAGTAAACAAGTACTGATGAATGTGAACTCACTGGGACGTCAAAGCACTCACTTTATGAGAGGAAGCTCAAAAGTTCTGCTACATGTCTTGATTACAGAGCCCAACGCCAACGGGAACACCTCTATCAACCACGGTGCGATAACGTTCTCTTATTATTCCTCGGCTAGCTCAACATTCTTGTGGGGCGGTAATGGAGGCGTAACTAAAACAAATCGTGAAATTAAGTAAACAAGTAGTGATGAATGTGAACTCACTGGGACGTCAAAGCACTCACTTTATGAGAGGAAGCTCAAAAGTTCTGCTACATGTCTTGATTACAGAGCCCAACGCCAACGGGAACACCTCTATCAACCACGGTGCGATAACGTTCTTTTATTATTCCTCGGCTAGCTCAACATTCTTGTGGGGCGGTAATGGAGGCGTAACTAAAACAAATCGTGAAATTAAGTAAACAAGTACTGATGAATGTGAACTCACTGGGACGTCAAAGCACTCACTTTATGAGAGGAAGCTCAAAAGTTCTGCTACATGTCTTGATTACAGAGCCCAACGCCAACGGGAACACCTCTATCAACCACGGTGCGATAACGTTCTTTTATTATTCCTCGGGTAGCTCAACATTCTTGTGGGGCGGTAATGGAGGCGTAACTCGAACAAATCGTGAAATTAAGTAAACAAGTAGTGCAGAATGTGAACTCACTGGGACCTCAAAGCACTCACTTTATGAGAGGAAGCTCAAAAGTTCTGCTACATGTCTTGATTACAGAGCCCAACGCCAACGGGAACACCTCTATCAACCACGGTGCGATAACGTTCTTTTATTATTCCTCGGGTAGCTCAACATTCTTGTGGGGCGGTAATGGAGGCGTAACTCGAACAAATCGTGAAATTAAGTAAACAAGTAGTGCAGAATGTGAACTCACTGGGACGTCAAAGCACTCACTTTATGAGAGGAAGCTCAAAAGTTCTGCTACATGTCTTGATTACAGAGCCCAACGCAAACGGGAACACCTCTATCAACCACGGTGCGAGAACGTTCTTTTATTATTCCTCGGCTAGCTCAACATTCTTGTGGGGCGTTAATAGACGCGTAACTAAAACAAATCGTGAAATTAAGTAAACAAGTACTGATGAATTTGAACTCACTGGGACGTCCAAAGCACTCACTTTATGAGAGGAAGCTCAAAAGTTCTGCTACATGTCTTGATTACAGAGCCCAACGCCAACGGGAACACTTCTATCAACCACGGTGCGATAACGTTCTTTTATTATTCCTCGGCTAGCTCAACATTCTTGTGGGGCGTTAATAGACGCGTAACTAAAACAAATCGTGAAATTAAGTAAACAAGTACTGATGAATTTGAACTCACTGGGACGTCCAAAGCACTCACTTTATGAGAGGAAGCTCAAAAGTTCTGCTACATGTCTTGATTACAGAGCCCAACGCCAACGGGAACACCTCTATCAACCACGGTGCGATAACGTTCTTTTGTTATTCCTCGGCTAGCTCAACATTCTTGTGGGGCGTTAATGGACGCGTAACTCGAACAAATCGTGAAATTAAGTAAACAAGTACTGATGAATTTGAACTCACTGGCACGTCCAAAGCACTCACTTTATGAGAGGAAGCTCAAAAGTTCTGCAACATGTCTTGATTACAGAGCCCAACGCCAACGGGAACACCTCTATCAACCACGGTGCGATAACGTTCTTTTATTATTCCTCGGCTAGCTCATCATTCTTGTGGGGCGTTAATGGACGCGTAACTCGAACAAATCGTGAAATTAAGTAAACAAGTACTGATGAATGTGAACTCACTGGGACGTCAAAGCACTCACTTTATGAGAGGAAGCTCAAAAGTTCTGCTACATGTCTTGATTACAGAGCCCAACGCAAACGGGAACACCTCTATCAACCACGGTGCGAGAACGTTCTTTTATTATTCCTCGGCTAGCTCAACATTCTTGTGGGGCGTTAATAGACGCGTAACTAAAACAAATCGTGAAATTAAGTAAACAAGTACTGATGAATTTGAACTCACTGGGACGTCCAAAGCACTCACTTTATGAGAGGAAGCTCAAAAGTTCTGCTACATGTCTTGATTACAGAGCCCAACGCCAACGGGAACACTTCTATCAACCACGGTGCGATAACGTTCTTTTATTATTCCTCGGCTAGCTCAACATTCTTGTGGGGCGTTAATAGACGCGTAACTAAAACAAATCGTGAAATTAAGTAAACAAGTACTGATGAATTTGAACTCACTGGGACGTCCAAAGCACTCACTTTATGAGAGGAAGCTCAAAAGTTCTGCTACATGTCTTGATTACAGAGCCCAACGCCAACGGGAACACCTCTATCAACCACGGTGCGATAACGTTCTTTTGTTATTCCTCGGCTAGCTCAACATTCTTGTGGGGCGTTAATGGACGCGTAACTCGAACAAATCGTGAAATTAAGTAAACAAGTACTGATGAATTTGAACTCACTGGCACGTCCAAAGCACTCACTTTATGAGAGGAAGCTCAAAAGTTCTGCTACATGTCTTGATTACAGAGCCCAACGCCAACGGGAACACCTCTATCAACCACGGTGCGATAACGTTCTTTTATTATTCCTCGGGTAGCTCAACATTCTTGTGGGGCGGTAATGAACGCGTAACTAAAACAAATCGTGAAATTAAGCAAACAAGTACTGATGAATGTGAACTCACTGGGACGTCAAAGCACTCACTTTATGAGAGGAAGCTCAAAAGTTCTGCTACATGTCTCTATTGCAGAGCCCAACGCCAACGGGAACACCTCTATCAACCACGGTGCGATAACGTTCTTTTATTATTCCTCGGCTAGCTCAACATTCTTGTGGGGCGGTAATGGAGGCGTAACTAAAACAAATCGTGAAATTAAGTAAACAAGTACTGATGAATGTGAACTCACTGGGACGTCAAAGCACTCACTTTATGAGAGGAAGCTCAAAAGTTCTGCTACATGTCTCTATTGCTGAGCCCAACGCCAACGGGAACACCTCTATCAACCACGGTGCGATAACGTTCTTTTATTATTCCTCGGGTAGCTCAACATTCTTGTGGGGCGGTAATGGAGGCGTAACTAAAACAAATCGTGAAATTAAGTAAACAAGTACTGATGAATGTGAACTCACTGGGACGTCAAAGCACTCACTTTATGAGAGGAAGCTCAAAGGTTCTGCTACATGTCTTGATTACAGAGCCCAACGCCAACGGGAACACCTCTATCAACCACGGTGCGATAACGTTCTTTTATTATTCCTCGGCTAGCTCAACATTCTTGTGGGGCGGTAATGGAGGCGTAACTAAAACAAATCGTGAAATTAAGTAAACAAGTACTGATGAATGTGAACTCACTGGGACGTCAAAGCACTCACTTTATGAGAGGAAGCTCAAAAGTTCTGCTACATGTCTTGATTACAGAGCCCAACGCCAACGGGAACACCTCTATCAACCACGGTGCGATAACGTTCTTTTATTATTCCTCGGCTAGCTCAACATTCTTGTGGGGCGGTAATGGAGGCGTAACTAAAACAAATCGTGAAATTAAGTAAACAAGTACTGATGAATGTGAACTCACTGGGACGTCAAAGCACTCAGTTTATGAGAGGAAGCTCAAAAGTTCTGCTACATGTCTTGATTACAGAGCCCAACGCCAACGGGAACACCTCTATCAACCACGGTGCGATAACGTTCTTTTATTATTCCTCGGCTAGCTCAACATTCTTGTGGGGCGGTAATGGACGCGTAACTAAAACAAATCGTGAAATTAAGTAAACAAGTACTGATGAATGTGAACTCACTGGGACGTCAAAGCACTCACTTTATGAGAGGAAGCTCAAAAGTTCTGCTACATGTCTTGATTACAGAGCCCAACGCCAACGGGAACACCTCTATCAACCACGGTGCGATAACGTTCTTTTATTATTCCTCGGCTAGCTCAACATTCTTGTGGGGCGGTAATGGAGGCGTAACTAAAACAAATCGTGAAATTAAGCAAACAAGTACTGATGAATGTGAACTCACTGGGACGTCAAAGCACTCACTTTATGAGAGGAAGCTCAAAAGTTCTGCTACATGTCTTGATTACAGAGCCCAACGCCAACGGGAACACCTCTATCAACCACGGTGCGATAACGTTCTCTTATTATTCCTCGGCTAGCTCAACATTCTTGTGGGGCGGTAATGGAGGCGTAACTAAAACAAATCGTGAAATTAAGTAAACAAGTAGTGATGAATGTGAACTCACTGGGACGTCAAAGCACTCACTTTATGAGAGGAAGCTCAAAAGTTCTGCTACATGTCTCTATTGCAGAGCCCAACGCCAACGGGAACACCTCTATCAACCACGGTGCGATAACGTTCTTTTATTATTCCTCGGGTAGCTCAACATTCTTGTGGGGCGGTAATGGAGGCGTAACTAAAACAAATCGTGAAATTAAGTAAACAAGTACTGATGAATGTGAACTAACTGGGACGTCAAAGCACTCACTTTATGAGAGGAAGCTCAAAAGTTCTGCTACATGTCTCTATTGCAGAGCCCAACGCCAACGGGAACACCTCTATCAACCACGGTGCGATAACGTTCTTTTATTATTCCTCGGGTAGCTCAACATTCTTGTGGGGCGGTAATGGACGCGTAACTAAAACAAATCGTGAAATTAAGCAAACAAGTACTGATGAATGTGAACTCACTGGGACGTCAAAGCACTCACTTTATGAGAGGAAGCTCAAAAGTTCTGCTACATGTCTCTATTGCAGAGCCCAACGCCAACGGGAACACCTCTATCAACCACGGTGCGATAACGTTCTTTTATTATTCCTCGGCTAGCTCAACATTCTTGTGGGGCGGTAATGGAGGCGTAACTAAAACAAATCGTGAAATTAAGTAAACAAGTACTGATGAATGTGAACTCACTGGGACGTCAAAGCACTCACTTTATGAGAGGAAGCTCAAAAGTTCTGCTACATGTCTCTATTGCAGAGCCCAACGCCAACGGGAACACCTCTATCAACCACGGTGCGATAACGTTCTTTTATTATTCCTCGGGTAGCTCAACATTCTTGTGGGGCGGTAATGGAGGCGTAACTAAAACAAATCGTGAAATTAAGTAAACAAGTAGTGATGAATGTGAACTCACTGGGACGTCAAAGCACTCACTTTATGAGAGGAAGCTCAAAAGTTCTGCTACATGTCTCTATTGCTGAGCCCAACGCCAACGGGAACACCTCTATCAACCACGGTGCGATAACGTTCTTTTATTATTCCTCGGGTAGCTCAACATTCTTGTGGGGCGGTAATGGAGGCGTAACTAAAACAAATCGTGAAATTAAGTAAACAAGTACTGATGAATGTGAACTCACTGGGACGTCAAAGCACTCACTTTATGAGAGGAAGCTCAAAGGTTCTGCTACATGTCTTGATTACAGAGCCCAACGCCAACGGGAACACCTCTATCAACCACGGTGCGATAACGTTCTTTTATTATTCCTCGGCTAGCTCAACATTCTTGTGGGGCGGTAATGGAGGCGTAACTAAAACAAATCGTGAAATTAAGTAAACAAGTAGTGATGAATGTGAACTCACTGGGACGTCAAAGCACTCACTTTATGAGAGGAAGCTCAAAAGTTCTGCTACATGTCTTGATTACAGAGCCCAACGCCAACGGGAACACCTCTATCAACCACGGTGCGATAACGTTCTTTTATTATTCCTCGGCTAGCTCAACATTCTTGTGGGGCGGTAATGGAGGCGTAACTAAAACAAATCGTGAAATTAAGTAAACAAGTACTGATGAATGTGAACTCACTGGGACGTCAAAGCACTCACTTTATGAGAGGAAGCTCAAAAGTTCTGCTACATGTCTTGATTACAGAGCCCAACGCCAACGGGAACACCTCTATCAACCACGGTGCGATAACGTTCTTTTATTATTCCTCGGGTAGCTCAACATTCTTGTGGGGCGGTAATGGAGGCGTAACTCGAACAAATCGTGAAATTAAGTAAACAAGTAGTGCAGAATGTGAACTCACTGGGACCTCAAAGCACTCACTTTATGAGAGGAAGCTCAAAAGTTCTGCTACATGTCTTGATTACAGAGCCCAACGCCAACGGGAACACCTCTATCAACCACGGTGCGATAACGTTCTTTTATTATTCCTCGGGTAGCTCAACATTCTTGTGGGGCGGTAATGGAGGCGTAACTCGAACAAATCGTGAAATTAAGTAAACAAGTAGTGCAGAATGTGAACTCACTGGGACGTCAAAGCACTCACTTTATGAGAGGAAGCTCAAAAGTTCTGCTACATGTCTTGATTACAGAGCCCAACGCAAACGGGAACACCTCTATCAACCACGGTGCGAGAACGTTCTTTTATTATTCCTCGGCTAGCTCAACATTCTTGTGGGGCGTTAATAGACGCGTAACTAAAACAAATCGTGAAATTAAGTAAACAAGTACTGATGAATTTGAACTCACTGGGACGTCCAAAGCACTCACTTTATGAGAGGAAGCTCAAACGTTCTGCTACATGTCTTGATTACAGAGCCCAACGCCAACGGGAACACTTCTATCAACCACGGTGCGATAACGTTCTTTTATTATTCCTCGGCTAGCTCAACATTCTTGTGGGGCGTTAATAGACGCGTAACTAAAACAAATCGTGAAATTAAGTAAACAAGTACTGATGAATTTGAACTCACTGGGACGTCCAAAGCACTCACTTTATGAGAGGAAGCTCAAAAGTTCTGCTACATGTCTTGATTACAGAGCCCAACGCCAACGGGAACACCTCTATCAACCACGGTGCGATAACGTTCTTTTGTTATTCCTCGGCTAGCTCAACATTCTTGTGGGGCGTTAATGGACGCGTAACTCGAACAAATCGTGAAATTAAGTAAACAAGTACTGATGAATTTGAACTCACTGGCACGTCCAAAGCACTCACTTTATGAGAGGAAGCTCAAAAGTTCTGCTACATGTCTTGATTACAGAGCCCAACGCCAACGGGAACACCTCTATCAACCACGGTGCGATAACGTTCTTTTATTATTCCTCGGCTAGCTCATCATTCTTGTGGGGCGTTAATGGACGCGTAACTCGAACAAATCGTGAAATTAAGTAAACAAGTACTGATGAATGTGAACTCACTGGGACGTCAAAGCACTCACTTTATGAGAGGAAGCTCAAAAGTTCTGCTACATGTCTCTATTGCAGAGCCCAACGCCAACGGGAACACCTCTATCAACCACGGTGCGATAACGTTCTTTTATTATTCCTCGGGTAGCTCAACATTCTTGTGGGGCGGTAATGAACGCGTAACTAAAACAAATCGTGAAATTAAGCAAACAAGTACTGATGAATGTGAACTCACTGGGACGTCAAAGCACTCACTTTATGAGAGGAAGCTCAAAAGTTCTGCTACATGTCTCTATTGCAGAGCCCAACGCCAACGGGAACACCTCTATCAACCACGGTGCGATAACGTTCTTTTATTATTCCTCGGCTAGCTCAACATTCTTGTGGGGCGGTAATGGAGGCGTAACTAAAACAAATCGTGAAATTAAGTAAACAAGTACTGATGAATGTGAACTCACTGGGACGTCAAAGCACTCACTTTATGAGAGGAAGCTCAAAAGTTCTGCTACATGTCTCTATTGCTGAGCCCAACGCCAACGGGAACACCTCTATCAACCACGGTGCGATAACGTTCTTTTATTATTCCTCGGGTAGCTCAACATTCTTGTGGGGCGGTAATGGAGGCGTAACTAAAACAAATCGTGAAATTAAGTAAACAAGTACTGATGAATGTGAACTCACTGGGACGTCAAAGCACTCACTTTATGAGAGGAAGCTCAAAGGTTCTGCTACATGTCTTGATTACAGAGCCCAACGCCAACGGGAACACCTCTATCAACCACGGTGCGATAACGTTCTTTTATTATTCCTCGGCTAGCTCAACATTCTTGTGGGGCGGTAATGGAGGCGTAACTAAAACAAATCGTGAAATTAAGTAAACAAGTACTGATGAATGTGAACTCACTGGGACGTCAAAGCACTCACTTTATGAGAGGAAGCTCAAAAGTTCTGCTACATGTCTTGATTACAGAGCCCAACGCCAACGGGAACACCTCTATCAACCACGGTGCGATAACGTTCTTTTATTATTCCTCGGCTAGCTCAACATTCTTGTGGGGCGGTAATGGAGGCGTAACTAAAACAAATCGTGAAATTAAGTAAACAAGTACTGATGAATGTGAACTCACTGGGACGTCAAAGCACTCAGTTTATGAGAGGAAGCTCAAAAGTTCTGCTACATGTCTTGATTACAGAGCCCAACGCCAACGGGAACACCTCTATCAACCACGGTGCGATAACGTTCTTTTATTATTCCTCGGCTAGCTCAACATTCTTGTGGGGCGGTAATGGACGCGTAACTAAAACAAATCGTGAAATTAAGTAAACAAGTACTGATGAATGTGAACTCACTGGGACGTCAAAGCACTCACTTTATGAGAGGAAGCTCAAAAGTTCTGCTACATGTCTTGATTACAGAGCCCAACGCCAACGGGAACACCTCTATCAACCACGGTGCGATAACGTTCTTTTATTATTCCTCGGCTAGCTCAACATTCTTGTGGGGCGGTAATGGAGGCGTAACTAAAACAAATCGTGAAATTAAGCAAACAAGTACTGATGAATGTGAACTCACTGGGACGTCAAAGCACTCACTTTATGAGAGGAAGCTCAAAAGTTCTGCTACATGTCTTGATTACAGAGCCCAACGCCAACGGGAACACCTCTATCAACCACGGTGCGATAACGTTCTCTTATTATTCCTCGGCTAGCTCAACATTCTTGTGGGGCGGTAGTGGAGGCGTAACTAAAACAAATCGTGAAATTAAGTAAACAAGTAGTGATGAATGTGAACTCACTGGGACGTCAAAGCACTCACTTTATGAGAGGAAGCTCAAAAGTTCTGCTACATGTCTCTATTGCAGAGCCCAACGCCAACGGGAACACCTCTATCAACCACGGTGCGATAACGTTCTTTTATTATTCCTCGGGTAGCTCAACATTCTTGTGGGGCGGTAATGGAGGCGTAACTAAAACAAATCGTGAAATTAAGTAAACAAGTACTGATGAATGTGAACTCACTGGGACGTCAAAGCACTCACTTTATGAGAGGAAGCTCAAAAGTTCTGCTACATGTCTCTATTGCAGAGCCCAACGCCAACGGGAACACCTCTATCAACCACGGTGCGATAACGTTCTTTTATTATTCCTCGGGTAGCTCAACATTCTTGTGGGGCGGTAATGGACGCGTAACTAAAACAAATCGTGAAATTAAGCAAACAAGTACTGATGAATGTGAACTCACTGGGACGTCAAAGCACTCACTTTATGAGAGGAAGCTCAAAAGTTCTGCTACATGTCTCTATTGCAGAGCCCAACGCCAACGGGAACACCTCTATCAACCACGGTGCGATAACGTTCTTTTATTATTCCTCGGCTAGCTCAACATTCTTGTGGGGCGGTAATGGAGGCGTAACTAAAACAAATCGTGAAATTAAGTAAACAAGTACTGATGAATGTGAACTCACTGGGACGTCAAAGCACTCACTTTATGAGAGGAAGCTCAAAAGTTCTGCTACATGTCTCTATTGCAGAGCCCAACGCCAACGGGAACACCTCTATCAACCACGGTGCGATAACGTTCTTTTATTATTCCTCGGGTAGCTCAACATTCTTGTGGGGCGGTAATGGAGGCGTAACTAAAACAAATCGTGAAATTAAGTAAACAAGTAGTGATGAATGTGAACTCACTGGGACGTCAAAGCACTCACTTTATGAGAGGAAGCTCAAAAGTTCTGCTACATGTCTCTATTGCTGAGCCCAACGCCAACGGGAACACCTCTATCAACCACGGTGCGATAACGTTCTTTTATTATTCCTCGGGTAGCTCAACATTCTTGTGGGGCGGTAATGGAGGCGTAACTAAAACAAATCGTGAAATTAAGTAAACAAGTACTGATGAATGTGAACTCACTGGGACGTCAAAGCACTCACTTTATGAGAGGAAGCTCAAAGGTTCTGCTACATGTCTTGATTACAGAGCCCAACGCCAACGGGAACACCTCTATCAACCACGGTGCGATAACGTTCTTTTATTATTCCTCGGCTAGCTCAACATTCTTGTGGGGCGGTAATGGAGGCGTAACTAAAACAAATCGTGAAATTAAGTAAACAAGTACTGATGAATGTGAACTCACTGGGACGTCAAAGCACTCACTTTATGAGAGGAAGCTCAAAAGTTCTGCTACATGTCTTGATTACAGAGCCCAACGCCAACGGGAACACCTCTATCAACCACGGTGCGATAACGTTCTTTTATTATTCCCCGGCTAGCTCAACATTCTTGTGGGGCGGTAAAGGAGGCGTAACTAAAACAAATCGTGAAATTAAGTAAACAAGTACTGATGAATGTGAACTCACTGGGACGTCAAAGCACTCAGTTTATGAGAGGAAGCTCAAAAGTTCTGCTACATGTCTTGATTACAGAGCCCAACGCCAACGGGAACACCTCTATCAACCACGGTGCGATAACGTTCTTTTGTTATTCCTCGGCTAGCTCAACATTCTTGTGGGGCGTTAATGGACGCGTAACTCGAACAAATCGTGAAATTAAGTAAACAAGTACTGATGAATTTGAACTCACTGGCACGTCCAAAGCACTCACTTTATGAGAGGAAGCTCAAAAGTTCTGCTACATGTCTTGATTACAGAGCCCAACGCCAACGGGAACACCTCTATCAACCACGGTGCGATAACGTTCTCTTATTATTCCTCGGCTAGCTCAACATTCTTGTGGGGCGGTAATGGAGGCGTAACTAAAACAAAACTGAAATTAAGTAAACAAGTAGTGATGAATGTGAACTCACTGGGACGTCAAAGCACTCACTTTATGAGAGGAAGCTCAAAAGTTCTGCTACATGTCTTGATTACAGAGCCCAACGCCAACGGGAACACCTCTATCAACCACGGTGCGATAACGTTCTTTTATTATTCCTCGGCAAGCTCAACATTCTTGTGGGGCGGTAATGGAGGCGTCACTAAAACAAATCGTGAAATTAAGTAAACAAGTACTGATGAATGTGAACTCACTGGGACGTCAAAGCACTCACTTTATGAGAGGAAGCTCAAAAGTTCTGCTACATCTCTTGATTACAGAGCCCAACGCCAACGGGAACACCTCTATCAACCACGATGCGATAACGTTCTCTTATTATTCCTCGGCTAGCTCAACATTCTTGTGGGGCGGTAATGGAGGCGTAACTAAAAGAAATCGTGAAATTAAGTAAACAAGTACTGATGAATGTGAACTCACTGGGACGTCAAAGCACTCACTTTATGAGAGGAAGCTCAAAAGTTCTGCTACATGTCTTGATTACAGAGCCCAACGCCAACGGGAACACCTCTATCAACCACGGTGCGATAACGTTCTTTTATTATTCCTCGGCTAGCTCAACATTCTTGTGGGGCGGTAATGGAGGCGTAACTAAAACAAATCGTGAAATTAAGTAAACAAGTACTGATGAATGTGAACTCACTGGGACGTCAAAGCACTCACTTTATGAGAGGAAGCTCAAAGGTTCTGCTACATGTCTTGATTACAGAGCCCAACGCCAACGGGAACACCTCTATCAACCACGGTGCGATAACGTTCTTTTATTATTCCTCGGCTAGCTCAACATTCTTGTGGGGCGGTAATGGAGGCGTAACTAAAACAAATCGTGAAATTAAGTAAACAAGTACTGATGAATGTGAACTCACTGGGACGTCAAAGCACTCACTTTATGAGAGGAAGCTCAAAAGTTCTGCTACATGTCTTGATTACAGAGCCCAACGCCAACGGGAACACCTCTATCAACCACGGTGCGATAACGTTCTTTTATTATTCCCCGGCTAGCTCAACATTCTTGTGGGGCGGTAAAGGAGGCGTAACTAAAACAAATCGTGAAATTAAGTAAACAAGTACTGATGAATGTGAACTCACTGGGACGTCAAAGCACTCAGTTTATGAGAGGAAGCTCAAAAGTTCTGCTACATGTCTTGATTACAGAGCCCAACGCCAACGGGAACACCTCTATCAACCACGGTGCGATAACGTTCTTTTATTATTCCTCGGCTAGCTCAACATTCTTGTGGGGCGGTAATGGAGGCGTAACTAAAACAAATCGTGAAATTAAGTAAACAAGTACTGATGAATGTGAACTCACTGGGACGTCAAAGCACTCACTTTATGAGAGGAAGCTCAAAAGTTCTGCTACATGTCTTGATTACAGAGCCCAACGCCAACGGGAACACCTCTATCAACCACGGTGCGATAACGTTCTCTTATTATTCCTCGGCTAGCTCAACATTCTTGTGGGGCGGTAATGGAGGCGTAACTAAAACAAAACTGAAATTAAGTAAACAAGTAGTGATGAATGTGAACTCACTGGGACGTCAAAGCACTCACTTTATGAGAGGAAGCTCAAAAGTTCTGCTACATGTCTTGATTACAGAGCCCAACGCCAACGGGAACACCTCTATCAACCACGGTGCGATAACGTTCTTTTATTATTCCTCGGCAAGCTCAACATTCTTGTGGGGCGGTAATGGAGGCGTCACTAAAACAAATCGTGAAATTAAGTAAACAAGTACTGATGAATGTGAACTCACTGGGACGTCAAAGCACTCACTTTATGAGAGGAAGCTCAAAAGTTCTGCTACATCTCTTGATTACAGAGCCCAACGCCAACGGGAACACCTCTATCAACCACGATGCGATAACGTTCTCTTATTATTCCTCGGCTAGCTCAACATTCTTGTGGGGCGGTAATGGAGGCGTAACTAAAAGAAATCGTGAAATTAAGTAAACAAGTACTGATGAATGTGAACTCACTGGGACGTCAAAGCACTCACTTTATGAGAGGAAGCTCAAAAGTTCTGCTACATGTCTTGATTACAGAGCCCAACGCCAACGGGAACACCTGTATCAACCACGGTGCGATAACGTTCTTTTATTATTCCTCGGCTAGCTCAACATTCTTGTGGGGCGGTAATGGAGGCGTAACTAAAACAAATCGTGAAATTAAGTAAACAAGTAGTGATGAATGTGAACTCACTGGGACGTCAAAGCACTCACTTTATGAGAGGAAGCTCAAAAGTTCTGCTACACGTCTTGATTACAGAGCCCAACGCCAACGGGAACACCTCTATCAACCACGGTGCGATAACGTTCTTTTATTATTCCTCGGCTAGCTCAACATTCTTGTGGGGCGGTAATGGAGGCGTAACTAAAACAAATCGTGAAATTAAGTAAACAAGTAGTGATGAATGTGAACTCACTGGGACGTCAAAGCACTCACTTTATGAGAGGAAGCTCAAAAGTTCTGCTACATGTCTTGATTACAGAGCCCAACGCCAACGGGAACACCTCTATCAACCACGGTGCGATAACGTTCTCTTAATGTTCCTCGGCTAGCTCAACATTCTTGTGGGGCGGTAATGGAGGCGTAACTAAAACAAATCGTGAAATTAAGTAAACAAGTACTGATGAATGTGAACTCACTGGGACGTCAAAGCACTCACTTTATGAGAGGAAGCTCAAAAGTTCTGCTACATGTCTTGATTACAGAGCCCAACGCCAACGGGAACACCTCTATCAACCACGGTGCGATAACGTTCTTTTATTATTCCTCGGCTAGCTCAACATTCTTGTGGGGCGGTAATGGACGCGTAACTAAAACAAATCGTGAAACTAAGTAAACAAGTACTGATGAATGTGAACTCACTGGGACGTCAAAGCACTCACTTTATGAGAGGAAGCTCAAAAGTTCTGCTACATGTCTTGATTACAGAGCCCAACGCCAACGGGAACACCTCTATCAACCACGGTGCGATAACGTTCTTTTATTATTCCTCGGCTAGCTCAACATTCTTGTGGAGCGGTAATGGAGGCGTAACTAAAACAAATCGTGAAATTAAGTAAACAAGTACTGATGAATGTGAACTCACTGTGACGTCAAAGCACTCACTTTATGAGAGGAAGCTCAAAAGTTCTGCTACATGTCTTGATTACAGAGCCCAACGCCAACGGGAACACCTCTATCAACCACGGTGCGATAACGTTCTCTTATTATTCCTCGGCTAGCTCAACATTCTTGTGGGGCGGTAATGGAGGCGTAACTAAAACAAATCGTGAAATTAAGTAAACAAGTAGTGATGAATGTGAACTCACTGGGACGTCAAAGCACTCACTTTATGAGAGGAAGCTCAAAAGTTCTGCTACATGTCTCTATTGCAGAGCCCAACGCCAACGGGAACACCTCTATCAACCACGGTGCGATAACGTTCTTTTATTATTCCTCGGCTAGCTCAACATTCTTGTGGGGCGGTAATGGAGGCGTAACTAAAACAAATCGTGAAATTAAGTAAACAAGTACTGATGAATGTGAACTCACTGGGACGTCAAAGCACTCACTTTATGAGAGGAAGCTCAAAAGTTCTGCTACATGTCTTGATTACAGAGCCCAACGCCAACGGGAACACCTCTATCAACCACGGTGCGATAACGTTCTTTTATTATTCCTCGGCTAGCTCAACATTCTTGTGGGGCGGTAATGGAGGCGTAACTAAAACAAATCGTGAAATTAAGTAAACAAGTACTGATGAATATGAACTCACTGGGACGTCAAAGCACTCACTTTATGAGAGGAAGCTGAAAAGTTCTGCTACATGTCTTGATTACAGAGCCCAACGCCAACGGGAACACCTCTATCAACCACGGTGCGATAACGTTCTTTTATTATTCCTCGGCTAGCTCAACATTCTTGTGGGGCGGTAATGGAGGCGTAACTAAAACAAATCGTGAAATTAAGTAAACAAGTACTGATGAATGTGAACTCACTGGGACGTCAAAGCACTCACTTTATGAGAGGAAGCTCAAAAGTTCTGCTACATGTCTTGATTACAGAGCCCAACGCCAACGGGAACACCTCTATCAACCACGGTGCGATAACGTTCTTTTATTATTCCTCGGCTAGCTCAACATTCTTGTGGGGCGGTAATGGAGGCGTAACTAAAACAAATCGTGAAATTAAGTAAACAAGTACTGATGAATGTGAACTCACTGGGACGTCAAAGCACTCACTTTATGAGAGGAAGCTCAAAAGTTCTGCTACATGTCTTGATTACAGAGCCCAACGCCAACGGGAACACCTCTATCAACCACGGTGCGATAACGTTCTCTTATTATTCCTCGGCTAGCTCAACATTCTTGTGGGGCGGTAATGGAGGCGTAACTAAAACAAATCGTGAAATTAAGTAAACAAGTAGTGATGAATGTGAACTCACTGGGACGTCAAAGCACTCACTTTATGAGAGGAAGCTCAAAAGTTCTGCTACATGTCTTGATTACAGAGCCCAACGCCAACGGGAACACCTCTATCAACCACGGTGCGATAACGTTCTTTTATTATTCCTCGGCTAGCTCAACATTCTTGTGGGGCGGTAATGGAGGCGTAACTAAAACAAATCGTGAAATTAAGTAAACAAGTACTGATGAATGTGAACTCACTGGGACGTCAAAGCACTCACTTTATGAGAGGAAGCTCAAAAGTTCTGCTACATGTCTTGATTACAGAGCCCAACGCCAACGGGAACACCTCTATCAACCACGGTGCGATAACGTTCTTTTATTATTCCTCGGGTAGCTCAACATTCTTGTGGGGCGGTAATGGAGGCGTAACTCGAACAAATCGTGAAATTAAGTAAACAAGTAGTGCAGAATGTGAACTCACTGGGACCTCAAAGCACTCACTTTATGAGAGGAAGCTCAAAAGTTCTGCTACATGTCTTGATTACAGAGCCCAACGCCAACGGGAACACCTCTATCAACCACGGTGCGATAACGTTCTTTTATTATTCCTCGGGTAGCTCAACATTCTTGTGGGGCGGTAATGGAGGCGTAACTCGAACAAATCGTGAAATTAAGTAAACAAGTAGTGCAGAATGTGAACTCACTGGGACGTCAAAGCACTCACTTTATGAGAGGAAGCTCAAAAGTTCTGCTACATGTCTTGATTACAGAGCCCAACGCAAACGGGAACACCTCTATCAACCACGGTGCGAGAACGTTCTTTTATTATTCCTCGGCTAGCTCAACATTCTTGTGGGGCGTTAATAGACGCGTAACTAAAACAAATCGTGAAATTAAGTAAACAAGTACTGATGAATTTGAACTCACTGGGACGTCCAAAGCGCTCACTTTATGAGAGGAAGCTCAAAAGTTCTGCTACATGTCTTGATTACAGAGCCCAACGCCAACGGGAACACTTCTATCAACCACGGTGCGATAACGTTCTTTTATTATTCCTCGGCTAGCTCAACATTCTTGTGGGGCGTTAATAGACGCGTAACTAAAACAAATCGTGAAATTAAGTAAACAAGTACTGATGAATTTGAACTCACTGGGACGTCCAAAGCACTCACTTTATGAGAGGAAGCTCAAAAGTTCTGCTACATGTCTTGATTACAGAGCCCAACGCCAACGGGAACACCTCTATCAACCACGGTGCGATAACGTTCTTTTGTTATTCCTCGGCTAGCTCAACATTCTTGTGGGGCGTTAATGGACGCGTAACTCGAACAAATCGTGAAATTAAGTAAACAAGTACTGATGAATTTGAACTCACTGGCACGTCCAAAGCACTCACTTTATGAGAGGAAGCTCAAAAGTTCTGCTACATGTCTTGATTACAGAGCCCAACGCCAACGGGAACACCTCTATCAACCACGGTGCGATAACGTTCTTTTATTATTCCTCGGCTAGCTCATCATTCTTGTGGGGCGTTAATGGACGCGTAACTCGAACAAATCGTGAAATTAAGTAAACAAGTACTGATGAATGTGAACTCACTGGGACGTCAAAGCACTCACTTTATGAGAGGAAGCTCAAAAGTTCTGCTACATGTCTTGATTACAGAGCCCAACGCCAACGGGAACACCTCTATCAACCACGGTGCGATAACGTTCTCTTATTATTCCTCGGGTAGCTCAACATTCTTGTGGGGCGGTAATGAAGGCGTAACTAAAACAAATCCTGAAATTAAGTAAACAAGTACTGATGAATGTGAACTCACTGGGACGTCAAAGCACTCACTTTATGAGAGGAAGCTCAAAAGTTCTGCTACATGTCTTGATTACAGAGCCCAACGCCAACGGGAACACCTCTATCAACCACGGTGCGATAACGTTCTCTTATTATTCCTCGGCTAGCTCAACATTCTTGTGGGGCGGTAATGGAGGCGTAACTAAAACAAATCGTGAAATTAAGTAAACAAGTACTGATGAATGTGAACTCACTGGGACGTCAAAGCACTCACTTTATGAGAGGAAGCTCAAAAGTTCTGCTACATGTCTTGATTACAGAGCCCAACGCCAACGGGAACACCTCTATCAACCACGGTGCGATAACGTTCTTTTATTATTCCTCGGCTAGCTCAACATTCTTGTGGGGCGGTAATGGAGGCGTAACTAAAACAAATCGTGAAATTAAGTAAACAAGTACTGATGAATGTGAACTCACTGGGACGTCAAAGCACTCACTTTATGAGAGGAAGCTCAAAAGTTCTGCTACATGTCTTGATTGCAGAGCCCAACGCCAACGGGAACACCTCTATCAACCACGGTGCGATAACGTTCTCTTATTATTCCTCGGCTAGCTCAACATTCTTGTGGGGCGGTAATGGAGGCGTAACTAAAACAAATCGTGAAATTAAGTAAACAAGTACTGATGAATGTGAACTCACTGGGACGTCAAAGCACTCACTTTATGAGAGGAAGCTCAAAAGTTCTGCTACATGTCTTGATTACAGAGCCCAACGCCAACGGGAACACCTCTATCAACCACGGTGCGATAACGTTCTCTTATTATTCCTCGGCTAGCTCAACATTCTTGTGGGGCGGTAATGGAGGCGTAACTAAAACAAATCGTGAAATTAAGTAAACAAGTAGTGATGAATGTGAACTCACTGGGACGTCAAAGCACTCACTTTATGAGAGGAAGCTCAAAAGTTCTGCTACATGTCTTGATTACAGAGCCCAACGCCAACGGGAACACCTCTATCAACCACGGTGCGATAACGTTCTTTTATTATTCCTCGGCTAGCTCAACATTCTTGTGGGGCGGTAATGGACGCGTAACTAAAACAAATCGTGAAATTAAGTAAACAAGTACTGATGAATGTGAACTCACTGGGACGTCAAAGCACTCACTTTATGAGAGGAAGCTCAAAAGTTCTGCTACATGTCTTGATTAAAGAGCCCAACGCCAACGGGAACACCTCTATCAACCACGGTGCGATAACGTTCTTTTATTATTCCTCGGCTAGCTCAACATTCTTGTGGGGTGGTAATGGAGGCGTAACTAAAACAAATCGTGAAATTAAGCAAACAAGTACTGATGAATGTGAACTCACTGGGACGTCAAAGCACTCACTTTATGAGAGGAAGCTCAAAAGTTCTGCTACATGTCTTGATTACAGAGCCCAACGCCAACGGGAACACCTCTATCAACCACGGTGCGATAACGTTCTCTTATTATTCCTCGGCTAGCTCAACATTCTTGTGGGGCGGTAATGGAGGCGTAACTAAAACAAATCGTGAAATTAAGTAAACAAGTAGTGATGAATGTGAACTCACTGGGACGTCAAAGCACTCACTTTATGAGAGGAAGCTCAAAAGTTCTGCTACATGTCTCTATTGCAGAGCCCAACGCCAACGGGAACACCTCTATCAACCACGGTGCGATAACGTTCTTTTATTATTCCTCGGCTAGCTCAACATTCTTGTGGGGCGGTAATGGAGGCGTAACTAAAACAAATCGTGAAATTAAGTAAACAAGTACTGATGAATGTGAACTCACTGGGACGTCAAAGCACTCACTTTATGAGAGGAAGCTCAAAAGTTCTGCTACATGTCTCTATTGCAGAGCCCAACGCCAACGGGAACACCTCTATCAACCACGGTGCGATAACGTTCTTTTATTATTCCTCGGGTAGCTCAACATTCTTGTGGGGCGGTAATGGAGGCGTAACTAAAACAAATCGTGAAATTAAGTAAACAAGTAGTGATGAATGTGAACTCACTGGGACGTCAAAGCACTCACTTTATGAGAGGAAGCTCAAAAGTTCTGCTACATGTCTCTATTGCTGAGCCCAACGCCAACGGGAACACCTCTATCAACCACGGTGCGATAACGTTCTTTTATTATTCCTCGGGTAGCTCAACATTCTTTTGGGGCGGTAATGGAGGCGTAACTAAAACAAATCGTGAAATTAAGTAAACAAGTACTGATGAATGTGAACTCACTGGGACGTCAAAGCACTCACTTTATGAGAGGAAGCTCAAAGGTTCTGCTACATGTCTTGATTACAGAGCCCAACGCCAACGGGAACACCTCTATCAACCACGGTGCGATAACGTTCTTTTATTATTCCTCGGCTAGCTCAACATTCTTGTGGGGCGGTAATGGAGGCGTAACTAAAACAAATCGTGAAATTAAGTAAACAAGTACTGATGAATGTGAACTCACTGGGACGTCAAAGCACTCACTTTATGAGAGGAAGCTCAAAAGTTCTGCTACATGTCTTGATTACAGAGCCCAACGCCAACGGGAACACCTCTATCAACCACGGTGCGATAACGTTCTTTTATTATTCCTCGGCTAGCTCAACATTCTTGTGGGGCGGTAATGGAGGCGTAACTAAAACAAATCGTGAAATTAAGTAAACAAGTACTGATGAATGTGAACTCACTGGGACGTCAAAGCACTCACTTTATGAGAGGAAGCTCAAAAGTTCTGCTACATGTCTTGATTACAGAGCCCAACGCCAACGGGAACACCTCTATCAACCACGGTGCGATAACGTTCTTTTATTATTCCTCGGCTAGCTCAACATTCTTGTGGGGCGGTAATGGAGGCGTAACTAAAACAAATCGTGAAATTAAGTAAACAAGTACTGATGAATGTGAACTCACTGGGACGTCAAAGCACTCACTTTATGAGAGGAAGCTCAAAAGTTCTGCTACATGTCTTGATTACAGAGCCCAACGCCAACGGGAACACCTCTATCAACCACGGTGCGATAACGTTCTCTTATTATTCCTCGGCTAGCTCAACATTCTTGTGGGGCGGTAATGGAGGCGTAACTAAAACAAATCGTGAAATTAAGTAAACAAGTACTGATGAATGTGAACTCACTGGGACGTCAAAGCACTCACTTTATGAGAGGAAGCTCAAAAGTTCTGCTACATGTCTTGATTACAGAGCCCAACGCCAACGGGAACACCTCTATCAACCACGGTGCGATAACGTTCTTTTATTATTCCTCGGCTAGCTCAACATTCTTGTGGGGCGGTAATGGAGGCGTAACTAAAACAAATCGTGAAATTAAGTAAACAAGTACTGATGAATGTGAACTCACTGGGACGTCAAAGCACTCACTTTATGAGAGGAAGCTCAAAAGTTCTGCTACATGTCTTGATTACAGAGCCCAACGCCAACGGGAACACCTCTATCAACCACGGTGCGATAACGTTCTCTTATTATTCCTCGGCTAGCTCAACATTCTTGTGGGGCGGTAATGGAGGCGTAACTAAAACAAATCGTGAAATTAAGTAAACAAGTAGTGATGAATGTGAACTCACTGGGACGTCAAAGCACTCACTTTATGAGAGGAAGCTCAAAAGTTCTGCTACATGTCTTGATTACAGAGCCCAACGCCAACGGGAACACCTCTATCAACCACGGTGCGATAACGTTCTTTTATTATTCCTCGGCTAGCTCAACATTCTTGTGGGGCGGTAATGGAGTCGTAACTAAAACAAATCGTGAAATTAAGTAAACAAGTACTGATGAATGTGAACTCACTGGGACGTCAAAGCACTCACTTTATGAGAGGAAGCTCAAAAGTTCTGCTACATGTCTTGATTACAGAGCCCAACGCCAACGGGAACACCTCTATCAACCACGGTGCGATAACGTTCTCTTATTATTCCTCGGCTAGCTCAACATTCTTGTGGGGCGGTAATGGAGGCGTAACTAAAACAAATCGTGAAATTAAGTAAACAAGTACTGATGAATGTGAACTCACTGGGACGTCAAAGCACTCACTTTATGAGAGGAAGCTCAAAAGTTCTGCTACATGTCTTGATTACAGAGCCCAACGCCAACGGGAACACCTCTATCAACCACGGTGCGATAACGTTCTTTTATTATTCCTCGGCTAGCTCAACATTCTTGTGGGGCGGTAATGGAGGCGTAACTAAAACAAATCGTGAAATTAAGTAAACAAGTAGTGATGAATGTGAACTCACTGGGACGTCAAAGCACTCACTTTATGAGAGGAAGCTCAAAAGTTCTGCTACATGTCTTGATTACAGAGCCCAACGCCAACGGGAACACCTCTATCAACCACGGTGCGATAACGTTCTTTTATTATTCCTCGGCTAGCTCAACATTCTTGTGGGGCGGTAATGGAGGCGTAACTAAAACAAATCGTGAAATTAAGTAAACAAGTAGTGATGAATGTGAACTCACTGGGACGTCAAAGCACTCACTTTATGAGAGGAAGCTCAAAAGTTCTGCTACATGTCTTGATTACAGAGCCCAACGCCAACGGGAACACCTCTATCAACCACGGTGCGATAACGTTCTCTTATTATTCCTCGGCTAGCTCAACATTCTTGTGGGGTGGTAATGGAGGCGTAACTAAAACAAATCGTGAAATTAAGTAAACAAGTACTGATGAATGTGAACTCACTGGGACGTCAAAGCACTCACTTTATGAGAGGAAGCTCAAAAGTTCTGCTACATGTCTTGATTACAGAGCCCAACGCCAACGGGAACACCTCTATCAACCACGGTGCGATAACGTTCTTTTATTATTCCTCGGCTAGCTCAACATTCTTGTGGGGCGGTAATGGAGGCGTAACTAAAACAAATCGTGAAATTAAGTAAACAAGTACTGATGAATGTGAACTCACTGGGACGTCAAAGCACTCACTTTATGAGAGGAAGCTCAAAAGTTCTGCTACATGTCTTGATTACAGAGCCCAACGCCAACGGGAACACCTCTATCAACCACGGTGCGATAACGTTCTTTTATTATTCCTCGGCTAGCTCAACATTCTTGTGGGGCGGTAATGGAGGCGTAACTAAAACAAATCGTGAAATTAAGTAAACAAGTAGTGATGAATGTGAACTCACGGGGACGTCAAAGCACTCACTTTATGAGAGGAAGCTCAAAGGTTCTGCTACATGTCTTGATTACAGAGCCCAACGCCAACGGGAACACCTCTATCAACCACGGTGCGATAACGTTCTTTTATTATTCCTCGGCTAGCTCAACATTCTTGTGGGGCGGTAATGGAGGCGTAACTAAAACAAATCGTGAAATTAAGTAAACAAGTACTGATGAATGTGAACTCACTGGGACGTCAAAGCACTCACTTTATGAGAGGAAGCTCAAAAGTTCTGCTACATGTCTTGATTACAGAGCCCAACGCCAACGGGAACACCTCTATCAACCACGGTGCGATAACGTTCTTTTATTATTCCTCGGCTAGCTCAACATTCTTGTGGGGCGGTAATGGAGGCGTAACTAAAACAAATCGTGAAATTAAGTAAACAAGTACTGATGAATGTGAACTCACTGGGACGTCAAAGCACTCACTTTATGAGAGGAAGCTCAAAAGTTCTGCTACATGTCTTGATTACAGAGCCCAACGCCAACGGGAACACCTCTATCAACCACGGTGCGATAACGTTCTTTTATTATTCCTCGGCTAGCTCAACATTCTTGTGGGGCGGTAATGGAGGCGTAACAAAAACAAATCGTGAAATTAAGTAAACAAGTAGTGATGAATGTGAACTCACTGGGACGTCAAAGCACTCACTTTATGAGAGGAAGCTCAAAAGTTCTGCTACATGTCTTGATTACAGAGCCCAACGCCAACGGGAACACCCCTATCAACCACGGTGCGATAACGTTCTTTTATTATTCCTCGGCTAGCTCAACATTCTTGTGGGGCGGTAATGGAGGCGTAACTAAAACAAATCGTGAAATTAAGTAAACAAGTAGTGATGAATGTGAACTCACTGGGACGTCAAAGCACTCACTTTATGAGAGGAAGCTCAAAAGTTCTGCTACATGTCTTGATTACAGAGCCCAACGCCAACGGGAACACCTCTATCAACCACGGTGCGATAACGTTCTTTTATTATTCCTCGGCTAGCTCAACATTCTTGTGGGGCGGTAATGGAGGCGTAACTAAAACAAATCGTGAAATTAAGTAAACAAGTACTGATGAATGTGAACTCACTGGGACGTCAAAGCACTCACTTTATGAGAGGAAGCTCAAAAGTTCTGCTACATGTCTTGATTACAGAGCCCAACGCCAACGGGAACACCTCTATCAACCACGGTGCGATAACGTTCTTTTATTATTCCTCGGCTAGCTCAACATTCTTGTGGGGCGGTAATGGAGGCGTAACTAAAACAAATCGTGAAATTAAGTAAACAAGTACTGATGAATGTGAACTCACTGGGACGTCAAAGCACTCACTTTATGAGAGGAAGCTCAAAAGTTCTGCTACATGTCTTGATTACAGAGCCCAACGCCAACGGGAACACCTCTATCAACCACGGTGCGATAACGTTCTTTTATTATTCCTCGGCTAGCTCAACATTCTTGTGGGGCGGTAATGGAGGCGTAACTAAAACAAATCGTGAAATTAAGTAAACAAGTACTGATGAATGTGAACTCACTGGGACGTCAAAGCACTCACTTTATGAGAGGAAGCTCAAAAGTTCTGCTACATGTCTTGATTACAGAGCCCAACGCCAACGGGAACACCTCTATCAACCACGGTGCGATAACGTTCTTTTATTATTGCTCGGCTAGCTCAACATTCTTGTGGGGCGGTAATGGAGGCGTAACTAAAACAAATCGTGAAATTAAGTAAACAAGTAGTGATGAATGTGAACTCACTGGGACGTCAAAGCACTCACTTTATGAGAGGAAGCTCAAAAGTTCTGCTACATGTCTTGATTACAGAGCCCAACGCCAACGGGAACACCTCTATCAACCACGGTGCGATAACGTTCTTTTATTATTCCTCGGCTAGCTCAACATTCTTGTGGGGCGGTAATGGAGGCGTAACTAAAACAAATCGTGAAATTAAGTAAACAAGTACTGATGAATGTGAACTCACTGGGACGTCAAAGCACTCACTTTATGAGAGGAAGCTCAAAAGTTCTGCTACATGTCTTCATTACAGAGCCCAACGCCAACGGGAACACCTCTATCAACCACGGTGCGACAACGTTCTTTTATTATTCCTCGGCTAGCTCAACATTCTTGTGGGGCGGTAATGGAGGCGTAACTAAAACAAATCGTGAAATTAAGTAAACAAGTACTGATGAATGTGAACTCACTGGGACGTCAAAGCACTCACTTTATGAGAGGAAGCTCAAAAGTTCTGCTACATGTCTTGATTACAGAGCCCAACGCCAACGGGAACACCTCTATCAACCACGGTGCGATAACGTTTTTATTATTCCTCGGGTAGCTCAACATTCTTGTGGGGCGGTAATGGAGGCGTAACTAAAACAAATCATGAAATTAAGTAAACAAGTACTGATGAATGTGAACTCACTGGGACGTCAAAGCACTCACTTTATGAGAGGAAGCTCAAAATTTCTGCTACATGTCTTGATTACAGAGCCCAACGCCAACGGGAACCCCTCTATCAACCACGGTGCGATAACGTTCTTTTATTATTCCTCGGCTAGCTCAACATTCTTGTGGGGCGGTAATGGAGGCGTAACTAAAACAAATCGTGAAATTAAGTAAACAAGTACTGATGAATGTGAACTCAGTGGGACGTCAAAGCACTCACTTTATGAGAGGAAGCTCAAAAGTTCTGCTACATGTCTTGATTACAGAGCCCAACGCCAACGGGAACACCTCTATCAACCACGGTGCGATAACGTTCTCTTATTATTCCTCGGCTAGCTCAACATTCTTGTGGGGCGGTAATGGAGGCGTAACTAAAACAAATCGTGAAATTAAGTAAACAAGTAGTGATGAATGTGAACTCACTGGGACGTCAAAGCACTCACTTTATGAGAGGAAGCTCAAAAGTTCTGCTACATGTCTTGATTACAGAGCCCAACGCCAACGGGAACACCTCTATCAACCACGGTGCGATAACGTTCTTTTATTATTCCTCGGCTAGCTCAACATTCTTGTGGGGCGGTAATGGAGGCGTAACTAAAACAAATCGTGAAATTAATTAACAAGTACTGATGAATGTGAACTCACTGGGACGTCAAAGCACTCACTTTATGAGAGGAAGCTCAAAAGTTCTGCTACATGTCTTGATTACAGAGCCCAACGCCAACGGGAACACCTCTATCAACCACGGTGCGATAACGTTCTTTTATTATTCCTCGGCTAGCTCAACATTCTTGTGGGGCGGTAATGGAGGCGTAACTAAAACAAATCGTGAAATTAAGTAAACAAGTACTGATGATTGTGAACTCACTGGGACGTCAAAGCACTCACTTTATGAGAGGAAGCTCAAAAGTTCTGCTACATGTCTTGATTACAGAGCCCAACGCCAACGGGAACACCTCTATCAACCACGGTGCGATAACGTTCTTTTATTATTCCTCGGCTAGCTCAACATTCTTGTGGGGCGGTAATGGAGGCGTAACTAAAACAAATCGTGAAATTAAGTAAACAAGTACTGATGAATGTGAACTCACTGGGACGTCAAAGCACTCACTTTATGAGAGGAAGCTCAAAAGTTCTGCTACATGTCTTGATTACAGAGCCCAACGCCAACGGGAACACCTCTATCAACCACGGTGCGATAACGTTCTTTTATTATTCCTCGGCTAGCTCAACATTCTTGTGGGGCGGTAATGGAGGCGTAACTAAAACAAATCGTGAAATTAAGTAAACAAGTACTGATGAATGTGAACTCACTGGGACGTCAAAGCACTCACTTTATGAGAGGAAGCTCAAAAGTTCTGCTACATGTCTTGATTACAGAGCCCAACGCCAACGGGAACACCTCTATCAACCATGGTGCGATAACGTTCTTTTATTATTCCTCGGCTAGCTCAACATTCTTGTGGGGCGGTAATGGAGGCGTAACTAAAACAAATCGTGAAATTAAGTAAACAAGTACTGATGAATGTGAACTCACTGGGACGTCAAAGCACTCACTTTATGAGAGGAAGCTCAAAAGTTCTGCTACATGTCTTGATTGCAGAGCCCAACGCCAACGGGAACACCTCTATCAACCACGGTGCGATAACGTTCTTTTATTATTCCTCGGCTAGCTCAACATTCTTGTGGGGCGGTAATGGAGGCGTAACTAAAACAAATCGTGAAATTAATTAACAAGTACTGATGAATGTGAACTCACTGGGACGTCAAAGCACTCACTTTATGAGAGGAAGCTCAAAAGTTCTGCTACATGTCTTGATTACAGAGCCCAACGCCAACGGGAACACCTCTATCAACCACGGTGCGATAACGTTCTCTTATTATTCCTCGGCTAGCTCAACATTCTTGTGGGGCGGTAATGGAGGCGTAACTAAAACAAATCGTGAAATTAAGTAAACAAGTAGTGATGAATGTGAACTCACTGGGACGTCAAAGCACTCACTTTATGAGAGGAAGCTCAAAAGTTCTGCTACATGTCTTGATTGCAGAGCCCAACGCCAACGGGAACACCTCTATCAACCACGGTGCGATAACGTTCTTTTATTATTCCTCGGCTAGCTCAACATTCTTGTGGGGCGGTAATGGAGGCGTAACTAAAACAAATCGTGAAATTAATTAACAAGTACTGATGAATGTGAACTCACTGGGACGTCAAAGCACTCACTTTATGAGAGGAAGCTCAAAAGTTCTGCTACATGTCTTGATTACAGAGCCCAACGCCAACGGGAACACCTCTATCAACCACGGTGCGATAACGTTCTTTTATTATTCCTCGGCTAGCTCAACATTCTTGTGGGGCGGTAATGGAGGCGTAACTAAAACAAATCGTGAAATTAAGTAAACAAGTACTGATGATTGTGAACTCACTGGGACGTCAAAGCACTCACTTTATGAGAGGAAGCTCAAAAGTTCTGCTACATGTCTTGATTACAGAGCCCAACGCCAACGGGAACACCTCTATCAACCACGGTGCGATAACGTTCTTTTATTATTCCTCGGCTAGCTCAACATTCTTGTGGGGCGCTAATGGAGGCGTAACTAAAACAAATCGTGAAATTAAGTAAACAAGTACTGATGAATGTGAACTCACTGGGACGTCAAAGCACTCACTTTATGAGAGGAAGCTCAAAAGTTCTGCTACATGTCTTGATTACAGAGCCCAACGCCAACGGGAACACCTCTATCAACCACGGTGCGATAACGTTCTTTTATTATTCCTCGGCTAGCTCAACATTCTTGTGGGGCGGTAATGGAGGCGTAACTAAAACAAATCGTGAAATTAAGTAAACAAGTACTGATGAATGTGAACTCACTGGGACGTCAAAGCACTCACTTTATGAGAGGAAGCTCAAAAGTTCTGCTACATGTCTTGATTACAGAGCCCAACGCCAACGGGAACACCTCTATCAACCACGGTGCGATAACGTTCTTTTATTATTCCTCGGCTAGCTCAACATTCTTGTGGGGCGGTAATGGAGGCGTAACTAAAACAAATCGTGAAATTAAGTAAACAAGTACTGATGAATGTGAACTCACTGGGACGTCAAAGCACTCACTTTATGAGAGGAAGCTCAAAAGTTCTGCTACATGTCTTGATTACAGAGCCCAACGCCAACGGGAACACCTCTATCAACCACGGTGCGATAACGTTCTTTTATTATTCCTCGGCTAGCTCAACATTCTTGTGGGGCGGTAATGGAGGCGTAACTAAAACAAATCGTGAAATTAAGTAAACAAGTACTGATGAATGTGAACTCACTGGGACGTCAAAGCACTCACTTTATGAGAGGAAGCTCAAAAGTTCTGCTACATGTCTTGATTACAGAGCCCAACGCCAACGGGAACACCTCTATCAACCACGGTGCGATAACGTTCTTTTATTATTCCTCGGCTAGCTCAACATTCTTGTGGGGCGGTAATGGAGGCGTAACTAAAACAAATCGTGAAATTAAGTAAACAAGTACTGATGAATGTGAACTCACTGGGACGTCAAAGCACTCACTTTATGAGAGGAAGCTCAAAAGTTCTGCTACATGTCTTGATTGCAGAGCCCAACGCCAACGGGAACACCTCTATCAACCACGGTGCGATAACGTTCTTTTATTATTCCTCGGCTAGCTCAACATTCTTGTGGGGCGGTAATGGAGGCGTAACTAAAACAAATCGTGAAATTAATTAACAAGTACTGATGAATGTGAACTCACTGGGACGTCAAAGCACTCACTTTATGAGAGGAAGCTCAAAAGTTCTGCTACATGTCTTGATTACAGAGCCCAACGCCAACGGGAACACCTCTATCAACCACGGTGCGATAACGTTCTTTTATTATTCCTCGGCTAGCTCAACATTCTTGTGGGGCGGTAATGGAGGCGTAACTAAAACAAATCGTGAAATTAAGTAAACAAGTACTGATGAATGTGAACTCACTGGGACGTCAAAGCACTCACTTTATGAGAGGAAGCTCAAAAGTTCTGCTACATGTCTTGATTACAGAGCCCAACGCCAACGGGAACACCTCTATCAACCACGGTGCGATAACGTTCTTTTATTATTCCTCGGCTAGCTCAACATTCTTGTGGGGCGGTAATGGAGGCGTAACTAAAACAAATCGTGAAATTAAGTAAACAAGTACTGATGAATGTGAACTCACTGGGACGTCAAAGCACTCACTTTATGAGAGGAAGCTCAAAAGTTCTGCTACATGTCTTGATTACAGAGCCCAACGCCAACGGGAACACCTCTATCAACCACGGTGCGATAACGTTCTTTTATTATTCCTCGGCTAGCTCAACATTCTTGTGGGGCGGTAATGGAGGCGTAACTAAAACAAATCGTGAAATTAAGTAAACAAGTACTGATGAATGTGAACTCACTGGGACGTCAAAGCACTCACTTTATGAGAGGAAGCTCAAAAGTTCTGCTACATGTCTTGATTACAGAGCCCAACGCCAACGGGAACACCTCTATCAACCACGGTGCGATAACGTTCTTTTATTATTCCTCGGCTAGCTCAACATTCTTGTGGGGCGGTAATGGAGGCGTAACTAAAACAAATCGTGAAATTAAGTAAACAAGTACTGATGAATGTGAACTCACTGGGACGTCAAAGCACTCACTTTATGAGAGGAAGCTCAAAAGTTCTGCTACATGTCTTGATTACAGAGCCCAACGCCAACGGGAACACCTCTATCAACCACGGTGCGATAACGTTCTCTTATTATTCCTCGGCTAGCTCAACATTCTTGTGGGGCGGTAATGGAGGCGTAACTAAAACAAATCGTGAAATTAAGTAAACAAGTAGTGATGAATGTGAACTCACTGGGACGTCAAAGCACTCACTTTATGAGAGGAAGCTCAAAAGTTCTGCTACATGTCTTGATTGCAGAGCCCAACGCCAACGGGAACACCTCTATCAACCACGGTGCGATAACGTTCTTTTATTATTCCTCGGCTAGCTCAACATTCTTGTGGGGCGGTAATGGAGGCGTAACTAAAACAAATCGTGAAATTAAGTAAACAAGTACTGATGAATGTGAACTCACTGGGACGTCAAAGCACTCACTTTATGAGAGGAAGCTCAAAAGTTCTGCTACATGTCTTGATTGCAGAGCCCAACGCCAACGGGAACACCTCTATCAACCACGGTGCGATAACGTTCTCTTATTATTCCTCGGCTAGCTCAACATTCTTGTGGGGCGGTAATGGAGGCGTAACTAAAACAAATCGTGAAATTAAGTAAACAAGTACTGATGAATGTGAACTCACTGGGACGTCAAAGCACTCACTTTATGAGAGGAAGCTCAAAAGTTCTGCTACATGTCTTGATTACAGAGCCCAACGCCAACGGGAACACCTCTATCAACCACGGTGCGATAACGTTCTTTTATTATTCCTCGGCTAGCTCAACATTCTTGTGGGGCGGTAATGGAGGCGTAACTAAAACAAATCGTGAAATTAAGTAAACAAGTACTGATGAATGTGAACTCACTGGGACGTCAAAGCACTCACTTTATGAGAGGAAGCTCAAAAGTTCTGCTACATGTCTTGATTACAGAGCCCAACGCCAACGGGAACACCTCTATCAACCACGGTGCGATAACGTTCTTTTATTATTCCTCGGCTAGCTCAACATTCTTGTGGGGCGGTAATGGAGGCGTAACTAAAACAAATCGTGAAATTAAGTAAACAAGTACTGATGAATGTGAACTCACTGGGACGTCAAAGCACTCACTTTATGAGAGGAAGCTCAAAAGTTCTGCTACATGTCTTGATTACAGAGCCCAACGCCAACGGGAACACCTCTATCAACCACGGTGCGATAACGTTCTCTTATTATTCCTCGGCTAGCTCAACATTCTTGTGGGGCGGTAATGGAGGCGTAACTAAAACAAATCGTGAAATTAAGTAAACAAGTAGTGATGAATGTGAACTCACTGGGACGTCAAAGCACTCACTTTATGAGAGGAAGCTCAAAAGTTCTGCTACATGTCTTGATTGCAGAGCCCAACGCCAACGGGAACACCTCTATCAACCACGGTGCGATAACGTTCTTTTATTATTCCTCGGCTAGCTCAACATTCTTGTGGGGCGGTAATGGAGGCGTAACTAAAACAAATCGTGAAATTAAGTAAACAAGTAGTGATGAATGTGAACTCACTGGGACGTCAAAGCACTCACTTTATGAGAGGAAGCTCAAAAGTTCTGCTACATGTCTTGATTGCAGAGCCCAACGCCAACGGGAACACCTCTATCAACCACGGTGCGATAACGTTCTCTTATTATTCCTCGGCTAGCTCAACATTCTTGTGGGGCGGTAATGGAGGCGTAACTAAAACAAATCGTGAAATTAAGTAAACAAGTACTGATGAATGTGAACTCACTGGGACGTCAAAGCACTCACTTTATGAGAGGAAGCTCAAAAGTTCTGCTACATGTCTTGATTACAGAGCCCAACGCCAACGGGAACACCTCTATCAACCACGGTGCGATAACGTTCTTTTATTATTCCTCGGCTAGCTCAACATTCTTGTGGGGCGGTAATGGAGGCGTAACTAAAACAAATCGTGAAATTAAGTAAACAAGTACTGATGAATGTGAACTCACTGGGACGTCAAAGCACTCACTTTATGAGAGGAAGCTCAAAAGTTCTGCTACATGTCTTGATTACAGAGCCCAACGCCAACGGGAACACCTCTATCAACCACGGTGCGATAACGTTCTTTTATTATTCCTCGGCTAGCTCAACATTCTTGTGGGGCGGTAATGGAGGCGTAACTAAAACAAATCGTGAAATTAAGTAAACAAGTACTGATGAATGTGAACTCACTGGGACGTCAAAGCACTCACTTTATGAGAGGAAGCTCAAAAGTTCTGCTACATGTCTTGATTACAGAGCCCAACGCCAACGGGAACACCTCTATCAACCACGGTGCGATAACGTTCTTTTATTATTCCTCGGCTAGCTCAACATTCTTGTGGGGCGGTAATGGAGGCGTAACTAAAACAAATCGTGAAATTAAGTAAACAAGTACTGATGAATGTGAACTCACTGGGACGTCAAAGCACTCACTTTATGAGAGGAAGCTCAAAAGTTCTGCTACATGTCTTGATTGCAGAGCCCAACGCCAACGGGAACACCTCTATCAACCACGGTGCGATAACGTTCTTTTATTATTCCTCGGCTAGCTCAACATTCTTGTGGGGCGGTAATGGAGGCGTAACTAAAACAAATCGTGAAATTAAGTAAACAAGTACTGATGAATGTGAACTCACTGGGACGTCAAAGCACTCACCTTATGAGAGGAAGCTCAAAAGTTCTGCTACATGTCTTGATTACAGAGCCCAACGCCAACGGGAACACCTCTATCAACCACGGTGCGATAACGTTCTTTTATTATTCCTCGGCTAGCTCAACATTCTTGTGGGGCGGTAATGGAGGCGTAACTAAAACAAATCGTGAAATTAAGTAAACAAGTACTGATGAATGTGAACTCACTGGGACGTCAAAGCACTCACTTTATGAGAGGAAGCTCAAAAGTTCTGCTACATGTCTTGATTACAGAGCCCAACGCCACCGGGAACACCTCTATCAACCACGGTGCGATAACGTTCTTTTATTATTCCTCGGCTAGCTCAACATTCTTGTGGGGCGGTAATGGAGGCGTAACTAAAACAAATCGTGAAATTAAGTAAACAAGTACTGATGAATGTGAACTCACTGGGACGTCAAAGCACTCACTTTATGAGAGGAAGCTCAAAAGTTCTGCTACATGTCTTGATTACAGAGCCCAACGCCAAAGGGAACACCTCTATCAACCACGGTGCGATAACGTTCTTTTATTATTCCTCGGCTAGCTCAACATTCTTGTGGGGCGGTAATGGAGGCGTAACTAAAACAAATCGTGAAATTAAGTAAACAAGTACTGATGAATGTGAACTCACTGGGACGTCAAAGCACTCACTTTATGAGAGGAAGCTCAAAAGTTCTGCTACATGTCTTGATTACAGAGCCCAACGCCAACGGGAACACCTCTATCAACCACGGTGCGATAACGTTCTTTTATTATTCCTCGGCTAGCTCAACATTCTTGTGGGGCGGTAATGGAGGCGTAACTAAAACAAATCGTGAAATTAAGTAAACAAGTACTGATGAATGTGAACTCACTGGGACGTCAAAGCACTCACTTTATGAGAGGAAGCTCAAAAGTTCTGCTACATGTCTTGACTACAGAGCCCAACGCCAACGGGAACACCTCTATCAACCACGGTGCGATAACGTTCTTTTATTATTCCTCGGCTAGCTCAACATTCTTGTGGGGCGGTAATGGAGGCGTAACTAAAACAAATCGTGAAATTAAGTAAACAAGTACTGATGAATGTGAACTCACTGGGACGTCAAAGCACTCACTTTATGAGAGGAAGCTCAAAAGTTCTGCTACATGTCTTGATTACAGAGCCCAACGCCACCGGGAACACCTCTATCAACCACGGTGCGATAACGTTCTTTTATTATTCCTCGGCTAGCTCAACATTCTTGTGGGGCGGTAATGGAGGCGTAACTAAAACAAATCGTGAAATTAAGTAAACAAGTACTGATGAATGTGAACTCACTGGGACGTCAAAGCACTCACTTTATGAGAGGAAGCTCAAAAGTTCTGCTACATGTCTTGATTACAGAGCCCAACGCCAACGGGAACACCTCTATCAACCACGGTGCGATAACGTTCTTTTATTATTCCTCGGCTAGCTCAACATTCTTGTGGGGCGGTAATGGAGGCGTAACTAAAACAAATCGTGAAATTAATTAACAAGTACTGATGAATGTGAACTCACTGGGACGTCAAAGCACTCACTATATGAGAGGAAGCTCAAAAGTTCTGCTACATGTCTTGATTACAGAGCCCAACGCCAACGGGAACACCTCTATCAACCACGGTGCGATAACGTTCTTTTATTATTCCTCGGCTAGCTCAACATTCTTGTGGGGCGGTAATGGAGGCGTAACTAAAACAAATCCTGAAATTAAGTAAACAAGTACTGATGATTGTGAACTCACTGGGACGTCAAAGCACTCACTTTATGAGAGGAAGCTCAAAAGTTCTGCTACATGTCTTGATTACAGAGCCCAACGCCAACGGGAACACCCCTATCAACCACGGTGCGATAACGTTCTTTTATTATTCCTCGGCTAGCTCAACATTCTTGTGGGGCGGTAATGGAGGCGTAACTAAAACAAATCGTGAAATTAAGTAAACAAGTAGTGATGAATGTGAACTCACTGGGACGTCAAAGCACTCACTTTATGAGAGGAAGCTCAAAAGTTCTGCTACATGTCTTGATTACAGAGCCCAACGCCAACGGGAACACCTCTATCAACCACGGTGCGATAACGTTCTTTTATTATTCCTCGGCTAGCTCAACATTCTTGTGGGGCGGTAATGGAGGCGTAACTAAAACAAATCGTGAAATTAAGTAAACAAGTACTGATGAATGTGAACTCACTGGGACGTCAAAGCACTCACTTTATGAGAGGAAGCTCAAAAGTTCTGCTACATGTCTTGATTACAGAGCCCAACGCCAACGGGAACACCTCTATCAACCACGGTGCGATAACGTTCTTTTATTATTCCTCGGCTAGCTCAACATTCTTGTGGGGCGGTAATGGAGGCGTAACTAAAACAAATCGTGAAATTAAGTAAACAAGTACTGATGAATGTGAACTCACTGGGACGTCAAAGCACTCACTTTATGAGAGGAAGCTCAAAAGTTCTGCTACATGTCTTGATTACAGAGCCCAACGCCAACGGGAACACCTCTATCAACCACGGTGCGATAACGTTCTTTTATTATTCCTCGGCTAGCTCAACATTCTTGTGGGGCGGTAATGGAGGCGTAACTAAAACAAATCGTGAAATTAAGTAAACAAGTACTGATGAATGTGAACTCACTGGGACGTCAAAGCACTCACTTTATGAGAGGAAGCTCAAAAGTTCTGCTACATGTCTTGATTACAGAGCCCAACGCCAACGGGAACACCTCTATCAACCACGGTGCGATAACGTTCTTTTATTATTCCTCGGCTAGCTCAACATTCTTGTGGGGCGGTAATGGAGGCGTAACTAAAACAAATCGTGAAATTAAGTAAACAAGTAGTGATGAATGTGAACTCACTGGGACGTCAAAGCACTCACTTTATGAGAGGAAGCTCAAAAGTTCTGCTACATGTCTTGATTACAGAGCCCAACGCCAACGGGAACACCTCTATCAACCACGGTGCGATAACGTTCTTTTATTATTCCTCGGCTAGCTCAACATTCTTGTGGGGCGGTAATGGAGGCGTAACTAAAACAAATCGTGAAATTAAGTAAACAAGTACTGATGAATGTGAACTCACTGGGACGTCAAAGCACTCACTTTATGAGAGGAAGCTCAAAAGTTCTGCTACATGTCTTCATTACAGAGCCCAACGCCAACGGGAACACCTCTATCAACCACGGTGCGACAACGTTCTTTTATTATTCCTCGGCTAGCTCAACATTCTTGTGGGGCGGTAATGGAGGCGTAACTAAAACAAATCGTGAAATTAAGTAAACAAGTACTGATGAATGTGAACTCACTGGGACGTCAAAGCACTCACTTTATGAGAGGAAGCTCAAAAGTTCTGCTACATGTCTTGATTACAGAGCCCAACGCCAACGGGAACACCTCTATCAACCACGGTGCGATAACGTTTTTATTATTCCTCGGGTAGCTCAACATTCTTGTGGGGCGGTAATGGAGGCGTAACTAAAACAAATCATGAAATTAAGTAAACAAGTACTGATGAATGTGAACTCACTGGGACGTCAAAGCACTCACTTTATGAGAGGAAGCTCAAAATTTCTGCTACATGTCTTGATTACAGAGCCCAACGCCAACGGGAACCCCTCTATCAACCACGGTGCGATAACGTTCTTTTATTATTCCTCGGCTAGCTCAACATTCTTGTGGGGCGGTAATGGAGGCGTAACTAAAACAAATCGTGAAATTAAGTAAACAAGTACTGATGAATGTGAACTCAGTGGGACGTCAAAGCACTCACTTTATGAGAGGAAGCTCAAAAGTTCTGCTACATGTCTTGATTACAGAGCCCAACGCCAACGGGAACACCTCTATCAACCACGGTGCGATAACGTTCTCTTATTATTCCTCGGCTAGCTCAACATTCTTGTGGGGCGGTAATGGAGGCGTAACTAAAACAAATCGTGAAATTAAGTAAACAAGTAGTGATGAATGTGAACTCACTGGGACGTCAAAGCACTCACTTTATGAGAGGAAGCTCAAAAGTTCTGCTACATGTCTTGATTACAGAGCCCAACGCCAACGGGAACACCTCTATCAACCACGGTGCGATAACGTTCTTTTATTATTCCTCGGCTAGCTCAACATTCTTGTGGGGCGGTAATGGAGGCGTAACTAAAACAAATCGTGAAATTAATTAACAAGTACTGATGAATGTGAACTCACTGGGACGTCAAAGCACTCACTTTATGAGAGGAAGCTCAAAAGTTCTGCTACATGTCTTGATTACAGAGCCCAACGCCAACGGGAACACCTCTATCAACCACGGTGCGATAACGTTCTTTTATTATTCCTCGGCTAGCTCAACATTCTTGTGGGGCGGTAATGGAGGCGTAACTAAAACAAATCGTGAAATTAAGTAAACAAGTACTGATGATTGTGAACTCACTGGGACGTCAAAGCACTCACTTTATGAGAGGAAGCTCAAAAGTTCTGCTACATGTCTTGATTACAGAGCCCAACGCCAACGGGAACACCTCTATCAACCACGGTGCGATAACGTTCTTTTATTATTCCTCGGCTAGCTCAACATTCTTGTGGGGCGGTAATGGAGGCGTAACTAAAACAAATCGTGAAATTAAGTAAACAAGTACTGATGAATGTGAACTCACTGGGACGTCAAAGCACTCACTTTATGAGAGGAAGCTCAAAAGTTCTGCTACATGTCTTGATTACAGAGCCCAACGCCAACGGGAACACCTCTATCAACCACGGTGCGATAACGTTCTTTTATTATTCCTCGGCTAGCTCAACATTCTTGTGGGGCGGTAATGGAGGCGTAACTAAAACAAATCGTGAAATTAAGTAAACAAGTACTGATGAATGTGAACTCACTGGGACGTCAAAGCACTCACTTTATGAGAGGAAGCTCAAAAGTTCTGCTACATGTCTTGATTACAGAGCCCAACGCCAACGGGAACACCTCTATCAACCATGGTGCGATAACGTTCTTTTATTATTCCTCGGCTAGCTCAACATTCTTGTGGGGCGGTAATGGAGGCGTAACTAAAACAAATCGTGAAATTAAGTAAACAAGTACTGATGAATGTGAACTCACTGGGACGTCAAAGCACTCACTTTATGAGAGGAAGCTCAAAAGTTCTGCTACATGTCTTGATTGCAGAGCCCAACGCCAACGGGAACACCTCTATCAACCACGGTGCGATAACGTTCTTTTATTATTCCTCGGCTAGCTCAACATTCTTGTGGGGCGGTAATGGAGGCGTAACTAAAACAAATCGTGAAATTAATTAACAAGTACTGATGAATGTGAACTCACTGGGACGTCAAAGCACTCACTTTATGAGAGGAAGCTCAAAAGTTCTGCTACATGTCTTGATTACAGAGCCCAACGCCAACGGGAACACCTCTATCAACCACGGTGCGATAACGTTCTCTTATTATTCCTCGGCTAGCTCAACATTCTTGTGGGGCGGTAATGGAGGCGTAACTAAAACAAATCGTGAAATTAAGTAAACAAGTAGTGATGAATGTGAACTCACTGGGACGTCAAAGCACTCACTTTATGAGAGGAAGCTCAAAAGTTCTGCTACATGTCTTGATTGCAGAGCCCAACGCCAACGGGAACACCTCTATCAACCACGGTGCGATAACGTTCTTTTATTATTCCTCGGCTAGCTCAACATTCTTGTGGGGCGGTAATGGAGGCGTAACTAAAACAAATCGTGAAATTAATTAACAAGTACTGATGAATGTGAACTCACTGGGACGTCAAAGCACTCACTTTATGAGAGGAAGCTCAAAAGTTCTGCTACATGTCTTGATTACAGAGCCCAACGCCAACGGGAACACCTCTATCAACCACGGTGCGATAACGTTCTTTTATTATTCCTCGGCTAGCTCAACATTCTTGTGGGGCGGTAATGGAGGCGTAACTAAAACAAATCGTGAAATTAAGTAAACAAGTACTGATGATTGTGAACTCACTGGGACGTCAAAGCACTCACTTTATGAGAGGAAGCTCAAAAGTTCTGCTACATGTCTTGATTACAGAGCCCAACGCCAACGGGAACACCTCTATCAACCACGGTGCGATAACGTTCTTTTATTATTCCTCGGCTAGCTCAACATTCTTGTGGGGCGCTAATGGAGGCGTAACTAAAACAAATCGTGAAATTAAGTAAACAAGTACTGATGAATGTGAACTCACTGGGACGTCAAAGCACTCACTTTATGAGAGGAAGCTCAAAAGTTCTGCTACATGTCTTGATTACAGAGCCCAACGCCAACGGGAACACCTCTATCAACCACGGTGCGATAACGTTCTTTTATTATTCCTCGGCTAGCTCAACATTCTTGTGGGGCGGTAATGGAGGCGTAACTAAAACAAATCGTGAAATTAAGTAAACAAGTACTGATGAATGTGAACTCACTGGGACGTCAAAGCACTCACTTTATGAGAGGAAGCTCAAAAGTTCTGCTACATGTCTTGATTACAGAGCCCAACGCCAACGGGAACACCTCTATCAACCACGGTGCGATAACGTTCTTTTATTATTCCTCGGCTAGCTCAACATTCTTGTGGGGCGGTAATGGAGGCGTAACTAAAACAAATCGTGAAATTAAGTAAACAAGTACTGATGAATGTGAACTCACTGGGACGTCAAAGCACTCACTTTATGAGAGGAAGCTCAAAAGTTCTGCTACATGTCTTGATTACAGAGCCCAACGCCAACGGGAACACCTCTATCAACCACGGTGCGATAACGTTCTTTTATTATTCCTCGGCTAGCTCAACATTCTTGTGGGGCGGTAATGGAGGCGTAACTAAAACAAATCGTGAAATTAAGTAAACAAGTACTGATGAATGTGAACTCACTGGGACGTCAAAGCACTCACTTTATGAGAGGAAGCTCAAAAGTTCTGCTACATGTCTTGATTACAGAGCCCAACGCCAACGGGAACACCTCTATCAACCACGGTGCGATAACGTTCTTTTATTATTCCTCGGCTAGCTCAACATTCTTGTGGGGCGGTAATGGAGGCGTAACTAAAACAAATCGTGAAATTAAGTAAACAAGTACTGATGAATGTGAACTCACTGGGACGTCAAAGCACTCACTTTATGAGAGGAAGCTCAAAAGTTCTGCTACATGTCTTGATTGCAGAGCCCAACGCCAACGGGAACACCTCTATCAACCACGGTGCGATAACGTTCTTTTATTATTCCTCGGCTAGCTCAACATTCTTGTGGGGCGGTAATGGAGGCGTAACTAAAACAAATCGTGAAATTAATTAACAAGTACTGATGAATGTGAACTCACTGGGACGTCAAAGCACTCACTTTATGAGAGGAAGCTCAAAAGTTCTGCTACATGTCTTGATTACAGAGCCCAACGCCAACGGGAACACCTCTATCAACCACGGTGCGATAACGTTCTTTTATTATTCCTCGGCTAGCTCAACATTCTTGTGGGGCGGTAATGGAGGCGTAACTAAAACAAATCGTGAAATTAAGTAAACAAGTACTGATGAATGTGAACTCACTGGGACGTCAAAGCACTCACTTTATGAGAGGAAGCTCAAAAGTTCTGCTACATGTCTTGATTACAGAGCCCAACGCCAACGGGAACACCTCTATCAACCACGGTGCGATAACGTTCTTTTATTATTCCTCGGCTAGCTCAACATTCTTGTGGGGCGGTAATGGAGGCGTAACTAAAACAAATCGTGAAATTAAGTAAACAAGTACTGATGAATGTGAACTCACTGGGACGTCAAAGCACTCACTTTATGAGAGGAAGCTCAAAAGTTCTGCTACATGTCTTGATTACAGAGCCCAACGCCAACGGGAACACCTCTATCAACCACGGTGCGATAACGTTCTTTTATTATTCCTCGGCTAGCTCAACATTCTTGTGGGGCGGTAATGGAGGCGTAACTAAAACAAATCGTGAAATTAAGTAAACAAGTACTGATGAATGTGAACTCACTGGGACGTCAAAGCACTCACTTTATGAGAGGAAGCTCAAAAGTTCTGCTACATGTCTTGATTACAGAGCCCAACGCCAACGGGAACACCTCTATCAACCACGGTGCGATAACGTTCTTTTATTATTCCTCGGCTAGCTCAACATTCTTGTGGGGCGGTAATGGAGGCGTAACTAAAACAAATCGTGAAATTAAGTAAACAAGTACTGATGAATGTGAACTCACTGGGACGTCAAAGCACTCACTTTATGAGAGGAAGCTCAAAAGTTCTGCTACATGTCTTGATTACAGAGCCCAACGCCAACGGGAACACCTCTATCAACCACGGTGCGATAACGTTCTCTTATTATTCCTCGGCTAGCTCAACATTCTTGTGGGGCGGTAATGGAGGCGTAACTAAAACAAATCGTGAAATTAAGTAAACAAGTAGTGATGAATGTGAACTCACTGGGACGTCAAAGCACTCACTTTATGAGAGGAAGCTCAAAAGTTCTGCTACATGTCTTGATTGCAGAGCCCAACGCCAACGGGAACACCTCTATCAACCACGGTGCGATAACGTTCTTTTATTATTCCTCGGCTAGCTCAACATTCTTGTGGGGCGGTAATGGAGGCGTAACTAAAACAAATCGTGAAATTAAGTAAACAAGTACTGATGAATGTGAACTCACTGGGACGTCAAAGCACTCACTTTATGAGAGGAAGCTCAAAAGTTCTGCTACATGTCTTGATTGCAGAGCCCAACGCCAACGGGAACACCTCTATCAACCACGGTGCGATAACGTTCTCTTATTATTCCTCGGCTAGCTCAACATTCTTGTGGGGCGGTAATGGAGGCGTAACTAAAACAAATCGTGAAATTAAGTAAACAAGTACTGATGAATGTGAACTCACTGGGACGTCAAAGCACTCACTTTATGAGAGGAAGCTCAAAAGTTCTGCTACATGTCTTGATTACAGAGCCCAACGCCAACGGGAACACCTCTATCAACCACGGTGCGATAACGTTCTTTTATTATTCCTCGGCTAGCTCAACATTCTTGTGGGGCGGTAATGGAGGCGTAACTAAAACAAATCGTGAAATTAAGTAAACAAGTACTGATGAATGTGAACTCACTGGGACGTCAAAGCACTCACTTTATGAGAGGAAGCTCAAAAGTTCTGCTACATGTCTTGATTACAGAGCCCAACGCCAACGGGAACACCTCTATCAACCACGGTGCGATAACGTTCTTTTATTATTCCTCGGCTAGCTCAACATTCTTGTGGGGCGGTAATGGAGGCGTAACTAAAACAAATCGTGAAATTAAGTAAACAAGTACTGATGAATGTGAACTCACTGGGACGTCAAAGCACTCACTTTATGAGAGGAAGCTCAAAAGTTCTGCTACATGTCTTGATTACAGAGCCCAACGCCAACGGGAACACCTCTATCAACCACGGTGCGATAACGTTCTCTTATTATTCCTCGGCTAGCTCAACATTCTTGTGGGGCGGTAATGGAGGCGTAACTAAAACAAATCGTGAAATTAAGTAAACAAGTAGTGATGAATGTGAACTCACTGGGACGTCAAAGCACTCACTTTATGAGAGGAAGCTCAAAAGTTCTGCTACATGTCTTGATTGCAGAGCCCAACGCCAACGGGAACACCTCTATCAACCACGGTGCGATAACGTTCTTTTATTATTCCTCGGCTAGCTCAACATTCTTGTGGGGCGGTAATGGAGGCGTAACTAAAACAAATCGTGAAATTAAGTAAACAAGTAGTGATGAATGTGAACTCACTGGGACGTCAAAGCACTCACTTTATGAGAGGAAGCTCAAAAGTTCTGCTACATGTCTTGATTGCAGAGCCCAACGCCAACGGGAACACCTCTATCAACCACGGTGCGATAACGTTCTCTTATTATTCCTCGGCTAGCTCAACATTCTTGTGGGGCGGTAATGGAGGCGTAACTAAAACAAATCGTGAAATTAAGTAAACAAGTACTGATGAATGTGAACTCACTGGGACGTCAAAGCACTCACTTTATGAGAGGAAGCTCAAAAGTTCTGCTACATGTCTTGATTACAGAGCCCAACGCCAACGGGAACACCTCTATCAACCACGGTGCGATAACGTTCTTTTATTATTCCTCGGCTAGCTCAACATTCTTGTGGGGCGGTAATGGAGGCGTAACTAAAACAAATCGTGAAATTAAGTAAACAAGTACTGATGAATGTGAACTCACTGGGACGTCAAAGCACTCACTTTATGAGAGGAAGCTCAAAAGTTCTGCTACATGTCTTGATTACAGAGCCCAACGCCAACGGGAACACCTCTATCAACCACGGTGCGATAACGTTCTTTTATTATTCCTCGGCTAGCTCAACATTCTTGTGGGGCGGTAATGGAGGCGTAACTAAAACAAATCGTGAAATTAAGTAAACAAGTACTGATGAATGTGAACTCACTGGGACGTCAAAGCACTCACTTTATGAGAGGAAGCTCAAAAGTTCTGCTACATGTCTTGATTACAGAGCCCAACGCCAACGGGAACACCTCTATCAACCACGGTGCGATAACGTTCTTTTATTATTCCTCGGCTAGCTCAACATTCTTGTGGGGCGGTAATGGAGGCGTAACTAAAACAAATCGTGAAATTAAGTAAACAAGTACTGATGAATGTGAACTCACTGGGACGTCAAAGCACTCACTTTATGAGAGGAAGCTCAAAAGTTCTGCTACATGTCTTGATTGCAGAGCCCAACGCCAACGGGAACACCTCTATCAACCACGGTGCGATAACGTTCTTTTATTATTCCTCGGCTAGCTCAACATTCTTGTGGGGCGGTAATGGAGGCGTAACTAAAACAAATCGTGAAATTAAGTAAACAAGTACTGATGAATGTGAACTCACTGGGACGTCAAAGCACTCACCTTATGAGAGGAAGCTCAAAAGTTCTGCTACATGTCTTGATTACAGAGCCCAACGCCAACGGGAACACCTCTATCAACCACGGTGCGATAACGTTCTTTTATTATTCCTCGGCTAGCTCAACATTCTTGTGGGGCGGTAATGGAGGCGTAACTAAAACAAATCGTGAAATTAAGTAAACAAGTACTGATGAATGTGAACTCACTGGGACGTCAAAGCACTCACTTTATGAGAGGAAGCTCAAAAGTTCTGCTACATGTCTTGATTACAGAGCCCAACGCCACCGGGAACACCTCTATCAACCACGGTGCGATAACGTTCTTTTATTATTCCTCGGCTAGCTCAACATTCTTGTGGGGCGGTAATGGAGGCGTAACTAAAACAAATCGTGAAATTAAGTAAACAAGTACTGATGAATGTGAACTCACTGGGACGTCAAAGCACTCACTTTATGAGAGGAAGCTCAAAAGTTCTGCTACATGTCTTGATTACAGAGCCCAACGCCAAAGGGAACACCTCTATCAACCACGGTGCGATAACGTTCTTTTATTATTCCTCGGCTAGCTCAACATTCTTGTGGGGCGGTAATGGAGGCGTAACTAAAACAAATCGTGAAATTAAGTAAACAAGTACTGATGAATGTGAACTCACTGGGACGTCAAAGCACTCACTTTATGAGAGGAAGCTCAAAAGTTCTGCTACATGTCTTGATTACAGAGCCCAACGCCAACGGGAACACCTCTATCAACCACGGTGCGATAACGTTCTTTTATTATTCCTCGGCTAGCTCAACATTCTTGTGGGGCGGTAATGGAGGCGTAACTAAAACAAATCGTGAAATTAAGTAAACAAGTACTGATGAATGTGAACTCACTGGGACGTCAAAGCACTCACTTTATGAGAGGAAGCTCAAAAGTTCTGCTACATGTCTTGACTACAGAGCCCAACGCCAACGGGAACACCTCTATCAACCACGGTGCGATAACGTTCTTTTATTATTCCTCGGCTAGCTCAACATTCTTGTGGGGCGGTAATGGAGGCGTAACTAAAACAAATCGTGAAATTAAGTAAACAAGTACTGATGAATGTGAACTCACTGGGACGTCAAAGCACTCACTTTATGAGAGGAAGCTCAAAAGTTCTGCTACATGTCTTGATTACAGAGCCCAACGCCACCGGGAACACCTCTATCAACCACGGTGCGATAACGTTCTTTTATTATTCCTCGGCTAGCTCAACATTCTTGTGGGGCGGTAATGGAGGCGTAACTAAAACAAATCGTGAAATTAAGTAAACAAGTACTGATGAATGTGAACTCACTGGGACGTCAAAGCACTCACTTTATGAGAGGAAGCTCAAAAGTTCTGCTACATGTCTTGATTACAGAGCCCAACGCCAACGGGAACACCTCTATCAACCACGGTGCGATAACGTTCTTTTATTATTCCTCGGCTAGCTCAACATTCTTGTGGGGCGGTAATGGAGGCGTAACTAAAACAAATCGTGAAATTAATTAACAAGTACTGATGAATGTGAACTCACTGGGACGTCAAAGCACTCACTATATGAGAGGAAGCTCAAAAGTTCTGCTACATGTCTTGATTACAGAGCCCAACGCCAACGGGAACACCTCTATCAACCACGGTGCGATAACGTTCTTTTATTATTCCTCGGCTAGCTCAACATTCTTGTGGGGCGGTAATGGAGGCGTAACTAAAACAAATCCTGAAATTAAGTAAACAAGTACTGATGATTGTGAACTCACTGGGACGTCAAAGCACTCACTTTATGAGAGGAAGCTCAAAAGTTCTGCTACATGTCTTGATTACAGAGCCCAACGCCAACGGGAACACCTCTATCAACCACGGTGCGATAACGTTCTTTTATTATTCCTCGGCTAGCTCAACATTCTTGTGGGGCGGTAATGGAGGCGTAACTAAAACAAATCGTGAAATTAAGTAAACAAGTACTGATGAATGTGAACTCAGTGGGACGTCAAAGCACTCACTTTATGAGAGGAAGCTCAAAAGTTCTGCTACATGTCTTGATTACAGAGCCCAACGCCAACGGGAACACCTCTATCAACCACGGTGCGATAACGTTCTTTTATTATTCCTCGGCTAGCTCAACATTCTTGTGGGGCGGTAATGGAGGCGTAACTAAAACAAATCGTGAAATTAAGTAAACAAGTACTGATGAATGTGAACTCACTGGGACGTCAAAGCACTCACTTTATGAGAGGAAGCTGAAAAGTTCTGCTACATGTCTTGATTACAGAGCCCAACGCCAACGGGAACACCTCTATCAACCACGGTGCGATAACGTTCTTTTATTATTCCTCGGCTAGCTCAACATTCTTGTGGGGCGGTAATGGAGGCGTAACTAAAACAAATCGTGAAATTAAGTAAACAAGTACTGATGAATGTGAACTCACTGGGACGTCAAAGCACTCACTTTATGAGAGGAAGCTCAAAAGTTCTGCTACATGTCTTGATTGCAGAGCCCAACGCCAACGGGAACACCTCTATCAACCACGGTGCGATAACGTTCTTTTATTATTCCTCGGCTAGCTCAACATTCTTGTGGGGCGGTAATGGAGGCGTAACTAAAACAAATCGTGAAATTAATTAACAAGTACTGATGAATGTGAACTCACTGGGACGTCAAAGCACTCACTTTATGAGAGGAAGCTCAAAAGTTCTGCTACATGTCTTGATTACAGAGCCCAACGCCAACGGGAACACCTCTATCAACCACGGTGCGATAACGTTCTTTTATTATTCCTCGGCTAGCTCAACATTCTTGTGGGGCGGTAATGGAGGCGTAACTAAAACAAATCGTGAAATTAAGTAAACAAGTACTGATGACTGTGAACTCACTGGGACGTCAAAGCACTCACTTTATGAGAGGAAGCTCAAAAGTTCTGCTACATGTCTTGATTACAGAGCCCAACGCCAACGGGAACACCTCTATCAACCACGGTGCGATAACGTTCTTTTATTATTCCTCGGCTAGCTCAACATTCTTGTGGGGCGGTAATGGAGGCGTAACTAAAACAAATCGTGAAATTAAGTAAACAAGTAGTGATGAATGTGAACTCACTGGGACGTCAAAGCACTCACTTTATGAGAGGAAGCTCAAAAGTTCTGCTACATGTCTTGATTGCAGAGCCCAACGCCAACGGGAACACCTCTATCAACCACGGTGCGATAACGTTCTTTTATTATTCCTCGGCTAGCTCAACATTCTTGTGGGGCGGTAATGGAGGCGTAACTAAAACAAATCGTGAAATTAAGTAAACAAGTACTGATGAATGTGAACTCACTGGGACGTCAAAGCACTCACTTTATGAGAGGAAGCTCAAAAGTTCTGCTACATGTCTTGATTACAGAGCCCAACGCCAACGGGAACACCTCTATCAACCACGGTGCGATAACGTTCTTTTATTATTCCTCGGCTAGCTCAACATTCTTGTGGGGCGGTAATGGAGGCGTAACTAAAACAAATCGTGAAATTAAGTAAACAAGTACTGATGAATGTGAACTCACTGGGACGTCAAAGCACTCACTTTATGAGAGGAAGCTCAAAAGTTCTGCTACATGTCTTGATTACAGAGCCCAACGCCAACGGGAACACCTCTATCAACCACGGTGCGATAACGTTCTTTTATTATTCCTCGGCTAGCTCAACATTCTTGTGGGGCGGTAATGGAGGCGTAACTAAAACAAATCGTGAAATTAAGTAAACAAGTACTGATGAATGTGAACTCACTGGGACGTCAAAGCACTCACTTTATGAGAGGAAGCTCAAAAGTTCTGCTACATGTCTTGATTACAGAGCCCAACGCCAACGGGAACACCTCTATCAACCACGCTGCGATAACGTTCTTTTATTATTCCTCGGCTAGCTCAACATTCTTGTGGGGCGGTAATGGAGGCGTAACTAAAACAAATCGTGAAATTAAGTAAACAAGTACTGATGAATGTGAACTCACTGGGACGTCAAAGCACTCACTTTATGAGAGGAAGCTCAAAAGTTCTGCTACATGTCTTGATTACAGAGCCCAACGCCAACGGGAACACCTCTATCAACCACGGTGCGATAACGTTCTTTTATTATTCCTCGGCTAGCTCAACATTCTTGTGGGGCGGTAATGGAGGCATAACTAAAACAAATCGTGAAATTAAGTAAACAAGTACTGATGAATGTGAACTCACTGGGACGTCAAAGCACTCACTTTATGAGAGGAAGCTCAAAAGTTCTGCTACATGTCTTGATTACAGAGCCCAACGCCAACGGGAACACCTCTATCAACCACGGTGCGATAACGTTCTCTTATTATTCCTCGGCTAGCTCAACATTCTTGTGGGGCGGTAATGGAGGCGTAACTAAAACAAATCGTGGAATTAAGTAAACAAGTAGTGATGAATGTGAACTCACTGGGACGTCAAAGCACTCACTTTATGAGAGGAAGCTCAAAAGTTCTGCTACATGTCTTGATTGCAGAGCCCAACGCCAACGGGAACACCTCTATCAACCACGGTGCGATAACGTTCTTTTATTATTCCTCGGCTAGCTCAACATTCTTGTGGGGCGGTAATGGAGGCGTAACTAAAACAAATCGTGAAATTAAGTAAACAAGTACTGATGAATGTGAACTCACTGGGACGTCAAAGCACTCACTTTATGAGAGGAAGCTCAAAAGTTCTGCTACATGTCTTGATTACAGAGCCCAACGCCAACGGGAACACCTCTATCAACCACGGTGCGATAACGTTCTTTTATTATTCCTCGGCTAGCTCAACATTCTTGTGGGGCGGTAATGGAGGCGTAACTAAAACAAATCGTGAAATTAAGTAAACAAGTACTGATGAATGTGAACTCACTGGGACGTCAAAGCACTCACTTTATGAGAGGAAGCTCAAAAGTTCTGCTACATGTCTTGATTACAGAGCCCAACGCCAACGGGAACACCTCTATCAACCACGGTGCGATAACGTTCTTTTATTATTCTTCGGCTAGCTCAACATTCTTGTGGGGCGGTAATGGAGGCGTAACTAAAACAAATCGTGAAATTAAGTAAACAAGTACTGATGAATGTGAACTCACTGGGACGTCAAAGCACTCACTTTATGAGAGGAAGCTCAAAAGTTCTGCTACATGTCTTGATTACAGAGCCCAACGCCAACGGGAACACCTCTATCAACCACGGTGCGATAACGTTCTTTTATTATTCCTCGGCTAGCTCAACATTCTTGTGGGGCGGTAATGGAGGCGTAACTAAAACAAATCGTGAAATTAAGTAAACAAGTACTGATGAATGTGAACTCACTGGGACGTCAAAGCACTCACTTTATGAGAGGAAGCTCAAAAGTTCTGCTACATGTCTTGATTACAGAGCCCAACGCCACCGGGAACACCTCTATCAACCACGGTGCGATAACGTTCTTTTATTATTCCTCGGCTAGCTCAACATTCTTGTGGGGCGGTAATGGAGGCGTAACTAAAACAAATCGTGAAATTAAGTAAACAAGTACTGATGAATGTGAACTCACTGGGACGTCAAAGCACTCACTTTATGAGAGGAAGCTCAAAAGTTCTGCTACATGTCTTGATTACAGAGCCCAACGCCAACGGGAACACCTCTATCAACCACGGTGCGATAACGTTCTTTTATTATTCCTCGGCTAGCTCAACATTCTTGTGGGGCGGTAATGGAGGCGTAACTAAAACAAATCGTGAAATTAAGTAAACAAGTACTGATGAATGTGAACTCACTGGGACGTCAAAGCACTCACTTTATGAGAGGAAGCTCAAAAGTTCTACTACATGTCTTGATTACAGAGCCCAACGCCAACGGGAACACCTCTATCAACCACGGTGCGATAACGTTCTTTTATTATTCCTCGGCTAGCTCAACATTCTTGTGGGGCGGTAATGGAGGCGTAACTCGAACAAATCGTGAAATTAAGTAAACAAGTACTGATGAATGTGAACTCACTGGGACGTCAAAGCACTCGCTTTATGAGAGGAAGCTCAAAAGTTCCGCTACATGTCTTGATTACAGAGCCCAACACCAACGGGAACACCTCTATCAACCACGGTGCGATAACGTTCTTTTATTATTCCTCGGCTAGCTCAACATTCTTGTGGGGCGGTAATGGAGGCGTAACTAAAACAAATCGTGAAATTAAGTAAACAAGTACTGAAGAATGTGAACTCACTGGGACGTCAAAGCACTCACTTTATGAGAGGAAGCTCAAAAGTTCCGCTACATGTCTTGATTACAGAGCCCAACGCCAACGGGAACACCTCTATCAACCACGGTGCGATAACGTTCTTTTATTATTCCTCGGCTAGCTCAACATTCTTGTGGGGCGGTAATGAAGGCGTAACTAAAACAAATCGTGAAATTAAGTAAACAAGTACTAATGAATGTGAACTCACTGGGACGTCAAAGCACTCACTTTATGAGAGGAAGCTCAAACGTTCCGCTACATGTCTTGATTACAGAGCCCAACGCCAACGGGAACACCTCTATCAACCACGGTGCGATAACGTTCTTTTATTATTCCTCGGCTAGCTCAACATTCTTGTGGGGCGGTAATGGAGGCGTAACTCGAACAAATCGTGAAATTAAGTAAACAAGTACTGATGAATGTGAACTCACTGGGACGTCAAAGCACTCACTTTATGAGAGGAAGCTCAAAAGTTCTGCTACATGTCTTGATTACAGAGCCCAACGCCAACGGGAACACCTCTATCAACCACGGTGCGATAACGTTCTTTTATTATTCCTCGGCTAGCTCAACATTCTTGTGGGGCGGTAATGGAGGCGTAACTAAAACAAATCGTGAAATTAAGTAAACAAGTACTGATGAATGTGAACTCACTGGGACGTCAAAGCACTCACTTTATGAGAGGAAGCTCAAAAGTTCTGCTACATGTCTTGATTACAGAGCCCAACGCCAACGGGAACACCTCTATCAACCACGGTGCGATAACGTTCTTTTATTATTCCTCGGCTAGCTCAACATTCTTGTGGGGCGGTAATGGAGGCGTAACTAAAACAAATCGTGAAATTAAGTAAACAAGTACTGATGAATGTGAACTCACTGGGACGTCAAAGCACTCACTTTATGAGAGGAAGCTCAAAAGTTCTGCTACATGTCTTGATTACAGAGCCCAACGCCAACGGGAACACCTCTATCAACCACGGTGCGATAACGTTCTTTTATTATTCCTCGGCTAGCTCAACATTCTTGTGGGGCGGTAATGGAGGCGTAACTAAAACAAATCGTGAAATTAAGTAAACAAGTACTGATGAATGTGAACTCACTGGGACGTCAAAGCACTCACTTTATGAGAGGAAGCTCAAAAGTTCTGCTACATGTCTTGATTACAGAGCCCAACGCCAACGGGAACACCTCTATCAACCACGGTGCGATAACGTTCTTTTATTATTCCTCGGCTAGCTCAACATTCTTGTGGGGCGGTAATGGAGGCGTAACTAAAACAAATCGTGAAATTAAGTAAACAAGTACTGATGAATGTGAACTCACTGGGACGTCAAAGCACTCACTTTATGAGAGGAAGCTCAAAAGTTCTGCTACATGTCTTGATTACAGAGCCCAACGCCAACGGGAACACCTCTATCAACCACGGTGCGATAACGTTCTTTTATTATTCCTCGGCTAGCTCAACATTCTTGTGGGGCGGTAATGGAGGCGTAACTCGAACAAATCGTGAAATTAAGTAAACAAGTACTGATGAATGTGAACTCACTGGGACGTCAAAGCACTCGCTTTATGAGAGGAAGCTCAAAAGTTCCGCTACATGTCTTGATTACAGAGCCCAACGCCAACGGGAACACCTCTATCAACCACGGTGCGATAACGTTCTTTTATTATTCCTCGGCTAGCTCAACATTCTTGTGGGGCGGTAATGGAGGCGTAACTAAAACAAATCGTGAAATTAAGTAAACAAGTACTGAAGAATGTGAACTCACTGGGACGTCAAAGCACTCACTTTATGAGAGGAAGCTCAAAAGTTCCGCTACATGTCTTGATTACAGAGCCCAACGCCAACGGGAACACCTCTATCAACCACGGTGCGATAACGTTCTTTTATTATTCCTCGGCTAGCTCAACATTCTTGTGGGGCGGTAATGAAGGCGTAACTAAAACAAATCGTGAAATTAAGTAAACAAGTACTAATGAATGTGAACTCACTGGGACGTCAAAGCACTCACTTTATGAGAGGAAGCTCGAAAGTTCCGCTACATGTCTTGATTACAGAGCCCAACGCCAACGGGAACACCTCTATCAACCACGGTGCGATAACGTTCTTTTATTATTCCTCGGCTAGCTTAACATTCTTGTGGGGCGGTAATGGAGGCGTAACTCGAACAAATCGTGAAATTAAGTAAACAAGTACTGATGAATGTGAACTCACTGGGACGTCAAAGCACTCACTTTATGAGAGGAAGCTCAAAAGTTCTGCTACATGTCTTGATTACAGAGCCCAACGCCAACGGGAACACCTCTATCAACCACGGTGCGATAACGTTCTTTTATTATTCCTCGGCAAGCTCAACATTCTTGTGGGGCGGTAATGGAGGCGTAACTAAAACAAATCGTGAAATTAAGTAAACAAGTACTGATGAATGTGAACTCACTGGGACGTCAAAGCACTCACTTTATGAGAGGAAGCTCAAAAGTTCCGCTACATGTCTTGATTACAGAGCCCAACGCCAACGGGAACACCTCTATCAACCTCGGTGCGATAACGTTCTTTTATTATTCCTCGGCTAGCTCAACATTCTTGTGGGGCGGTAATGAAGGCGTAACTAAAACAAATCGTGAAATTAAGTAAACAAGTACTAATGAATGTGAACTCACTGGGACGTCAAAGCACTCACTTTATGAGAGGAAGCTCAAAAGTTCTGCTACATGTCTTGATTACAGAGCCCAACGCCAACGGGAACACCTCTATCAACCACGGTGCGATAACGTTCTTTTATTATTCCTCGGCTAGCTCAACATTCTTGTGGGGCGGTAATGGAGGCGTAACTAAAACAAATCGTGAAATTAAGTAAACAAGTACTGATGAATGTGAACTCACTGGGACGTCAAAGCACTCACTTTATGAGAGGAAGCTCAAAAGTTCTGCTACATGTCCTGATTACAGAGCCGAACGCCAACGGGAACACCTCTATCCACCACGGTGCGATAACGTTCTTTTATTATTCCTCGGCTAGCTCAACATTCTTGTGGGGCGGTAATGGAGGCGTAACTCGAACAAATCGTGAAATTAAGTAAACAAGTACTGATGAATGTGAACTCACTGGGACGTCAAAGCACTCACTTTATGAGAGGAAGCTCAAAAGTTCTGCTACATGTCTTGATTACAGAGCCCAACGCCAACGGGAACACCTCTATCAACCACGGTGCGATAACGTTCTTTTATTATTTCTCGGCTAGCTCAACATTCTTGTGGGGCGGTAATGAAGGCGTAACTAAAACAAATCGTGAAATTAAGTAAACAAGTACTAATGAATGTGAACTCACTGGGACGTCAAAGCACTCACTTTATGAGAGGAAGCTCAAAAGTTCTGCTACATGTCTTGATTACAGAGCCCAACGCCAACGGGAACACCTCTATCAACCACGGTGCGATAACGTTCTTTTATTATTCCTCGGCTAGCTCAACATTCTTGTGGGGCGGTAATGGAGGCGTAACTAAAACAAATCGTGAAATTAAGTAAACAAGTACTGATGAATGTGAACTCACTGGGACGTCAAAGCACTCACTTTATGAGAGGAAGCTCAAAAGTTCTGCTACATGTCTTGATTACAGAGCCCAACGCCAACGGGAACACCTCTATCAACCACGGTGCGATAACGTTCTTTTATTATTTCTCGGCTAGCTCAACATTCTTGTGGGGCGGTAATGAAGGCGTAACTAAAACAAATCGTGAAATTAAGTAAACAAGTACTAATGAATGTGAACTCACTGGGACGTCAAAGCACTCACTTTATGAGAGGAAGCTCAAAAGTTCTGCTACATGTCTTGATTACAGAGCCCAACGCCAACGGGAACACCTCTGTCAACCACGGTGCGATAACGTTTTTTATTATTCCTCGGCTAGCTCAACATTCTTGTGGGGCGGTAATGGAGGCGTAACTAAAACAAATCGTGAAATTAAGTAAACAAGTACTGATGAATGTGAACTCACTGGGACGTCAAAGCACTCACTTTATGAGAGGAAGCTCAAAAGTTCTGCTACATGTCTTGATTACAGAGCCCAACGCCAACGGGAACACCTCTATCAACCACGGTGCGATAACGTTCTTTTATTATTCCTCGGCTAGCTCAACATTCTTGTGGGGCGGTAATGGAGGCGTAACTAAAACAAATCGTGAAATTAAGTAAACAAGTACTGATGAATGTGAACTCACTGGGACGTCAAAGCACTCACTTTATGAGAGGAAGCTCAAAAGTTCTGCTACATGTCTTGATTACAGAGCCCAACGCCAACGGGAACACCTCTATCAACCACGGTGCGATAACGTTCTTTTATTATTCCTCGGCAAGCTCAACATTCTTGTGGGGCGGTAATGGAGGCGTAACTAAAACAAATCGTGAAATTAAGTAAACAAGTACTGATGAATGTGAACTCACTGGGACGTCAAAGCACTCACTTTATGAGAGGAAGCTCAAAAGTTCCGCTACATGTCTTGATTACAGAGCCCAACGCCAACGGGAACACCTCTATCAACCACGGTGCGATAACGTTCTTTTATTATTCCTCGGCTAGCTCAACATTCTTGTGGGGCGGTAATGAAGGCGTAACTAAAACAAATCGTGAAATTAAGTAAACAAGTACTAATGAATGTGAACTCACTGGGACGTCAAAGCACTCACTTTATGAGAGGAAGCTCAAAAGTTCTGCTACATGTCTTGATTACAGAGCCCAACGCCAACGGGAACACCTCTATCAACCACGGTGCGATAACGTTCTTTTATTATTCCTCGGCTAGCTCAACATTCTTGTGGGGCGGTAATGGAGGCGTAACTAAAACAAATCGTGAAATTAAGTAAACAAGTACTGATGAATGTGAACTCACTGGGACGTCAAAGCACTCACTTTATGAGAGGAAGCTCAAAAGTTCTGCTACATGTCCTGATTACAGAGCCGAACGCCAACGGGAACACCTCTATCCACCACGGTGCGATAACGTTCTTTTATTATTCCTCGGCTAGCTCAACATTCTTGTGGGGCGGTAATGGAGGCGTAACTCGAACAAATCGTGAAATTAAGTAAACAAGTACTGATGAATGTGAACTCACTGGGACGTCAAAGCACTCACTTTATGAGAGGAAGCTCAAAAGTTCTGCTACATGTCTTGATTACAGAGCCCAACGCCAACGGGAACACCTCTATCAACCACGGTGCGATAACGTTCTTTTATTATTTCTCGGCTAGCTCAACATTCTTGTGGGGCGGTAATGAAGGCGTAACTAAAACAAATCGTGAAATTAAGTAAACAAGTACTAATGAATGTGAACTCACTGGGACGTCAAAGCACTCACTTTATGAGAGGAAGCTCAAAAGTTCTGCTACATGTCTTGATTACAGAGCCCAACGCCAACGGGAACACCTCTATCAACCACGGTGCGATAACGTTCTTTTATTATTCCTCGGCTAGCTCAACATTCTTGTGGGGCGGTAATGGAGGCGTAACTAAAACAAATCGTGAAATTAAGTAAACAAGTACTGATGAATGTGAACTCACTGGGACGTCAAAGCACTCACTTTATGAGAGGAAGCTCAAAAGTTCTGCTACATGTCTTGATTACAGAGCCCAACGCCAACGGGAACACCTCTATCAACCACGGTGCGATAACGTTCTTTTATTATTTCTCGGCTAGCTCAACATTCTTGTGGGGCGGTAATGAAGGCGTAACTAAAACAAATCGTGAAATTAAGTAAACAAGTACTAATGAATGTGAACTCACTGGGACGTCAAAGCACTCACTTTATGAGAGGAAGCTCAAAAGTTCTGCTACATGTCTTGATTACAGAGCCCAACGCCAACGGGAACACCTCTATCAACCACGGTGCGATAACGTTCTTTTATTATTCCTCGGCTAGCTCAACATTCTTGTGGGGCGGTAATGGAGGCGTAACTAAAACAAATCGTGAAATTAAGTAAACAAGTACTGATGAATGTGAACTCACTGGGACGTCAAAGCACTCACTTTATGAGAGGAAGCTCAAAAGTTCTGCTACATGTCTTGATTACAGAGCCCAACGCCAACGGGAACACCTCTATCAACCACGGTGCGATAACGTTCTTTTATTATTCCTCGGCTAGCTCAACATTCTTGTGGGGCGGTAATGGAGGCGTAACTAAAACAAATCGTGAAATTAAGTAAACAAGTACTGATGAATGTGAACTCACTGGGACGTCAAAGCACTCACTTTATGAGAGGAAGCTCAAAAGTTCTGCTACATGTCTTGATTACAGAGCCCAACGCCAACGGGAACACCTCTATCAACCACGGTGCGATAACGTTCTTTTATTATTACTCGACTAGCTCAACATTCTTGTGGGGCGGTAATGGAGGCGTAACTAAAACAAATCGTGAAATTAAGTAAACAAGTACTGATGAATGTGAACTCACTGGGACGTCAAAGCACTCACTTTATGAGAGGAAGCTCAAAAGTTCTGCTACATGTCTTGATTACAGAGCCCAACGCCAACGGGAACACCTCTATCAACCACGGTGCGATAACGTTCTTTTATTATTCCTCGGCTAGCTCAACATTCTTGTGGGGCGGTAATGGAGGCGTAACTAAAACAAATCGTGAAATTAAGTAAACAAGTACTGATGAATGTGAACTCACTGGGACGTCAAAGCACTCACTTTATGAGAGGAAGCTCAAAAGTTCTGCTACATGTCTTGATTACAGAGCCCAACGCCAACGGGAACACCTCTATCAACCACGGTGCGATAACGTTCTTTTATTATTCCTCGGCTAGCTCAACATTCTTGTGGGGCGGTAATGGAGGCGTAACTAAAACAAATCGTGAAATTAAGTAAACAAGTACTGATGAATGTGAACTCACTGGGACGTCAAAGCACTCACTTTATGAGAGGAAGCTCAAAAGTTCTGCTACATGTCTTGATTACAGAGCCCAACGCCAACGGGAACACCTCTATCAACCACGGTGCGATAACGTTCTCTTATTATTCCTCGGCTAGCTCAACATTCTTGTGGGGCGGTAATGGAGGCGTAACTAAAACAAATCGTGGAATTAAGTAAACAAGTAGTGATGAATGTGAACTCACTGGGACGTCAAAGCACTCACTTTATGAGAGGAAGCTCAAAAGTTCTGCTACATGTCTTGATTGCAGAGCCCAACGCCAACGGGAACACCTCTATCAACCACGGTGCGATAACGTTCTTTTATTATTCCTCGGCTAGCTCAACATTCTTGTGGGGCGGTAATGGAGGCGTAACTAAAACAAATCGTGAAATTAAGTAAACAAGTACTGATGAATGTGAACTCACTGGGACGTCAAAGCACTCACTTTATGAGAGGAAGCTCAAAAGTTCTGCTACATGTCTTGATTACAGAGCCCAACGCCAACGGGAACACCTCTATCAACCACGGTGCGATAACGTTCTTTTATTATTCCTCGGCTAGCTCAACATTCTTGTGGGGCGGTAATGGAGGTGTAACTAAAACAAATCGTGAAATTAAGTAAACAAGTACTGATGAATGTGAACTCACTGGGACGTCAAAGCACTCACTTTATGAGAGGAAGCTCAAAAGTTCTGCTACATGTCTTGATTACAGAGCCCAACGCCACCGGGAACACCTCTATCAACCACGGTGCGATAACGTTCTTTTATTATTCCTCGGCTAGCTCAACATTCTTGTGGGGCGGTAATGGAGGCGTAACTAAAACAAATCGTGAAATTAAGTAAACAAGTACTGATGAATGTGAACTCACTGGGACGTCAAAGCACTCACTTTATGAGAGGAAGCTCAAAAGTTCTGCTACATGTCTTGATTACAGAGCCCAACGCCAACGGGAACACCTCTATCAACCACGGTGCGATAACGTTCTTTTATTATTCCTCGGCTAGCTCAACATTCTTGTGGGGCGGTAATGGAGGCGTAACTAAAACAAATCGTGAAATTAAGTAAACAAGTACTGATGAATGTGAACTCACTGGGACGTCAAAGCACTCACTTTATGAGAGGAAGCTCAAAAGTTCTGCTACATGTCTTGATTACAGAGCCCAACGCCAACGGGAACACCTCTATCAACCACGGTGCGATAACGTTCTTTTATTATTCCTCGGCTAGCTCAACATTCTTGTGGGGCGGTAATGGAGGCGTAACTAAAACAAATCGTGAAATTAAGTAAACAAGTACTGATGAATGTGAACTCACTGGGACGTCAAAGCACTCACTTTATGAGAGGAAGCTCAAAAGTTCTGCTACATGTCTTGATTACAGAGCCCAACGCCAACGGGAACACCTCTATCAACCACGGTGCGATAACGTTCTTTTATTATTCCTCGGCTAGCTCAACATTCTTGTGGGGCGGTAATGGAGGCGTAACTAAAACAAATCGTGAAATTAAGTAAACAAGTACTGATGAATGTGAACTCACTGGGACGTCAAAGCACTCACTTTATGAGAGGAAGCTCAAAAGTTCTGCTACATGTCTTGATTACAGAGCCCAACGCCACCGGGAACACCTCTATCAACCACGGTGCGATAACGTTCTTTTATTATTCCTCGGCTAGCTCAACATTCTTGTGGGGCGGTAATGGAGGCGTAACTAAAACAAATCGTGAAATTAAGTAAACAAGTACTGATGAATGTGAACTCACTGGGACGTCAAAGCACTCACTTTATGAGAGGAAGCTCAAAAGTTCTGCTACATGTCTTGATTACAGAGCCCAACGCCAACGGGAACACCTCTATCAACCACGGTGCGATAACGTTCTTTTATTATTCCTCGGCTAGCTCAACATTCTTGTGGGGCGGTAATGGAGGCGTAACTAAAACAAATCGTGAAATTAAGTAAACAAGTACTGATGAATGTGAACTCACTGGGACGTCAAAGCACTCACTTTATGAGAGGAAGCTCAAAAGTTCTACTACATGTCTTGATTACAGAGCCCAACGCCAACGGGAACACCTCTATCAACCACGGTGCGATAACGTTCTTTTATTATTCCTCGGCTAGCTCAACATTCTTGTGGGGCGGTAATGGAGGCGTAACTCGAACAAATCGTGAAATTAAGTAAACAAGTACTGATGAATGTGAACTCACTGGGACGTCAAAGCACTCGCTTTATGAGAGGAAGCTCAAAAGTTCCGCTACATGTCTTGATTACAGAGCCCAACGCCAACGGGAACACCTCTATCAACCACGGTGCGATAACGTTCTTTTATTATTCCTCGGCTAGCTCAACATTCTTGTGGGGCGGTAATGGAGGCGTAACTAAAACAAATCGTGAAATTAAGTAAACAAGTACTGAAGAATGTGAACTCACTGGGACGTCAAAGCACTCACTTTATGAGAGGAAGCTCAAAAGTTCCGCTACATGTCTTGATTACAGAGCCCAACGCCAACGGGAACACCTCTATCAACCACGGTGCGATAACGTTCTTTTATTATTCCTCGGCTAGCTCAACATTCTTGTGGGGCGGTAATGAAGGCGTAACTAAAACAAATCGTGAAATTAAGTAAACAAGTACTAATGAATGTGAACTCACTGGGACGTCAAAGCACTCACTTTATGAGAGGAAGCTCAAAAGTTCCGCTACATGTCTTGATTACAGAGCCCAACGCCAACGGGAACACCTCTATCAACCACGGTGCGATAACGTTCTTTTATTATTCCTCGGCTAGCTCAACATTCTTGTGGGGCGGTAATGGAGGCGTAACTCGAACAAATCGTGAAATTAAGTAAACAAGTACTGATGAATGTGAACTCACTGGGACGTCAAAGCACTCACTTTATGAGAGGAAGCTCAAAAGTTCTGCTACATGTCTTGATTACAGAGCCCAACGCCAACGGGAACACCTCTATCAACCACGGTGCGATAACGTTCTTTTATTATTCCTCGGCTAGCTCAACATTCTTGTGGGGCGGTAATGGAGGCGTAACTAAAACAAATCGTGAAATTAAGTAAACAAGTACTGATGAATGTGAACTCACTGGGACGTCAAAGCACTCACTTTATGAGAGGAAGCTCAAAAGTTCTGCTACATGTCTTGATTACAGAGCCCAACGCCAACGGGAACACCTCTATCAACCACGGTGCGATAACGTTCTTTTATTATTCCTCGGCTAGCTCAACATTCTTGTGGGGCGGTAATGGAGGCGTAACTAAAACAAATCGTGAAATTAAGTAAACAAGTACTGATGAATGTGAACTCACTGGGACGTCAAAGCACTCACTTTATGAGAGGAAGCTCAAAAGTTCTGCTACATGTCTTGATTACAGAGCCCAACGCCAACGGGAACACCTCTATCAACCACGGTGCGATAACGTTCTTTTATTATTCCTCGGCTAGCTCAACATTCTTGTGGGGCGGTAATGGAGGCGTAACTAAAACAAATCGTGAAATTAAGTAAACAAGTACTGATGAATGTGAACTCACTGGGACGTCAAAGCACTCACTTTATGAGAGGAAGCTCAAAAGTTCTGCTACATGTCTTGATTACAGAGCCCAACGCCAACGGGAACACCTCTATCAACCACGGTGCGATAACGTTCTTTTATTATTCCTCGGCTAGCTCAACATTCTTGTGGGGCGGTAATGGAGGCGTAACTAAAACAAATCGTGAAATTAAGTAAACAAGTACTGATGAATGTGAACTCACTGGGACGTCAAAGCACTCACTTTATGAGAGGAAGCTCAAAAGTTCTGCTACATGTCTTGATTACAGAGCCCAACGCCAACGGGAACACCTCTATCAACCACGGTGCGATAACGTTCTTTTATTATTCCTCGGCTAGCTCAACATTCTTGTGGGGCGGTAATGGAGGCGTAACTCGAACAAATCGTGAAATTAAGTAAACAAGTACTGATGAATGTGAACTCACTGGGACGTCAAAGCACTCGCTTTATGAGAGGAAGCTCAAAAGTTCCGCTACATGTCTTGATTACAGAGCCCAACGCCAACGGGAACACCTCTATCAACCACGGTGCGATAACGTTCTTTTATTATTCCTCGGCTAGCTCAACATTCTTGTGGGGCGGTAATGGAGGCGTAACTAAAACAAATCGTGAAATTAAGTAAACAAGTACTGAAGAATGTGAACTCACTGGGACGTCAAAGCACTCACTTTATGAGAGGAAGCTCAAAAGTTCCGCTACATGTCTTGATTACAGAGCCCAACGCCAACGGGAACACCTCTATCAACCACGGTGCGATAACGTTCTTTTATTATTCCTCGGCTAGCTCAACATTCTTGTGGGGCGGTAATGAAGGCGTAACTAAAACAAATCGTGAAATTAAGTAAACAAGTACTAATGAATGTGAACTCACTGGGACGTCAAAGCACTCACTTTATGAGAGGAAGCTCGAAAGTTCCGCTACATGTCTTGATTACAGAGCCCAACGCCAACGGGAACACCTCTATCAACCACGGTGCGATAACGTTCTTTTATTATTCCTCGGCTAGCTCAACATTCTTGTGGGGCGGTAATGGAGGCGTAACTCGAACAAATCGTGAAATTAAGTAAACAAGTACTGATGAATGTGAACTCACTGGGACGTCAAAGCACTCACTTTATGAGAGGAAGCTCAAAAGTTCTGCTACATGTCTTGATTACAGAGCCCAACGCCAACGGGAACACCTCTATCAACCACGGTGCGATAACGTTCTTTTATTATTCCTCGGCAAGCTCAACACTCTTGTGGGGCGGTAATGGAGGCGTAACTAAAACAAATCGTGAAATTAAGTAAACAAGTACTGATGAATGTGAACTCACTGGGACGTCAAAGCACTCACTTTATGAGAGGAAGCTCAAAAGTTCCGCTACATGTCTTGATTACAGAGCCCAACGCCAACGGGAACACCTCTATCAACCACGGTGCGATAACGTTCTTTTATTATTCCTCGGCTAGCTCAACATTCTTGTGGGGCGGTAATGAAGGCGTAACTAAAACAAATCGTGAAATTAAGTAAACAAGTACTAATGAATGTGAACTCACTGGGACGTCAAAGCACTCACTTTATGAGAGGAAGCTCAAAAGTTCTGCTACATGTCTTGATTACAGAGCCCAACGCCAACGGGAACACCTCTATCAACCACGGTGCGATAACGTTCTTTTATTATTCCTCGGCTAGCTCAACATTCTTGTGGGGCGGTAATGGAGGCGTAACTAAAACAAATCGTGAAATTAAGTAAACAAGTACTGATGAATGTGAACTCACTGGGACGTCAAAGCACTCACTTTATGAGAGGAAGCTCAAAAGTTCTGCTACATGTCCTGATTACAGAGCCGAACGCCAACGGGAACACCTCTATCCTCCACGGTGCGATAACGTTCTTTTATTATTCCTCGGCTAGCTCAACATTCTTGTGGGGCGGTAATGGAGGCGTAACTCGAACAAATCGTGAAATTAAGTAAACAAGTACTGATGAATGTGAACTCACTGGGACGTCAAAGCACTCACTTTATGAGAGGAAGCTCAAAAGTTCTGCTACATGTCTTGATTACAGAGCCCAACGCCAACGGGAACACCTCTATCAACCACGGTGCGATAACGTTCTTTTATTATTTCTCGGCTAGCTCAACATTCTTGTGGGGCGGTAATGAAGGCGTAACTAAAACAAATCGTGAAATTAAGTAAACAAGTACTAATGAATGTGAACTCACTGGGACGTCAAAGCACTCACTTTATGAGAGGAAGCTCAAAAGTTCTGCTACATGTCTTGATTACAGAGCCCAACGCCAACGGGAACACCTCTATCAACCACGGTGCGATAACGTTCTTTTATTATTCCTCGGCTAGCTCAACATTCTTGTGGGGCGGTAATGGAGGCGTAACTAAAACAAATCGTGAAATTAAGTAAACAAGTACTGATGAATGTGAACTCACTGGGACGTCAAAGCACTCACTTTATGAGAGGAAGCTCAAAAGTTCTGCTACATGTCTTGATTACAGAGCCCAACGCCAACGGGAACACCTCTATCAACCACGGTGCGATAACGTTCTTTTATTATTTCTCGGCTAGCTCAACATTCTTGTGGGGCGGTAATGAAGGCGTAACTAAAACAAATCGTGAAATTAAGTAAACAAGTACTAATGAATGTGAACTCACTGGGACGTCAAAGCACTCACTTTATGAGAGGAAGCTCAAAAGTTCTGCTACATGTCTTGATTACAGAGCCCAACGCCAACGGGAACACCTCTATCAACCACGGTGCGATAACGTTCTTTTATTATTCCTCGGCTAGCTCAACATTCTTGTGGGGCGGTAATGGAGGCGTAACTAAAACAAATCGTGAAATTAAGTAAACAAGTACTGATGAATGTGAACTCACTGGGACGTCAAAGCACTCACTTTATGAGAGGAAGCTCAAAAGTTCTGCTACATGTCTTGATTACAGAGCCCAACGCCAACGGGAACACCTCTATCAACCACGGTGCGATAACGTTCTTTTATTATTCCTCGGCTAGCTCAACATTCTTGTGGGGCGGTAATGGAGGCGTAACTAAAACAAATCGTGAAATTAAGTAAACAAGTACTGATGAATGTGAACTCACTGGGACGTCAAAGCACTCACTTTATGAGAGGAAGCTCAAAAGTTCTGCTACATGTCTTGATTACAGAGCCCAACGCCAACGGGAACACCTCTATCAACCACGGTGCGATAACGTTCTTTTATTATTTCTCGGCTAGCTCAACATTCTTGTGGGGCGGTAATGAAGGCGTAACTAAAACAAATCGTGAAATTAAGTAAACAAGTACTGATGAATGTGAACTCACTGGGACGTCAAAGCACTCACTTTATGAGAGGAAGCTCAAAAGTTCTGCTACATGTCTTGATTACAGAGCCCAACGCCAACGGGAACACCTCTATCAACCACGGTGCGATAACGTTCTTTTATTATTCCTCGGCTAGCTCAACATTCTTGTGGGGCGGTAATGGAGGCGTAACTAAAACAAATCGTGAAATTAAGTAAACAAGTACTGATGAATGTGAACTCACTGGGACGTCAAAGCACTCACTTTATGAGAGGAAGCTCAAAAGTTCTGCTACATGTCTTGATTACAGAGCCCAACGCCAACGGGAACACCTCTATCAACCACGGTGCGATAACGTTCTTTTATTATTCCTCGGCTAGCTCAACATTCTTGTGGGGCGGTAATGGAGGCGTAACTAAAACAAATCGTGAAATTAAGTAAACAAGTACTGATGAATGTGAACTCACTGGGACGTCAAAGCACTCACTTTATGAGAGGAAGCTCAAAAGTTCTGCTACATGTCTTGATTACAGAGCCCAACGCCAACGGGAACACCTCTATCAACCACGGTGCGATAACGTTCTCTTATTATTCCTCGGCTAGCTCAACATTCTTGTGGGGCGGTAATGGAGGCGTAACTAAAACAAATCGTGGAATTAAGTAAACAAGTAGTGATGAATGTGAACTCACTGGGACGTCAAAGCACTCACTTTATGAGAGGAAGCTCAAAAGTTCTGCTACATGTCTTGATTGCAGAGCCCAACGCCAACGGGAACACCTCTATCAACCACGGTGCGATAACGTTCTTTTATTATTCCTCGGCTAGCTCAACATTCTTGTGGGGCGGTAATGGAGGCGTAACTAAAACAAATCGTGAAATTAAGTAAACAAGTACTGATGAATGTGAACTCACTGGGACGTCAAAGCACTCACTTTATGAGAGGAAGCTCAAAAGTTCTGCTACATGTCTTGATTACAGAGCCCAACGCCAACGGGAACACCTCTATCAACCACGGTGCGATAACGTTCTTTTATTATTCCTCGGCTAGCTCAACATTCTTGTGGGGCGGTAATGGAGGCGTAACTAAAACAAATCGTGAAATTAAGTAAACAAGTACTGATGAATGTGAACTCACTGGGACGTCAAAGCACTCACTTTATGAGAGGAAGCTCAAAAGTTCTGCTACATGTCTTGATTACAGAGCCCAACGCCAACGGGAACACCTCTATCAACCACGGTGCGATAACGTTCTTTTATTATTCCTCGGCTAGCTCAACATTCTTGTGGGGCGGTAATGGAGGCGTAACTAAAACAAATCGTGAAATTAAGTAAACAAGTACTGATGAATGTGAACTCACTGGGACGTCAAAGCACTCACTTTATGAGAGGAAGCTCAAAAGTTCTGCTACATGTCTTGATTACAGAGCCCAACGCCAACGGGAACACCTCTATCAACCACGGTGCGATAACGTTCTTTTATTATTCCTCGGCTAGCTCAACATTCTTGTGGGGCGGTAATGGAGGCGTAACTAAAACAAATCGTGAAATTAAGTAAACAAGTACTGATGAATGTGAACTCACTGGGACGTCAAAGCACTCACTTTATGAGAGGAAGCTCAAAAGTTCTGCTACATGTCTTGATTACAGAGCCCAACGCCACCGGGAACACCTCTATCAACCACGGTGCGATAACGTTCTTTTATTATTCCTCGGCTAGCTCAACATTCTTGTGGGGCGGTAATGGAGGCGTAACTAAAACAAATCGTGAAATTAAGTAAACAAGTACTGATGAATGTGAACTCACTGGGACGTCAAAGCACTCACTTTATGAGAGGAAGCTCAAAAGTTCTGCTACATGTCTTGATTACAGAGCCCAACGCCAACGGGAACACCTCTATCAACCACGGTGCGATAACGTTCTTTTATTATTCCTCGGCTAGCTCAACATTCTTGTGGGGCGGTAATGGAGGCGTAACTCGAACAAATCGTGAAATTAAGTAAACAAGTACTGATGAATGTGAACTCACTGGGACGTCAAAGCACTCACTTTATGAGAGGAAGCTCAAAAGTTCTGCTACATGTCTTGATTACAGAGCCCAACGCCAACGGGAACACCTCTATCAACCACGGTGCGATAACGTTCTTTTATTATTCCTCGGCAAGCTCAACATTCTTGTGGGGCGGTAATGGAGGCGTAACTAAAACAAATCGCGAAATTAAGTAAACAAGTACTGATGAATGTGAACTCACTGGGACGTCAAAGCACTCACTTTATGAGAAGAAGCTCAAAAGTTCCGCTACATGTCTTGATTACAGAGCCCAACGCCAACGGGAACACCTCTATCAACCACGGTGCGATAACGTTCTTTTATTATTCCTCGGCAAGCTCAACATTCTTGTGGGGCGGTAATGGAGGCGTAACTCGAACAAATCGTGAAATTAAGTAAACAAGTACTGATGAATGTGAACTCACTGGGACGTCAAAGCACTCACTTTATGAGAGGAAGCTCAAAAGTTCTGCTACATGTCTTGATTACAGAGCCCAACGCCAACGGGAACACCTCTATCAACCACGGTGCGATAACGTTCTTTTATTATTCCTCGGCAAGCTCAACATTCTTGTGGGGCGGTAATGGAGGCGTAACTAAAACAAATCGTGAAATTAAGTAAACAAGTACTGATGAATGTGAACTCACTGGGACGTCAAAGCACTCACTTTATGAGAGGAAGCTCAAAAGTTCCGCTACATGTCTTGATTACAGAGCCCAACGCCAACGGGAACACCTCTATCAACCACGGTGCGATAACGTTCTTTTATTATTCCTCGGCTAGCTCAACATTCTTGTGGGGCGGTAATGAAGGCGTAACTAAAACAAATCGTGAAATTAAGTAAACAAGTACTAATGAATGTGAACTCACTGGGACGTCAAAGCACTCACTTTATGAGAGGAAGCTCAAAAGTTCTGCTACATGTCTTGATTACAGAGCCCAACGCCAACGGGAACACCTCTATCAACCACGGTGCGATAACGTTCTTTTATTATTCCTCGGCTAGCTCAACATTCTTGTGGGGCGGTAATGGAGGCGTAACTAAAACAAATCGTGAAATTAAGTAAACAAGTACTGATGAATGTGAACTCACTGGGACGTCAAAGCACTCACTTTATGAGAGGAAGCTCAAAAGTTCTGCTACATGTCCTGATTACAGAGCCGAACGCCAACGGGAACACCTCTATCCACCACGGTGCGATAACGTTCTTTTATTATTCCTCGGCTAGCTCAACATTCTTGTGGGGCGGTAATGGAGGCGTAACTCGAACAAATCGTGAAATTAAGTAAACAAGTACTGATGAATGTGAACTCACTGGGACGTCAAAGCACTCACTTTATGAGAGGAAGCTCAAAAGTTCTGCTACATGTCTTGATTACAGAGCCCAACGCCAACGGGAACACCTCTATCAACCACGTTGCGATAACGTTCTTTTATTATTTCTCGGCTAGCTCAACATTCTTGTGGGGCGGTAATGAAGGCGTAACTAAAACAAATCGTGAAATTAAGTAAACAAGTACTAATGAATGTGAACTCACTGGGACGTCAAAGCACTCACTTTATGAGAGGAAGCTCAAAAGTTCTGCTACATGTCTTGATTACAGAGCCCAACGCCAACGGGAACACCTCTATCAACCACGGTGCGATAACGTTCTTTTATTATTCCTCGGCTAGCTCAACATTCTTGTGGGGCGGTAATGAAGGCGTAACTAAAACAAATCGTGAAATTAAGTAAACAAGTACTAATGAATGTGAACTCACTGGGACGTCAAAGCACTCATTTTTTGAGAGGAAGCTCAAAAGTTCTGCTACATGTCTTGATTACAGAGCCCAACGCCAACGGGAACACCTCTATCAACCACGGTGCGATAACGTTCTTTTATTATTCCTCGGCTAGCTCAACATTCTTGTGGGGCGGTAATGGAGGCGTAACTAAATCAAATCGTGAAATTAAGTAAACAAGTACTAATGAATTTGAACTCACTGGGACGTCAAAGCACTCACTTTATGAGAGGAAGCTCAAAAGTTCTGCTACATGTCTTGATTACAGAGCCCAACGCCAACGGGAACACCTCTATCAACCACGGTGCGATAACGTTCTTTTATTATTCCTCGGGTAGCTCAACATTCTTGTGGGGCGGTAATGGAGGCGTAACTAAAACAAATCATGAAATTAATTAAACAAGTACTAATGAATTTGAACTCACTGGGACGTCAAAGCACTCACTTTATGAGAGGAAGCTCAAAAGTTCTGCTACATGTCTTGATTACAGAGCCCAACGCCAACGGGAACACCTCTATCAACCACGGTGCGATAACGTTCTTTTATTATTCCTCGGGTAGCTCAACATTCTTGTGGGGCGGTAATGGAGGCGTAACTAAAACAAATCGTGAAATTAAGTAAACAAGTACTAATGAATTTGAACTCACTGGGACGTCAAAGCACTCACTTTATGAGAGGAAGCTCAAAAGTTCTGCTACATGTCTTGATTACAGAGCCCAACGCCAGCGGGAACACCTCTATCAACCACGGTGCGATAATGTTCTTTTATTATTCCTCGGGTAGCTCAACATTCTTGTGGGGCGGTAATGGAGGCGTAACTAAAACAAATCGTGAAATTAAGTAAACAAGTACTAATGAATTTGAACTCACTGGGACGTCAAAGCACTCACTTTATGAGAGGAAGCTCAAAAGTTCTGCTACATGTCTTGATTACAGAGCCCAACGCCAACGGGAACACCTCTATCAACCACGGTGCGATAACGTTCTTTTATTATTCCTCGGGTAGCTCAACATTCTTGTGGGGCGGTAATGGAGGCGTAACTAAAACAAATCATGAAATTAAGTAAACAAGTACTAATGAATTTGAACTCACTGGGACGTCAAAGCACTCACTTTATGAGAGGAAGCTCAAAAGTTCTGCTACATGTCTTGATTACAGAGCCCAACGCCAACGGGAACACCTCTATCCACCACGGTGCGATAACGTTCTTTTATTATTCCTCGGGTAGCTCAACATTCTTGTGGGGCGGTAATGGAGGCGTAACTAAAACAAATCGTGAAATTAAGTAAACAAGTACTAATGAATTTGAACTCACTGGGACGTCAAAGCACTCACTTTATGAGAGGAAGCTCAAAAGTTCTGCTACATGTCTTGATTACAGAGCCCAACGCCAACGGGAACACCTCTATCCACCACGGTGCGATAACGTTCTTTTATTATTCCTCGGGTAGCTCAACATTCTTGTGGGGCGGTAATGGAGGCGTAACTAAAACAAATCGTGAAATTAAGTAAACAAGTACTAATGAATGTGAACTCACTGGGACGTCAAAGCTCTCACTTTATGAGAGGAAGCTCAAAAGTTCTGCTACATGTCTTGATTACAGAGCCCAACGCCAACGGGAACACCTCTAACAACCACGGTGCGATAACGTTCTTTTATTATTCCTCGGGTAGCTCAACATTCTTGTGGGGCGGTAATGGAGGCGTAACTAAAACTAATCATGAAATTAATTAAACAAGTACTAATGAATTTGAACTCACTGGGACGTCAAAGCACTCACTTTATGAGAGGAAGCTCAAAAGTTCTGCTACATGTCTTGATTACAGAGCCCAACGCCAACGGGAACACCTCTATCAACCACGGTGCGATAACGTTCTTTTATTATTCCTCGGGTAGCTCAACATTCTTGTGGGGCGGTAATGGAGGCGTAACTAAAACAAATCGTGAAATTAAGTAAACAAGTACTAATGAATGTGAACTCACTGGGACGTCAAAGCACTCACTTTATGAGAGGAAGCTCAAAAGTTCTGCTACATGTCTTGATTACAGAGCCCAACGCCAACGGGAACACCTCTATCTACCACGGTGCGATAACGTTCTTTTATTATTCCTCGGGTAGCTCAACATTCTTGTGGGGCGGTAATGGAGGCGTAACTAAAACAAATCATGAAATAAGTAACAAGTACTAATGAATTTGAACTCACTGGGACGTCAAAGCACTCACTTTATGAGAGGAAGCTCAAAAGTTCTGCTACATGTCTTGATTACAGAGCCCAACGCCAACGGGAACACCTCTATCAACCACGGTGCGATAACGTTCTTTTATTATTCCTCGGGTAGCTCAACATTCTTGTGGGGCGGTAATGGAGGCGTAACTAAAACAAATCATGAAATAAGTAACAAGTACTAATGAATTTGAACTCACTGGGACGTCAAAGCACTCACTTTATGAGAGGAAGCTCAAAAGTTCTGCTACATGTCTTGATTACAGAGCCCAACGCCAACGGGAACACCTCTATCTACCACGGTGCGATAACGTTCTTTTATTATTCCTCGGGTAGCTCAACATTCTTGTGGGGCGGTAATGGAGGCGTAACTAAAACAAATCCAGAAATTAAGTAAACAAGTACTAATGAATTTGAACTCACTGGGACGTCAAAGCACTCACTTTATGAGAGGAAGCTCAAAAGTTCTGCTACATGTCTTGATTACAGAGCCCAACGCCAACGGGAACACCTCTATCAACCACGGTGCGATAACGTTCTTTTATTATTCCTCGGGTAGCTCAACATTCTTGTGGGGCGGTAATGGAGGCGTAACTAAAACAAATCATGAAATTAAGTAAACAAGTACTAATGAATTTGAACTCACTGGGACGTCAAAGCACTCACTTTATGAGAGGAAGCTCAAAAGTTCTGCTACATGTCTTGATTACAGAGCCCAACGCCAACGGGAACACCTCTATCAACCACGGTGCGATAACGTTCTTTTATTATTCCTCGGGTAGCTCAACATTCTCGTGGGGCGGTAATGGAGGCGTAACTAAAACAAATCATGAAATTAAGTAAACAAGTACTAATGAATGTGAACTCACTGGGACGTCAAAGCACTCACTTTATGAGAGGAAGCTCAAAAGTTCTTCTACATGTCTTGATTACAGAGCCCAACGCCAACGGGAACACCTCTATCAACCACGGTGCGATAACGTTCTTTTATTATTCCTCGGGTAGCTCAACATTCTTGTGGGGCGGTAATGGAGGCGTAACTAAAACAAATCGTGAAATTAAGTAAACAAGTACTAATGAATGTGAACTCACTGGGACGTCAAAGCACTCACTTTATGAGAGGAAGCTCAAAAGTTCTGCTACATGTCTTGATTACAGAGCCCAACGCCAACGGGAACACCTCTATCAACCACGGTGCGATAACGTTCTTTTATTATTCCTCGGGTAGCTCAACATTCTTGTGGGGCGGTAATGGAGGCGTAACTAAAACAAATCATGAAATAAGTAAACAAGTACTAATGAATGTGAACTCACTGGGACGTCAAAGCACTCACTTTATGAGAGGAAGCTCAAAAGTTCTGCTACATGTCTTGATTACAGAGCCCAACGCCAACGGGAACACCTCTATCAACCACGGTGCGATAACGTTCTTTTATTATTCCTCGGGTAGCTCAACATTCTTGTGGGGCGGTAATGGAGGCGTAACTAAAACAAATCATGAAATAAGTAAACAAGTACTAATGAATGTGAACTCACTGGGACGTCAAAGCACTCACTTTATGAGAGGAAGCTCAAAAGTTCTGCTACATGTCTTGATTACAGAGCCCAACGCCAACGGGAACACCTCTATCTACCACGGTGCGATAACGTTCTTTTATTATTCCTCGGGTAGCTCAACATTCTTGTGGGGCGGTAATGGAGGTGTAACTAAAACAAATCCAGAAATTAAGTAAACAAGTACTAATGAATTTGAACTCACTGGGACGTCAAAGCACTCACTTTATGAGAGGAAGCTCAAAAGTTCTGCTACATGTCTTGATTACAGAGCCCAACGCCAACGGGAACACCTCTATCAACCACGGTGCGATAACGTTCTTTTATTATTCCTCGGGTAGCTCAACATTCTTGTGGGGCGGTAATGGAGGCGTAACTAAAACAAATCATGAAATTAAGTAAACAAGTACTAATGAATTTGAACTCACTGGGACGTCAAAGCACTCACTTTATGAGAGGAAGCTCAAAAGTTCTGCTACATGTCTTGATTACAGAGCCCAACGCCAACGGGAACACCTCTATCAACCACGGTGCGATAACGTTCTTTTATTATTCCTCGGGTAGCTCAACATTCTTGTGGGGCGGTAATGGAGGCGTAACTAAAACAAATCATGAAATTAAGTAAACAAGTACTAATGAATGTGAACTCACTGGGACGTCAAAGCACTCACTTTATGAGAGGAAGCTCAAAAGTTCTTCTACATGTCTTGATTACAGAGCCCAACGCCAACGGGAACACCTCTATCAACCACGGTGCGATAACGTTCTTTTATTATTCCTCGGGTAGCTCAACATTCTTGTGGGGCGGTAATGGAGGCGTAACTAAAACAAATAATGAAATTAAGTAAACAAGTACTAATGAATTCGAACTCACTGGGACGTCAAAGCACTCACTTTATGAGAGGAAGCTCAAAAGTTCTGCTACATGTCTTGATTACAGATCCCAACGCCAACGGGAACACCTCTATCAACCACGGTGCGATAACGTTCTTTTATTATTGCTCGGGTAGCTCAACATTCTTGTGGGGCGGTAATGGAGGCGTAACTAAAACAAATCGTGAAATTAAGTAAACAAGTACTAATGAATTTGAACTCACTGGGACGTCAAAGCACTCACTTTATGAGAGGAAGCTCAAAAGTTCTGCTACATGTCTTGATTACAGAGCCCAACGCCAACGGGAACACCTCTATCAACCACGGTGCGATAACGTTCTTTTATTATTCCTCGGGTAGCTCAACATTCTTGTGGGGCGGTAATGGAGGCGTAACTAAAACAAATCATGAAATTAAGTAAACAAGTACTAATGAATTTGAACTCACTGGGACGTCAAAGCACTCACTTTATGAGAGGAAGCTCAAAAGTTCTGCTACATGTCTTGATTACAGAGCCCAACGCCAACGGGAACACCTCTATCCTCCACGGTGCGATAACGTTCTTTTATTATTCCTCGGGTAGCTCAACATTCTTGTGGGGCGGTAATGGAGGCGTAACTAAAACAAATCGTGAAATTAAGTAAACAAGTACTGATGAATATGAACTCACTGGGACGTCAAAGCACTCACTTTATGAGAGGAAGCTCAAAAGTTCTGCTACATGTTTTGATTACAGAGCCCAACGCCAACGGGAACACCTCTATCCACCAGGGTGCGATAACGTTCTTTTATTATTACTCGGGTAGCTCAACATTCTTGTGGGGCGGTAATGGAGGCGTAACTAAAACAAATCGTGAAATTAAGTAAACAAGTACTGATGAATATGAACTCACTGGGACGTCAAAGCACTCACTTTATGAGAGGAAGCTCAAAAGTTCTGCTACATGTCTTGATTACAGAGCCCAACGCCAACGGGAACACCACTATCCACCACGGTGCGATAACGTTCTTTTATTATTCCTCGGGTAGCTCAACATTCTTGTGGGGCGGTAATGGAGGCGTAACTAAAACAAATCGTGAAATTAAGTAAACAAGTACTGATGAATATGAACTCACTGGGACGTCAAAGCACTCACTTTATGAGAGGAAGCTCAAAAGTTCTGCTACATGTCTTGATTACAGAGCCCAACGCCAACGGGAACACCTCTATCAACCACGGTGCGATAACGTTCTTTTATTATTCCTCGGCTAGCTCAACATTCTTGTGGGGCGGTAATGGAGGCGTAACAAAAACAAATCGTGAAATTAAGTAAACAAGTACTGATGAATGTGAACTCACTGGGACGTCAAAGCACTCACTTTATGAGAGGAAGCTCAAATGTTCTGCTACATGTCTTGATTACAGAGCCCAACGCCAACGGGAACACCTCTATCAACCACGGTGCGATAACGTTCTTTTATTATTCCTCGGCTAGCTCAACATTCTTGTGGGGCGGTAATGGAGGCGTAACTAAAACAAATCGTGAAATTAAGTAAACAAGTACTGATGAATGTGAACTCACTGGGACGTCAAAGCACTAACTTTATGAGAGGAAGCTCAAAAGTTCTGCTACATGTCTTGATTGCAGAGCCCAACGCCAACGGGAACACCTCTATCAACCACGGTGCGATAACGTTCTTTTAATATTCCTCGGCTAGCTCAACATTCTTGTGGGGCGGTAATGGAGGCGTAACTAAAACAAATCGTGAAATTAAGTAAACAAGTACTGATGAATGTGAACTCACTGGGACGTCAAAGCACTCACTTTATGAGAGGAAGCTCAAAAGTTCTGCTACATGTCTTGATTGCAGAGCCCAACGCCAACGGGAACACCTCTATCAACCACGGTGCGATAATGTTCTTTTATTATTTCTCGGCTAGCTCAACATTCTTGTGGGGCGGTAATGGAGGCGTAACTAAAACAAATCATGAAATTAAGTAAACAAGTACTGATGAATTTGAACTCACTGGGACGTCAAAGCACTCACTTTATGAGAGGAAGCTCAAAAGTTCTGCTACATGTCTTGATTGCAGAGCCCAACGCCAACGGGAACACCTCTATCAACCACGGTGCGATAACGTTCTTTTATTATTCCTCGGCTAGCTCAACATTCTTGTGGGGGGGTAATGGAGGCGTAACTAAAACAAATCGTGAAATTAAGTAAACAAGTACTGATGAATGTGAACTCACTGGGACGTCAAAGCACTCACTTTATGAGAGGAAGCTCAAAAGTTCTGCTACATGTCTTGATTACAGAGCCCAACGACAACGGGAACACCTCTATCAACCACGGTGCGATAACGTTCTTTTATTATTCCTCGGCTAGCTCAACATTCTTGTGGGGCGGTAATGGAGGCGTAACTAAAACAAATCGTGAAATTAAGTAAACAAGTACTGATGAATGTGAACTCACTGGGACGTCAAAGCACTAACTTTATGAGAGGAAGCTCAAAAGTTCTGCTACATGTCTTGATTACAGAGCCCAACGCCAACGGGAACACCTCTATCAACCACGGTGCGATAATGTTCTTTTATTATTTCTCGGCTAGCTCAACATTCTTGTGGGGCGGTAATGGAGGCGTAACTCGAACAAATCGTGAAATTAAGTAAACAAGTACTGATGAATGTGAACTCACTGGGACGTCAAAGCACTCACTTTATGAGAGGAAGCTCAAAAGTTCTGCTACATGTCTTGATTGCAGAGCCCAACGCCAACGGGAACACCTCTATCAACCACGGTGCGATAACGTTCTTTTATTATTCCTCGGCTAGCTCAACATTCTTGTGGGGCGGTAATGGAGGCGTAACTCGAACAAGTCGTGAAATTAAGTAAACAAGTACTGATGAATGTGAACTCACTGGGACGTCAAAGCACTCACTTTATGAGAGGAAGCTCAAAAGTTCTGCTACATGTCTTGATTACAGAGCCCAACGCCAACGGGAACACCTCTATCAACCACGGTGCGATAACGTTCTTTTATTATTCCTCGGCTAGCTCAACGTTCTTGTGGGGCGGTAATGGAGGCGTAACTAAAACAAACCATGAAATTAAGTAAACAAGTACTGATGAATTTGAACTCACTGGGACGTCAAAGCACTCACTTTATGAGAGGAAGCTCAAAAGTTCTGCTACATGTCTTAATTACAGAGCCCAACGCCAACGGGAACACCTCTATCAACCACGGTGCGATAACGTTCTTTTATTATTCCTCGGCTAGCTCAACATTCTTGTGGGGCGGTAATGGAGGCGTAACTAAAACAAATCGTGAAATTAAGTAAACAAGTACTAATGAATTTGAACTCACTGGGACGTCAAAGCACTCACTTTATGAGAGGAAGCTCAAAAGTTCTGCTACATGTCTTGATTACAGAGCCCAACGCCAACGGGAACACCTCTATCAACCACGGTGCGATAACGTTCTTTTATTATTCCTCGGCTAGCTCAACATTCTTGGGGGGCGGTAATGGAGGCGTAACTAAAACAAATCATGAAATTAAGTAAACAAGTAATAATGAATTTCAACTCACTGGGACGTCAAAGCACTCACTTTATGAGAGGAAGCTCAAAAGTTCTGCTACATGTCTTGATTACAGAGCCCAACGCCAACGGGAACACCTCTATCAACCACGGTGCGATAACGTTCTTTTATTATTCCTCGGGTAGCTCAACATTCTAGTGGGGCGGTAATGGAGGCGTAACTAAAACAAATCATGAAATTAAGTAAACAAGTAATAATGAATGTGAACTCACTGGGACGTCAAAGCACTCACTTTATGAGAGGAAGCTCAAAAGTTCTGCTACATGTCTTGATTACAGAGCCCAACGCCAACGGGAACACCTCTATCAACCACGGTGCGATAACGTTCTTTTATTATTCCTCGGCTAGCTCAACATTCTTGGGGGGCGGTAATGGAGGCGTAACTAAAACAAATCATGAAATTAAGTAAACAAGTAATAATGAATTTCAACTCACTGGGACGTCAAAGCACTCACTTTATGAGAGGAAGCTCAAAAGTTCTGCTACATGTCTTGATTACAGAGCCCAACGCCAACGGGAACACCTCTATCAACCACGGTGCGATAACGTTCTTTTATTATTCCTCGGGTAGCTCAACATTCTAGTGGGGCGGTAATGGAGGCGTAACTAAAACAAATCATGAAATTAAGTAAACAAGTACTAATGAATGTGAACTCACTGGGACGTCAAAGCACTCACTTTATGAGAGGAAGCTCAAAAGTTCTGCTACATGTCTTGATTACAGAGCCCAACGCCAACGGGAACACCTCTATCAACCACGGTGCGATAACGTTCTTTTATTATTCCTCGGGTAGCTCAACATTCTTGTGGGGCGGTAATGGAGGCGTAACTAAAACAAATCATGAAATTAAGTAAACAAGTACTAATGAATTTGAACTCACTGGGACGTCAAAGCACTCACTTTATGAGAGGAAGCTCAAAAGTTCTGCTACATGTCTTGATTACAGATCCCAACGCCAACGGGAACACCTCTATCAACCACGGTGCGATAACGTTCTTTTATTATTCCTCGGGTAGCTCAACATTCTTGTGTGGCGGTAATGGAGGCGTAACTAAAACAAATCGTGAAATTAAGTAAACAAGTACTAATGAATTTGAACTCACTGGGACGTCAAAGCACTCACTTTATGAGAGGAAGCTCAAAAGTTCTGCTACATGTCTTGATTACAGAGCCCAACGCCAACGGGAACACCTCTATCAACCACGGTGCGATAACGTTCTTTTATTATTCCTCGGGTAGCTCAACATTCTTGTGGGGCGGTAATGGAGGCGTAACTAAAACAAATCATGAAATTAAGTAAACAAGTACTAATGAATTTGAACTCACTGGGACGTCAAAGCACTCACTTTATGAGAGGAAGCTCAAAAGTTCTGCTACATGTCTTGATTACAGAGCCCAACGCCAACGGGAACACCTCTATCCACCACGGTGCGATAACGTTCTTTTATTATTCCTCGGGTAGCTCAACATTCTTGTGGGGCGGTAAAGGAGGCGTAACTAAAACAAATCGTGAAATTAAGTAAACAAGTACTGATGAATATGAACTCACTGGGACGTCAAAGCACTCACTTTATGAGAGGAAGCTCAAAAGTTCTGCTACATGTTTTGATTACAGAGCCCAACGCCAACGGGAACACCTCTATCCACCACGGTGCGATAACGTTCTTTTATTATTACTCGGGTAGCTAAACATTCTTGTGGGGCGGTAATGGAGGCGTAACTAAAACAAATCGTGAAATTAAGTAAACAAGTACTGATGAATATGAACTCACTGGGACTTCAAAGCACTCACGTTATGAGAGGAAGCTCAAAAGTTCTGCTACATGTCTTGATTACAGAGCCCAACGCCAACGGGAACACCACTATCCACCACGGTGCGATAACGTTCTTTTATTATTCCTCGGGTAGCTCAACATTCTTGTGGGGCGGTAATGGAGGCGTAACTAAAACAAATCGTGAAATTAAGTAAACAAGTACTGATGAATATGAACTCACTGGGACGTCAAAGCACTCACTTTATGAGAGGAAGCTCAAAAGTTCTGCTACATGTCTTGATTACAGAGCCCAACGCCAACGGGAACACCTCTATCAACCACGGTGCGATAACGTTCTTTTATTATTCCTCGGCTAGCTCAACATTCTTGTGGGGCGGTAATGGAGGCGTAACAAAAACAAATCGTGAAATTAAGTAAACAAGTACTGATGAATGTGAACTCACTGGGACGTCAAAGCACTCACTTTATGAGAGGAAGCTCAAAAGTTCTGCTACATGTCTTGATTACAGAGCCCAACGCCAACGGGAACACCTCTATCAACCACGGTGCGATAACGTTCTTTTATTATTCCTCGGCTAGCTCAACATTCTTGTGGGGCGGTAATGGAGGCGTAACTAAAACAAATCGTGAAATTAAGTAAACAAGTACTGATGAATGTGAACTCACTGGGACGTCAAAGCACTCACTTTATGAGAGGAAGCTCAAAAGTTCTGCTACATGTCTTGATTGCAGAGCCCAACGCCAACGGGAACACCTCTATCAACCACGGTGCGATAACGTTCTTTTATTATTCCTCGGCTAGCTCAACATTCTTGTGGGGCGGTAATGGAGGCGTAACTCGAACAAATCGTGAAATTAAGTAAACAAGTAATAATGAATTTGAAGTCACTGGGACGTCAAAGCACTCACTTTATGAGAGGAAGCTCAAAAGTTCTGCTACATGTCTTGATTACAGAGCCCAACGCCAACGGGAACACATCTATCAACCACGGTGCGATAACGTTCTTTTATTATTCCTCGGCTAGCTCAACATTCTTGTGGGGCGGTAATGGAGGCGTAACTAAAACAAATCATGAAATTAAGTAAACAAGTACTAATGAATGTGAACTCACTGGGACGTCAAAGCACTCACTTTATGAGAGGAAGCTCAAAAGTTCTGCTACATGTCTTGATTACAGAGCCCAACGCCAACGGGAACACCTCTATCAACCACGGTGCGATAACGTTCTTTTATTATTCCTCGGCTAGCTCAACATTCTTGTGGGGCGGTAATGGAGGCGTAACTAAAACAAATCGTGAAATTAAGTAAACAAGTACTAATGAATTTGAACTCACTGGGACGTCAAAGCACTCACTTTATGAGAGGAAGCTCAAAAGTTCTGCTACATGTCTTGATTACAGAGCCCAACGCCAACGGGAACACCTCTATCAACCACGCTGCGATAACGTTCTTTTATTATTCCTCGGGTAGCTCAACATTCTTGTGGGGCGGTAATGGAGGCGTAACTAAAACAAATCATGAAATTAAGTAAACAAGTACTAATGAATGTGAACTCACTGGGACGTCAAAGCACTCACTTTATGAGAGGAAGCTCAAAAGTTCTGCTACATGTCTTGATTACAGAGCCCAACGCCAACGGGAACACCTCTATCAACCACGCTGCGATAACGTTCTTTTATTATTCCTCGGCTAGCTCAACATTCTTGTGGGGCGGTAATGGAGGCGTAACTAAAACAAATCGTGAAATTAAGTAAACAAGTACTAATGAATTTGAACTCGCTGGGACGTCAAAGCACTCACTTTATGAGAGGAAGCTCAAAAGTTCTGCTACATGTCTTGATTACAGAGCCCAACGCCAACGGGAACACCTCTATCCACCACGGTGCGATAACGTTCTTTTATTATTCCTCGGGTAGCTCAACATTCTTGTGGGGCGGTAATGGAGGCGTAACTAAAACAAATCGTGAAATTAAGTAAACAAGTACTAATGAATTTGAACTCACTGGGACGTCAAAGCACTCACTTTATGAGAGGAAGCTCAAAAGTTCTGCTACATGTCTTGATTACAGAGCCCAACGCCAACGGGAACACCTCTATCAACCACGGTGCGATAACGTTCTTTTATTATTCCTCGGGTAGCTCAACATTCTTGTGGGGCGGTAATGGAGGCGTAACTAAAACAAATCGTGAAATTAAGTAAACAAGTACTAATGAATTTGAACTCACTGGGACGTCAAAGCACTCACTTTATGAGAGGAAGCTCAAAAGTTCTGCTACATGTCTTGATTACAGAGCCCAACGCCAACGGGAACACCTCTATCAACCACGGTGCGATAACGTTCTTTTATTATTCCTCGGGTAGCTCAACATTCTTGTGGGGCGGTAATGGAGGCGTAACTAAAACAAATCATGAAATTAAGTAAACAAGTACTAATGAATTTGAACTCACTGGGACGTCAAAGCACTCACTTTATGAGAGGAAGCTCAAAAGTTCTGCTACATGTCTTGATTACAGAGCCCAACGCCAACGGGAACACCTCTATCCACCACGGTGCGATAACGTTCTTTTATTATTCCTCGGGTAGCTCAACATTCTTGTGGGGCGGTAATGGAGGCGTAACTAAAACAAATCGTGAAATTAAGTAAACAAGTACTAATGAATTTGAACTCACTGGGACGTCAAAGCACTCACTTTATGAGAGGAAGCTCAAAAGTTCTGCTACATGTCTTGATTACAGAGCCCAACGCCAACGGGAACACCTCTATCAACCACGGTGCGATAACGTTCTTTTATTATTCCTCGGGTAGCTCAACATTCTTGTGGGGCGGTAGTGGACGCGTAACTAAAACAAATCGTGAAATTAAGTAAACAAGTACTAATGAATTTGAACTCACTGGGACGTCAAAGCACTCACTTTATGAGAGGAAGCTCAAAAGTTCTGCTACATGTCTTGATTACAGAGCCCAACGCCAACGGGAACACCTCTATCCACCACGGTGCGATAACGTTCTTTTATTATTCCTCGGGTAGCTCAACATTCTTGTGGGGCGGTAATGGAGGCGTAACTAAAACAAATCGTGAAATTAAGTAAACAAGTACTAATGAATGTGAACTCACTGGGACGTCAAAGCACTCACTTTATGAGAGGAAGCTCAAAAGTTCTGCTACATGTCTTGATTACAGAGCCCAACGCCAACGGGAACACCTCTATCAACCACGGTGCGATAACGTTCTTTTATTATTCCTCGGGTAGCTCAACATTCTTGTGGGGCGGTAATGGAGGCGTAACTAAAACAAATCATGAAATTAAGTAAACAAGTACTAATGAATTTGAACTCACTGGGACGTCAAAGCACTCACTTTATGAGAGGAAGCTCAAAAGTTCTGCTACATGTCTTGATTATAGAGCCCAACGCCAACGGGAACACCTCTATCAACCACGGTGCGATAACGTTCTTTTATTATTCCTCGGGTAGCTCAACATTCTAGTGGGGCGGTAACGGAGGCGTAACTAAAACAAATCGTGAAATTAAGTAAACAAGTACTAATGAATGTGAACTCACTGGGACGTCAAAGCACTCACTTTATGAGAGGAAGCTCAAAAGTTCTGCTACATGTCTTGATTACAGAGCCCAACGCCAACGGGAACACCTCTATCAACCACGGTGCGATAACGTTCTTTTATTATTCCTCGGGTAGCTCAACATTCTTGTGGGGCGGTAATGGAGGCGTAACTAAAACAAATCATGAAATTAAGTAACAAGTACTAATGAATTTGAACTCACTGGGACGTCAAAGCACTCACTTTATGAGAGGAAGCTCAAAAGTTCTGCTACATGTCTTGATTACAGAGCCCAACGCCAACGGGAACACCTCTATCAACCACGGTGCGATAACGTTCTTTTATTATTCCTCGGGTAGCTCAACATTCTTGTGGGGCGGTAATGGAGGCGTAACTAAAACAAATCCAGAAATTAAGTAAACAAGTACTAATGAATTTGAACTCACTGGGACGTCAAAGCACTCACTTTATGAGAGGAAGCTCAAAAGTTCTGCTACATGTCTTGATTACAGAGCCCAACGCCAACGGGAACACCTCTATCAACCACGGTGCGATAACGTTCTTTTATTATTCCTCGGGTAGCTCAACATTCTTGTGGGGCGGTAATGGAGGCGTAACTAAAACAAATCATGAAATTAAGTAAACAATTACTAATAAATTTGAACTCACTGGGACGTCAAAGCACTCACTTTATGAGAGGAAGCTCAAAAGTTCTGCTACATGTCTTGATTAAAGAGCCCAACGCCAACGGGAACACCTCTATCAACCACGGTGCGATAACGTTCTTTTATTATTCCTCGGGTAGCTCAACATTCTTGTGGGGCGGTAATGGAGGCGTAACTAAAACAAATCATGAAATGAAGTAAACAAGTACTAATGAATGTGAACTCACTGGGACGTTAAAGCACTCACTTTATGAGAGGAAGCTCAAAAGTTCTGCTACATGTCTTGATTACAGAGCCCAACGCCAACGGGAACACCTCTATCAACCACGGTGCGATAACGTTCTTTTTTTATTCCTCGGGTAGCTCAACATTCTTGTGGGGCGGTAATGGAGGCGTAACTAAAACAAATCATGAAATTAAGTAAACCAGTACTAATGAATTTGAACTCACTGGGACGTCAAAGCACTCACTTTATGAGAGGAAGCTCAAAAGTTCTGCTACATGTCTTGATTACAGAGCCCAACGCCAACGGGAACACCTCTATCAACCACGGTGCCATAACGTTCTTTTATTATTCCTCGGGTAGCTCAACATTCTTGTGGGGCGGTAATGGAGGCGTAACTAAAAGAAATCGTGAAATTAAGTAAACAAGTACTAATGAATTTGAACTCACTGGGACGTCAAAGCACTCACTTTATGAGAGGAAGCTCAAAAGTTCTGCTACATGTCTTGATTACAGAGCCCAACGCCAACGGGAACACCTCTATCAACCACGGTGCGATAACGTTCTTTTATTATTCCTCGGGTAGCTCAACATTCTTGTGGGGCGGTAATGGAGGCGTAACTAAAACAAATCATGAAATTAAGTAAACAAGTACTAATGAATTTGAACTCACTGGGACGTCAAAGCACTCACTTTATGAGAGGAAGCTCAAAAGTTCTGCTACATGTCTTGATTACAGAGCCCAACGCCAACGGGAACACCTCTATCCACCACGGTGCGATAACGTTCTTTTATTATTCCTCGGGTAGCTCAACATTCTTGTGGGGCAGTAATGGAGGCGTAACTAAAACAAATCGTGAAATTAAGTAAACAAGTACTGATGAATATGAACTCACTGGGACGTCAAAGCACTCACTTTATGAGAGGAAGCTCAAAAGTTCTGCTACATGTTTTGATTACAGAGCCCAACGCCAACGGGAACACCTCTATCCACCACGGTGCGATAACGTTCTTTTATTATTACTCGGGTAGCTCAACATTCTTGTGGGGCGGTAATGGAGGCAAAACTAAAACAAATCGTGAAATTAAGTAAACAAGTACTGATGAATATGAACTCACTGGGACGTCAAAGCACTCACTTTATGAGAGGAAGCTCAAAAGTTCTGCTACATGTCTTGATTACAGAGCCCAACGCCAACGGTAACACCACTATCCACCACGGTGCGATAACGTTCTTTTATTATTCCTCGGGTAGCTCAACATTCTTGTGGGGCGGTAATGGAGGCGTAACTAAAACAAATCGTGAAATTAAGTAAACAAGTACTGATGAATATGAACTCACTGGGACGTCAAAGCACTCACTTTATGAGAGGAAGCTCAAAAGTTCTGCTACATGTCTTGATTACAGAGCCCAACGCCAACGGGAACACCTCTATCCACCACGGTGCGATAACGTTCTTTTATTATTCCTCGGATAGCTCAACATTCTTGTGGGGTGGTAATGGAGGCGTAACTAAAACAAATCGTGAAATTAAGTAAACAAGTACTGATGAATATGAACTCACTGGGACGTCAAAGCACTCACTTTATGAGAGGAAGCTCAAAAGTTCTGCTACATGTCTTGATTACAGAGCCCAACGCCAACCGGAACACCTCTATCCACCACGGTGCGATAACGTTCTTTTATTATTCCTCGGGTAGCTCAACATTCTTGTGGGGCGGTAATGGAGGCGTAACTAAAACAAATCGTGAAATTAAGTAAACAAGTACTGATGAATTTGAACTCACTGGGACGTCAAAGCACTCACTTTATGAGAGGAAGCTCAAAAGTTCTGCTACATGTCTTGATTACAGAGCCCAACGCCAACGGGAACACCTCTATCCACCACGGTGCGATAACGTTCTTTTATTATTCCTCGGGTAGCTCAACATTCTTGTGGGGCGGTAATGGAGGCGTAACTAAAACAAATCGTGAAATTAAGTAAACAAGTACTGATGAATATGAACTCACTGGGACGTCAAAGCACTCACTTTATGAGAGGAAGCTCAAAAGTTCTGCTACATGTCTTGATTACAGAGCCCAACGCCAACGGGAACACCTCTATCCACCACGGTGCGATAACGTTCTTTTATTATTCCTCGGGTAGCTCAACATTCTTGAGGGGCGGTAATGGAGGCGTAACTAAAACAAATCGTGAAATTAAGTAAACAAGTACTGATGAATATGACCTCACTGGGACGTCAAAGCACTCACTTTATGAGAGGAAGCTCAAAAGTTCTGCTACATGTCTTGATTACAGAGCCCAACGCCAACGGGAACACCTCTATCCACCACGGTGCGATGACGTTCTTTTATTATTCCTCGGGTAGCTCAACATTCTTGTGGGGCGGTAATGGAGGCGTAACTAAAACAAATCGTGAAATTAAGTAAACAAGTACTGATGAATATGACCTCACTGGGACGTCAAAGCACTCACTTTATGAGAGGAAGCTCAAAAGTTCTGCTACATGTCTTGATTACAGAGCCCAACGCCAACGGGAACACCTCTATCCACCACGGTGCGATGACGTTCTTTTATTATTCCTCGGGTAGCTCAACATTCTTGAGGGGCGGTAATGGAGGCGTAACTAAAACAAATCGTGAAATTAAGTAAACAAGTACTGATGAATATGACCTCACTGGGACGTCAAAGCACTCACTTTATGAGAGGAAGCTCAAAAGTTCTGCTACATGTCTTGATTACAGAGCCCAACGCCAACGGGAACACCTCTATCCACCACGGTGCGATAACGTTCTTTTATTATTCCTCGGGTAGCTCAACATTCTTGTGGGGCGGTAATGGAGGCGTAACTAAAACAAATCGTGAAATTAAGTAAACAAGTTCTGATGAATATGAACTCACTGGGACGTCAAAGCACTCACTTTATGAGAGGAAACTCAAAAGTTCTGCTACATGTCTTGATTACAGAGCCCAACGCCAACGGGAACACCTCTATCCACCACGGTGCGATAACGTTCTTTTATTATTCCTCGGGTAGCTCAACATTCTTGTGGGGCGGTAATGGAGGCGTAACTAAAACAAATCGTGAAATTAAGTAAACAAGTACTGATGAATTTGAACTCACTGGGACGTCAAAGCACTCACTTTATGAGAGGAAGCTCAAAAGTTCTGCTACATGTCTTGATTACAGAGCCCAACGCCAACGGGAACACCTCTATCCACCACGGTGCGATAACGTTCTTTTATTATTCCTCGGGTAGCTCAACATTCTTGTGGGGCGGTAATGGAGGCGTAACTAAAACAAATCGTGAAACTAAGTAAACAAGTACTGATGAATATGAACTCACTGGGACGTCAAAGAACTCACTTTATGAGAGGAAGCTCAAAAGTTCTGCTACATGTCTTGATTACAGAGCCCAACGCCAACGGGAACACCTCTATCCACCACGGTGCGATAACGTTCTTTTATTATTCCTCGGGTAGCTCAACATTCTTGTGGGGCGGTAATGGAGGCGTAACTAAAACAAATCGTGAAATTAAGTAAACAAGTACTGATGAATATGAACTCACTGGGACGTCAAAGCACTCACTTTATGAGAGGAAGCTCAAAAGTTCTGCTACATGTCTTGATTACAGAGCCCAACGCCAACGGGAACACCTCTATCCACCACGGTGCGATGACGTTCTTTTATTATTCCTCGGGTAGCTCAACATTCTTGTGGGGCGGTAATGGAGGCGTAACTAAAACAAATCGTGAAATTAAGTAAACAAGTACTGATGAATATGACCTCACTGGGACGTCAAAGCACTCACTTTATGAGAGGAAGCTCAAAAGTTCTGCTACATGTCTTGATTACAGAGCCCAACGCCAACGGGAACACCTCTATCCACCACGGTGCGATAACGTTCTTTTATTATTCCTCGGGTAGCTCAACATTCTTGTGGGGCGGTAATGGAGGCGTAACTAAAACAAATCGTGAAATTAAGTAAACAAGTACTGATGAATATGACCTCACTGGGACGTCAAAGCACTCACTTTATGAGAGGAAGCTCAAAAGTTCTGCTACATGTCTTGATTACAGAGCCCAACGCCAACGGGAACACCTCTATCCACCACGGTGCGATGACGTTCTTTTATTATTCCTCGGGTAGCTCAACATTCTTGTGGGGCGGTAATGGAGGCGTAACTAAAACAAATCGTGAAATTAAGTAAACAAGTACTGATGAATATGACCTCACTGGGACGTCAAAGCACTCACTTTATGAGAGGAAGCTCAAAAGTTCTGCTACATGTCTTGATTACAGAGCCCAACGCCAACGGGAACACCTCTATCCACCACGGTGCGATAACGTTCTTTTATTATTCCTCGGGTAGCTCAACATTCTTGTGGGGCGGTAATGGAGGCGTAACTAAAACAAATCGTGAAATTAAGTAAACAAGTACTGATGAATATGACCTCACTGGGACGTCAAAGCACTCACTTTATGAGAGGAAGCTCAAAAGTTCTGCTACATGTCTTGATTACAGAGCCCAACGCCAACGGGAACACCTCTATCCACCACGGTGCGATGACGTTCTTTTATTATTCCTCGGGTAGCTCAACATTCTTGTGGGGCGGTAATGGAGGCGTAACTAAAACAAATCGTGAAATTAAGTAAACAAGTACTGATGAATATGACCTCACTGGGACGTCAAAGCACTCACTTTATGAGAGGAAGCTCAAAAGTTCTGCTACATGTCTTGATTACAGAGCCCAACGCCAACGGGAACACCTCTATCCACCACGGTGCGATGACGTTCTTTTATTATTCCTCGGGTAGCTCAACATTCTTGAGGGGCGGTAATGGAGGCGTAACTAAAACAAATCGTGAAATTAAGTAAACAAGTACTGATGAATATGACCTCACTGGGACGTCAAAGCACTCACTTTATGAGAGGAAGCTCAAAAGTTCTGCTACATGTCTTGATTACAGAGCCCAACGCCAACGGGAACACCTCTATCCACCACGGTGCGATAACGTTCTTTTATTATTCCTCGGGTAGCTCAACATTCTTGTGGGGCGGTAATGGAGGCGTAACTAAAACAAATCGTGAAATTAAGTAAACAAGTTCTGATGAATATGAACTCACTGGGACGTCAAAGCACTCACTTTATGAGAGGAAACTCAAAAGTTCTGCTACATGTCTTGATTACAGAGCCCAACGCCAACGGGAACACCTCTATCCACCACGGTGCGATAACGTTCTTTTATTATTCCTCGGGTAGCTCAACATTCTTGTGGGGCGGTAATGGAGGCGTAACTAAAACAAATCGTGAAATTAAGTAAACAAGTACTGATGAATTTGAACTCACTGGGACGTCAAAGCACTCACTTTATGAGAGGAAGCTCAAAAGTTCTGCTACATGTCTTGATTACAGAGCCCAACGCCAACGGGAACACCTCTATCCACCACGGTGCGATAACGTTCTTTTATTATTCCTCGGGTAGCTCAACATTCTTGTGGGGCGGTAATGGAGGCGTAACTAAAACAAATCGTGAAACTAAGTAAACAAGTACTGATGAATATGAACTCACTGGGACGTCAAAGAACTCACTTTATGAGAGGAAGCTCAAAAGTTCTGCTACATGTCTTGATTACAGAGCCCAACGCCAACGGGAACACCTCTATCCACCACGGTGCGATAACGTTCTTTTATTATTCCTCGGGTAGCTCAACATTCTTGTGGGGCGGTAATGGAGGCGTAACTAAAACAAATCGTGAAATTAAGTAAACAAGTACTGATGAATATGAACTCACTGGGACGTCAAAGCACTCACTTTATGAGAGGAAGCTCAAAAGTTCTGCTACATGTCTTGTTTACAGAGCCCAACGCCAACGGGAACACCTCTATCCACCACGGTGCGATAACGTTCTTTTATTATTCCTCGGGTAGCTCAACATTCTTGTGGGGCGGTAATGGAGGCGTAACTAAAACAAATCGTGAAATTAAATAAACAAGTACTGATGAATATGAACTCACTGGGACGTCAAAGCACTCACTTTATGAGAGGAAGCTCAAAGGTTCTGCTACATGTCTTGTTTACAGAGCCCAACGCCAACGGGAACACCTCTATCCACCACGGTGCGATAACGTTCTTTTATTATTCCTCGGGTAGCTCAACATTCTTGTGGGGCGGTAATGGAGGCGTAACTAAAACAAATCGTGAAATTAAGTAAACAAGTACTGATGAATTTGAACTGACTGGGACGTCAAAGCACTCACTTTATGAGAGGAAGCTCAAAAGTTCTGCTACATGTCTTGATTACAGAGCCCAACGCCAACGGGAACACCTCTATCCACCACGTTGCGATAACGTTCTTTTATTATTCCTCGGGTAGCTCAACATTCTTGTGGGGCGGTAATGGAGGCGTAACTAAAACAAATCGTGAAATTAAGTAAACAAGTACTGATGAATATGAACTCACTGGGACGTCAAAGCACTCACTTTATGAGAGGAAGCTCAAAAGTTCTGCTACATGTCTTGATTACAGAGCCCAACGCCAACGGTAACACCACTATCCACCACGGTGCGATAACGTTCTTTTATTATTCCTCGGGTAGCTCAACATTCTTGTGGGGCGGTAATGGAGGCGTAACTAAAACAAATCGTGAAATTAAGTAAACAAGTACTGATGAATATGAACTCACTGGGACGTCAAAGCACTCACTTTATGAGAGGAAGCTCAAAAGTTCTGCTACATGTCTTGATTACAGAGCCCAACGCCAACGGGAACACCTCTATCCACCACGGTGCGATAACGTTCTTTTATTATTCCTCGGATAGCTCAACATTCTTGTGGGGTGGTAATGGAGGCGTAACTAAAACAAATCGTGAAATTAAGTAAACAAGTACTGATGAATATGAACTCACTGGGACGTCAAAGCACTCACTTTATGAGAGGAAGCTCAAAAGTTCTGCTACATGTCTTGATTACAGAGCCCAACGCCAACCGGAACACCTCTATCCACCACGGTGCGATAACGTTCTTTTATTATTCCTCGGGTAGCTCAACATTCTTGTGGGGCGGTAATGGAGGCGTAACTAAAACAAATCGTGAAATTAAGTAAACAAGTACTGATGAATTTGAACTCACTGGGACGTCAAAGCACTCACTTTATGAGAGGAAGCTCAAAAGTTCTGCTACATGTCTTGATTACAGAGCCCAACGCCAACGGGAACACCTCTATCCACCACGGTGCGATAACGTTCTTTTATTATTCCTCGGGTAGCTCAACATTCTTGTGGGGCGGTAATGGAGGCGTAACTAAAACAAATCGTGAAATTAAGTAAACAAGTACTGATGAATATGAACTCACTGGGACGTCAAAGCACTCACTTTATGAGAGGAAGCTCAAAAGTTCTGCTACATGTCTTGATTACAGAGCCCAACGCCAACGGGAACACCTCTATCCACCACGGTGCGATAACGTTCTTTTATTATTCCTCGGGTAGCTCAACATTCTTGAGGGGCGGTAATGGAGGCGTAACTAAAACAAATCGTGAAATTAAGTAAACAAGTACTGATGAATATGACCTCACTGGGACGTCAAAGCACTCACTTTATGAGAGGAAGCTCAAAAGTTCTGCTACATGTCTTGATTACAGAGCCCAACGCCAACGGGAACACCTCTATCCACCACGGTGCGATGACGTTCTTTTATTATTCCTCGGGTAGCTCAACATTCTTGTGGGGCGGTAATGGAGGCGTAACTAAAACAAATCGTGAAATTAAGTAAACAAGTTCTGATGAATATGAACTCACTGGGACGTCAAAGCACTCACTTTATGAGAGGAAACTCAAAAGTTCTGCTACATGTCTTGATTACAGAGCCCAACGCCAACGGGAACACCTCTATCCACCACGGTGCGATAACGTTCTTTTATTATTCCTCGGGTAGCTCAACATTCTTGTGGGGCGGTAATGGAGGCGTAACTAAAACAAATCGTGAAATTAAGTAAACAAGTACTGATGAATTTGAACTCACTGGGACGTCAAAGCACTCACTTTATGAGAGGAAGCTCAAAAGTTCTGCTACATGTCTTGATTACAGAGCCCAACGCCAACGGGAACACCTCTATCCACCACGGTGCGATAACGTTCTTTTATTATTCCTCGGGTAGCTCAACATTCTTGTGGGGCGGTAATGGAGGCGTAACTAAAACAAATCGTGAAACTAAGTAAACAAGTACTGATGAATATGAACTCACTGGGACGTCAAAGAACTCACTTTATGAGAGGAAGCTCAAAAGTTCTGCTACATGTCTTGATTACAGAGCCCAACGCCAACGGGAACACCTCTATCCACCACGGTGCGATAACGTTCTTTTATTATTCCTCGGGTAGCTCAACATTCTTGTGGGGCGGTAATGGAGGCGTAACTAAAACAAATCGTGAAATTAAGTAAACAAGTACTGATGAATATGAACTCACTGGGACGTCAAAGCACTCACTTTATGAGAGGAAGCTCAAAAGTTCTGCTACATGTCTTGATTACAGAGCCCAACGCCAACGGGAACACCTCTATCCACCACGGTGCGATAACGTTCTTTTATTATTCCTCGGGTAGCTCAACATTCTTGTGGGGCGGTAATGGAGGCGTAACTAAAACAAATCGTGAAATTAAATAAACAAGTACTGATGAATATGAACTCACTGGGACGTCAAAGCACTCACTTTATGAGAGGAAGCTCAAAAGTTCTGCTACATGTCTTGTTTACAGAGCCCAACGCCAACGGGAACACCTCTATCCACCACGGTGCGATAACGTTCTTTTATTATTCCTCGGGTAGCTCAACATTCTTGTGGGGCGGTAATGGAGGCGTAACTAAAACAAATCGTGAAATTAAATAAACAAGTACTGATGAATATGAACTCACTGGGACGTCAAAGCACTCACTTTATGAGAGGAAGCTCAAAGGTTCTGCTACATGTCTTGTTTACAGAGCCCAACGCCAACGGGAACACCTCTATCCACCACGGTGCGATAACGTTCTTTTATTATTCCTCGGGTAGCTCAACATTCTTGTGGGGCGGTAATGGAGGCGTAACTAAAACAAATCGTGAAATTAAGTAAACAAGTACTGATGAATTTGAACTGACTGGGACGTCAAAGCACTCACTTTATGAGAGGAAGCTCAAAAGTTCTGCTACATGTCTTGATTACAGAGCCCAACGCCAACGGGAACACCTCTATCCACCACGGTGCGATAACGTTCTTTTATTATTCCTCGGGTAGCTCAACATTCTTGTGGGGCGGTAATGGAGGCGTAACTAAAACAAATCGTGAAATTAAATAAACAAGTACTGATGAATATGAACTCACTGGGACGTCAAAGCACTCACTTTATGAGAGGAAGCTCAAAAGTTCTGCTACATGTCTTGTTTACAGAGCCCAACGCCAACGGGAACACCTCTATCCACCACGGTGCGATAACGTTCTTTTATTATTCCTCGGGTAGCTCAACATTCTTGTGGGGCGGTAATGGAGGCGTAACTAAAACAAATCGTGAAATTAAATAAACAAGTACTGATGAATATGAACTCACTGGGACGTCAAAGCACTCACTTTATGAGAGGAAGCTCAAAAGTTCTGCTACATGTCTTGTTTACAGAGCCCAACGCCAACGGGAACACCTCTATCCACCACGGTGCGATAACGTTCTTTTATTATTCCTCGGGTAGCTCAACATTCTTGTGGGGCGGTAATGGAGGCGTAACTAAAACAAATCGTGAAATTAAGTAAACAAGTACTGATGAATTTGAACTGACTGGGACGTCAAAGCACTCACTTTATGAGAGGAAGCTCAAAAGTTCTGCTACATGTCTTGATTACAGAGCCCAACGCCAACGGGAACACCTCTATCCACCACGGTGCGATAACGTTCTTTTATTATTCCTCGGGTAGCTCAACATTCTTGTGGGGCGGTAATGGAGGCGTAACTAAAACAAATCGTGAAATTAAATAAACAAGTACTGATGAATATGAACTCACTGGGACGTCAAAGCACTCACTTTATGAGAGGAAGCTCAAAAGTTCTGCTACATGTCTTGATTACAGAGCCCAACGCCAACGGGAACACCTCTATCCACCACGGTGCGATAACGTTCTTTTATTATTCCTCGGGTAGCTCAACATTCTTGTGGGGCGGTAATGGAGGCGTAACTAAAACAAATCGTGAAATTAAATAAACAAGTACTGATGAATTTGAACTGACTGGGACGTCAAAGCACTCACTTTATGAGAGGAAGCTCAAAAGTTCTGCTACATGTCTTGATTACAGAGCCCAACGCCAACGGGAACACCTCTATCCACCACGGTGCGATAACGTTCTTTTATTATTCCTCGGGTAGCTCAACATTCTTGTGGGGCGGTAATGGAGGCGTAACTAAAACAAATCGTGAAATTAAATAAACAAGTACTGATGAATATGAACTCACTGGGACGTCAAAGCACTCACTTTATGAGAGGAAGCTCAAAGGTTCTGCTACATGTCTTGTTTACAGAGCCCAACGCCAACGGGAACACCTCTATCCACCACGGTGCGATAACGTTCTTTTATTATTCCTCGGGTAGCTCAACATTCTTGTGGGGCGGTAATGGAGGCGTAACTAAAACAAATCGTGAAATTAAGTAAACAAGTACTGATGAATTTGAACTGACTGGGACGTCAAAGCACTCACTTTATGAGAGGAAGCTCAAAAGTTCTGCTACATGTCTTGATTACAGAGCCCAACGCCAACGGGAACACCTCTATCCACCACGTTGCGATAACGTTCTTTTATTATTCCTCGGGTAGCTCAACATTCTTGTGGGGCGGTAATGGAGGCGTAACTAAAACAAATCGTGAAATTAAATAAACAAGTACTGATGAATATGAACTCACTGGGACGTCAAAGCACTCACTTTATGAGAGGAAGCTCAAAAGTTCTGCTACATGTCTTGATTACAGAGCCCAACGCCAACGGGAACACCTCTATCCACCACGGTGCGATAACGTTCTTTTATTATTCCTCGGGTAGCTCAACATTCTTGTGGGGCGGTAATGGAGGCGTAACTAAAACAAATCGTGAAATTAAATAAACAAGTACTGATGAATATGAACTCACTGGGACGTCAAAGCACTCACTTTATGAGAGGAAGCTCAAAAGTTCTGCTACATGTCTTGATTACAGAGCCCAACGCCAACGGGAACACCTCTATCCACCACGGTGCGATAACGTTCTTTTATTATTCCTCGGGTAGCTCAACATTCTTGTGGGGCGGTAATGGAGGCGTAACTAAAACAAATCGTGAAATTAAGTAAACAAGTACTGATGAATTTGAACTGACTGGGACGTCAAAGCACTCACTTTATGAGAGGAAGCTCAAAAGTTCTGCTACATGTCTTGATTACAGAGCCCAACGCCAACGGGAACACCTCTATCCACCACGGTGCGATAACGTTCTTTTATTATTCCTCGGGTAGCTCAACATTCTTGTGGGGCGGTAATGGAGGCGTAACTAAAACAAATCGTGAAATTAAATAAACAAGTACTGATGAATATGAACTCACTGGGACGTCAAAGCACTCACTTTATGAGAGGAAGCTCAAAAGTTCTGCTACATGTCTTGTTTACAGAGCCCAACGCCAACGGGAACACCTCTATCCACCACGGTGCGATAACGTTCTTTTATTATTCCTCGGGTAGCTCAACATTCTTGTGGGGCGGTAATGGAGGCGTAACTAAAACAAATCGTGAAATTAAGTAAACAAGTACTGATGAATTTGAACTGACTGGGACGTCAAAGCACTCACTTTATGAGAGGAAGCTCAAAAGTTCTGCTACATGTCTTGATTACAGAGCCCAACGCCAACGGGAACACCTCTATCCACCACGGTGCGATAACGTTCTTTTATTATTCCTCGGGTAGCTCAACATTCTTGTGGGGCGGTAATGGAGGCGTAACTAAAACAAATCGTGAAATTAAGTAAACAAGTACTGATGAATTTGAACTCACTGGGACGTCAAAGCACTCACTTTATAAGAGGAAGCTCAAAAGTTCTGCTACATGTCTTGATTACAGAGCCCAACGCCAACGGGAACACCTCTATCCACCACGGTGCGATAACGTTCTTTTATTATTCCTCGGGTAGCTCAACATTCTTGTGGGGCGGTAAAGGAGGCGTAACTAAAACAAATCGTGAAATTAAGTAAACAAGTACTGATGAATATGAACTCACTGGGACGTCAAAGCACTCACTTTATGAGAGGAAGCTCAAAAGTTCTGCTACATGTCTTGATTACAGAGCCCAACGCCAACGGGAACACCTCTATCCACCACGGTGCGATAACGTTCTTTTATTATTCCTCGGGTAGCTCAACATTCTTGTGGGGCGGTAATGGAGGCGTAACTAAAACAAATCGTGAAATTAAGTAAACAAGTACTGATGAATATGAACTCACTGGGACGTCAAAGCACTCACTTTATGAGAGGAAGCTCAAAAGTTCTGCTACATGTCTTGATTACAGAGCCCAACGCCAACGGGAACACCTCTATCCACCACGGTGCGATAACGTTCTTTTATTATTCCTCGGGTAGCTCAACATTCTTGTGGGGCGGTAATGGAGGCGTAACTAAAACAAATCGTGAAATTAAGTAAACAAGTACTGATGAATTTGAACTCACTGGGACGTCAAAGCACTCACTTTATGAGAGGAAGCTCAAAAGTTCTGCTACATGTCTTGATTACAGAGCCCAACGCCAACGGGAACACCTCTATCCACCACGGTGCGATAACGTTCTTTTATTATTCCTCGGGTAGCTCAACATTCTTGTGGGGCGGTAAAGGAGGCGTAACTAAAACAAATCGTGAAATTAAGTAAACAAGTACTGATGAATATGAACTCACTGGGACGTCAAAGCACTCACTTTATGAGAGGAAGCTCAAAAGTTCTGCTACATGTCTTGATTACAGAGCCCAACGCCAACGGGAACACCTCTATCCACCACGGTGCGATAACGTTCTTTTATTATTCCTCGGGTAGCTCAACATTCTTGTGGGGCGGTAATGGAGGCGTAACTAAAACAAATCGTGAAATTAAGTAAACAAGTACTGATGAATATGAACTCACTGGGACGTCAAAGTACTCACTTTATGAGAGGAAGCTCAAAAGTTCTGCTACATGTCTTGTTTACAGAGCCCAACGCCAACGGGAACACCTCTATCAACGACGGTGCGATAACGTTCTTTTATTATTCCTCGGGTAGCTCAACATTCTTGTGGGGCGGTAATGGAGGCGTAACTAAAAAAAATCGTGAAATTAAGTAAACAAGTACTGATGAATTTGAACTCACTGGGACGTCAAAGCACTCACTTTATGAGAGGAAGCTCAAAAGTTCTGCTACATGTCTTGATTACAGAGCCCAACGCCAACGGGAACACCTCTATCAACGACGGTGCGATAACGTTCTTTTATTATTCCTCGGGTAGCTCAACATTCTTGTGGGGCGTTAATGGACGCGTAACTAAAACAAATCGTGAAATTAAGTAAACAAGTACTGATGAATTTGAACTCACTGCAACGTTCAAAGCACTCACTTTATGAGAGGAAGCTCAAAAGTTCTGCTACATGTCTTGATTACAGAGCCCAACGCCAACGGGAACACCTCTATCAACCACGGTGCGATAACGTTCTTTTATTATTCCTCGGGTAGCTCAACATTCTTGTGGGGCGGTAATGGAGGCGTAACTAAAACAAATCGTGAAACTAAGTAAACAAGTACTGATGAATATGAACTCACTGGGACGTCAAAGCACTCACTTTATGAGAGGAAGCTCAAAAGTTCTGCTACATGTCTTGATTACAGAGCCCAACGCCAACGGGAACACCTCTATCCACCACGGTGCGATAACGTTCTTTTATTATTCCTCGGGTAGCTCAACATTCTTGTGGGGCGGTAATGGAGGCGTAACTAAAACAAATCGTGAAATTAAGTAAACAAGTACTGATGAATATGAACTCACTGGGACGTCAAAGCACTCACTTTATGAGAGGAAGCTCAAAAGTTCTGCTACATGTCTTGATTACAGAGCCCAACGCCAACGGGAACAACTCTATCCACCACGGTGCGATAACGTTCTTTTATTATTCCTCGGGTAGCTCAACATTCTTGTGGGGCGGTAATGGAGGCGTAACTAAAACAAATCGTGAAATTAAATAAACAAGTACTGATGAATATGAACTCACTGGGACGTCAAAGCACTCACTTTATGAGAGGAAGCTCAAAAGTTCTGCTACATGTCTTGTTTACAGAGCCCAACGCCAACGGGAACACCTCTATCCACCACGGTGTGATAACGTTCTTTTATTATTCCTCGGGTAGCTCAACATTCTTGTGGGGCGGTAATGGAGGCGTAACTAAAACAAATCGTGAAATTAAGTAAACAAGTACTGATGAATTTGAACTGACTGGGACGTCAAAGCACTCACTTTATGAGAGGAAGCTCAAAAGTTCTGCTACATGTCTTGATTACAGAGCCCAACGCCAACGGGAACACCTCTATCCACCACGGTGCGATAACGTTCTTTTATTATTCCTCGGGTAGCTCAACATTCTTGTGGGGCGGTAATGGAGGCGTAACTAAAACAAATCGTGAAATTAAGTAAACAAGTACTGATGAATTTGAACTGACTGGGACGTCAAAGCACTCACTTTATGAGAGGAAGCTCAAAAGTTCTGCTACATGTCTTGATTACAGAGCCCAACGCCAACGGGAACACCTCTATCCACCACGGTGCGATAACGTTCTTTTATTATTCCTCGGGTAGCTCAACATTCTTGTGGGGCGGTAATGGAGGCGTAACTAAAACAAATCGTGAAATTAAGTAAACAAGTACTGATGAATTTGAACTGACTGGGACGTCAAAGCACTCACTTTATAAGAGGAAGCTCAAAAGTTCTGCTACATGTCTTGATTACAGAGCCCAACGCCAACGGGAACACCTCTATCCACCACGGTGCGATAACGTTCTTTTATTATTCCTCGGGTAGCTCAACATTCTTGTGGGGCGGTAATGGAGGCGTAACTAAAACAAATCGTGAAATTAAGTAAACAAGTACTGATGAATATGAACTCACTGGGACGTCAAAGCACTCACTTTATGAGAGGAAGCTCAAAAGTTCTGCTACATGTCTTGATTACAGAGCCCAACGCCAACGGGAACACCTCTATCCACCACGGTGCGATAACGTTCTTTTATTATTCCTCGGGTAGCTCAACATTCTTGTGGGGCGGTAATGGAGGCGTAACTAAAACAAATCGTGAAATTAAGTAAACAAGTACTGATGAATATGAACTCACTGGGACGTCAAAGTACTCACTTTATGAGAGGAAGCTCAAAAGTTCTGCTACATGTCTTGTTTACAGAGCCCAACGCCAACGGGAACACCTCTATCAACGACGGTGCGATAACGTTCTTTTATTATTCCTCGGGTAGCTCAACATTCTTGTGGGGCGGTAATGGAGGCGTAACTAAAAAAAATCGTGAAATTAAGTAAACAAGTACTGATGAATTTGAACTCACTGGGACGTCAAAGCACTCACTTTATGAGAGGAAGCTCAAAAGTTCTGCTACATGTCTTGATTACAGAGCCCAACGCCAACGGGAACACCTCTATCCACCACGGTGCGATAACGTTCTTTTATTATTCCTCGGGTAGCTCAACATTCTTGTGGGGCGGTAATGGAGGCGTAACTAAAACAAATCGTGAAATTAAGTAAACAAGTACTGATGAATATGAACTCACTGGGACGTCAAAGCACTCACTTTATGAGAGGAAGCTCAAAAGTTCTGCTACGTGTCTTGTTTACAGAGCCCAAAGCCAACGGGAACACCTCTATCCACCACGGTGCGATAACGTTCTTTTATTATTCCTCGGGTAGCTCAACATTCTTGTGGGGCGGTAATGGAGGCGTAACTAAAACAAATCGTGAAATTAAGTTAACAAGTACTGATGAATTTGAACTCACTGGAACGTCCAAAGCACTCACTTTATGAGAGGAAGCTCAAAAGTTCTGCTACATGTCTTGATTACAGAGCCCAACGCCAACGGGAACACCTCTATCAACGACGGTGCGATAACGTTCTTTTATTATTCCTCGGGTAGCTCAACATTCTGGTGGGGAGTTAATGGACGCGTAACTAAAACAAATCGTGAAATTAAGTAAACAAGTACTGATGAATTTGAACTCACTGGAACGTCCAAAGCACTCACTTTATGAGAGGAAGCTCAAAAGTTCTGCTACGTGTCTTGTTTACAGAGCCCAACGCCAACGGGAACACCTCTATCCACCACGGTGCGATAACGTTCTTTTATTATTCCTCGGGTAGCTCAACATTCTTGTGGGGCGGTAATGGAGGCGTAACTAAAACAAATCGTGAAATTAATAAACAAGTACTGATGAATTTGAACTCACTGGAACGTCCAAAGCACTCACTTTATGAGAGGAAGCTCAAAAGTTCTGCTACATGTCTTGATTACAGAGCCCAACGCCAACGGGAACACCTCTATCAACGACGGTGCGATAACGTTCTTTTATTATTCCTCGGGTAGCTCAACATTCTGGTGGGGCGTTAATGGACGCGTAACTAAAACAAATCGTGAAATTAAGTAAACAAGTACTGATGAATTTGAACTCACTGGATCGTCCAAAGCACTCACTTTATGAGAGGAAGCTCAAAAGTTCTGCTACATGTATTGATTACAGAGCCCAACGCCAACGGGAACACCTCTATCAACGACGGTGCGATAACGTTCTTTTATTATTCCTCGGGTAGCTCAACATTCTTGTGGGGCGTTAATGGACGCGTAACTAAAACAAATCGTGAAATTAAGTAAACAAGTACTGATGAATTTGAACTCACTGGAACGTCCAAAGCACTCACTTTATGAGAGGAAGCTCAAAAGTTCTGCTACATGTCTTGATTACAGAGCCCAACGCCAACGGGAACACCTCTATCAACGACGGTGCGATAACGTTCTTTTATTATTCCTCGGGTAGCTCAACATTCTTGTGGGGCGTTAACGGACGCGTAACTAAAACAAATCGTGAAATTAAGTAAACAAGTACTGATGAATTTGAACTCACTGCAACGTTCAAAGCACTCACTTTATGAGAGGAAGCTCAAAAGTTCTGCTACATGTCTTGATTACAGAGCCCAACGCCAACGGGAACACCTCTATCAACCACGGTGCGATAACGTTCTTTTATTATTCCTCGGGTAGCTCAACATTCTTGTGGGGCGTTAATGGACGCGTAACTAAAACAAATCGTGAAATTAAGTAAACAAGTACTGATGAATTTGAACTCACTGGAACGTCCAAAGCACTCACTTTATGAGAGGAAGCTCAAAAGTTCTGCTACATGTCTTGATTACAGAGCCCAACGCCAACGGGAACACCTCTATCAACCACGGTGCGATAACGTTCTTTTATTATTCCTCGGGTAGCTCAACATTCTGGTGGGGCGTTAATGGACGCGTAACTAAAACAAATCGTGAAATTAAGTAAACAAGTACGGATGAATTTGAACTCACTGGAACGTCCAAAGCACTCACTTTATGAGAGGAAGCTCAAAAGTTCTGCTACATGTCTTGATTACAGAGCCCAACGCCAACGGGAACACCTCTATCAACGACGGTGCGATAACGTTCTTTTATTATTCCTCGGGTAGCTCAACATTCTGGTGGGGCGTTAATGGACGCGTAACTAAAACAAATCGTGAAATTAAGTAAACAAGTACTGATGAAGTTGAACTCACTGGAACGTCCAAAGCACTCACTTTATGAGAGGAAGCTCAAACGTTCTGCTACATGTCTTGATTACAGAGCCCAACGCCAACGGAAACACCTCTATCAACCACGGTGCGATAACGTTCTTTTATTATTCCTCGGGTAGCTCAACATTCTGGTGGGGCGTTAATGGACGCGTAACTAAAACAAATCGTGAAATTAAGTAAACAAGTACTGATGAATTTGAACTCACTGGAACGTCCAAAGCACTCACTTTATGAGAGGGAGCTCAAAAGTTCTGCTACATGTCTTGATTACAGAGCCCAACGCCAACGGGAACACCTCTATCAACGACGGTGCGATAACGTTCTTTTATTATTCCTCGGGTAGCTCAACATTCTGGTGGGGCGTTAATGGACGCGTAACTAAAACAAATCGTGAAATTAAGTAAACAAGTACTGATGAATTTGAACTCACTGGAACGTCCAAAGCACTCACTTTATGAGAGGAAGCTCAAAAGTTCTGCTACATGTCTTGATTACAGAGCCCAACGCCAACGGGAACACCTCTATCAACGACGGTGCGATAACGTTCTTTTATTATTCCTCGGGTAGCTCAACATTCTTGTGGGGCGTTAATGGACGCGTAACTAAAACAAATCGTGAAATTAAGTAAACAAGTACTGATGAATTTGAACTCACTGGAACGTCCAAAGCACTCACTTTATGAGAGGAAGCTCAAAAGTTCTGCTACATGTCTTGATTACAGAGCCCAACGCCAACGGGAACACCTCTATCAACGACGGTGCGATAACGTTCTTTTATTATTCCTCGGGTAGCTCAACATTCTGGTGGGGCGTTAATGGACGCGTAACTAAAACAAATCGTGAAATTAAGTAAACAAGTACTAATGAATTTGAGCTCACTGGAACGTCCAAAGCACTCACTTTATGAGAGGAAGCTCAAAAGTTCTGCTACATGTCTTGATTACAGAGCCCAACGCCAACGGGAACACCTCTATCAACGACGGTGCGATAACGTTCTTTTATTATTCCTCGGGTAGCTCAACATTCTGGTGGGGCGTTAATGGACGCGTAACTTAAACAAATCGTTAAATTAAGTAAACAAGTACTGACGAATTTGAACTCACTGGAACGTCCAAAGCACTCACTTTATGAGAGGAAGCTCAAAAGTTCTGCTACATGTCTTGATTACAGAGCCCAACGCCAACGGGAACACCTCTATCAACGACGGTGCGATAACGTTCTTTTATTATTCCTCGGGTAGCTCAACATTCTGGTGGGGCGTTAATGGACGCGTAACTAAAACAAATCGTGAAATTAAGTAAACAAGTACTGACGAATTTGAACTCACTGGAACGTCCAAAGCACTCACTTTATGAGAGGAAGCTCAAAAGTTCTGCTACATGTCTTGATTACAGAGCCCAACGCCAACGGGAACACCTCTATCAACCACGGTGCGATAACGTTCTTTTATTATTCCTCGGGTAGCTCAACATTCTTGTGGGGCGTTAATGGACGCGTAACTAAAACAAATCGTGAAATTAAGTAAACAAGTACTGATGAATTTGAACTCACTGGAACGTCCAAAGCACTCACTTTATGAGAGGAAGCTCAAAAGTTCTGCTACATGTCTTGATTACAGAGCCCAACGCCAACGGGAACACCTCTATCAACGACGGTGCGATAACGTTCTTTTATTATTCCTCGGGTAGCTCAACATTCTGGTGGGGCGTTAATGGACGCGTAACTAAAACAAATCGTGAAATTAAGTAAACAAGTACTGACGAATTTGAACTCACTGGAACGTCCAAAGCACTCACTTTATGAGAGGCAGCTCAAAAGTTCTGCTACATGTCTTGATTACAGAGCCCAACGCCAACGGGAACACCTCTATCAACCACGGTGCGATAACGTTCTTTTATTATTCCTCGGGTAGCTCAACATTCTTGTGGGGCGTTAATGGACGCGTAACTAAAACAAATCGTGAAATTACGTAAACAAGTACTGATGAATTTGAACTCACTGGAACGTCCAAAGCATTCACTTTATGAGAGGCAGCTCAAAAGTTCTGCTACATGTCTTGATTACAGAGCCCAACGCCAACGGGAACACCTCTATCAACCACGGTGCGATAACGTTCTTTTATTATTCCTCGGGTAGCTCAACATTCTTGTGGGGCGTTAATGGACGCGTAACTAAAACAAATCGTGAAATTAAGTAAACAAGTACTGACGAATTTGAACTCACTGGAACGTCCAAAGCACTCACTTTATAAGAGGCAGCTCAAAAGTTCTGCTACATGTCTTGATTACAGAGCCCAACGCCAACGGGAACACCTCTATCAACCACGGTGCGATAACGTTCTTTTATTATTCCTCGGGTAGCTCAACATTCTTGTGGGGCGTTAATGGACGCGTAACTAAAACAAATCGTGAAATTAAGTAAACAAGTACTGATGAATTTGAACTCACTGGAACGTCCAAAGCACTCACTTTATGAGAGGCAGCTCAAAAGTTCTGCTACATGTCTTGATTACAGAGCCCAACGCCAACGGGAACACCTCTATCAACCACGGTGCGATAACGTTCTTTTATTATTCCTCGGGTAGCTCAACATTCTTGTGGGGCGTTAATGGACGCGTAACTAAAACAAATCGTGAAATTAAGTAAACAAGTACTGATGAATTTGAACTCACTGGAACGTCCAAAGCACTCACTTTATGAGAGGAAGCTCAAAAGTTCTGCTACATGTCTTGATTACAGAGCCCAACGCCAACGGGAACACCTCTATCAACGACGGTGCGATAACGTTCTTTTATTATTCCTCGGGTAGCTCAACGTTCTGGTGGGGCGTTAATGGACGCGTAACTAAAACAAATCGTGAAATTAAGTAAACAAGTACTGATGAATTTGAACTCACTGGAACGTCCAAAGCACTCACTTTATGAGAGGAAGCCCAAAAGTTCTGCTACATGTCTTGATTACAGAGCCCAACGCCAACGGGAACACCTCTATCAACGACGGTGCGATAACGTTCTTTTATTATTCCTCGGGTAGCTCAACATTCTGGTGGGGCGTTAATGGACGCGTAACTAAAACAAATCGTGAAATTAAGTAAACAAGTACTGATGAATTTGAACTCACTGGAACGTCCAAAGCACTCACTTTATGAGAGGAAGCTCAAAAGTTCTGCTACATGTCTTGATTACAGAGCCCAACGCCAACGGGAACACCTCTATCAACGACGGTGCGATAACGTTCTTTTATTATTCCTCGGGTAGCTCAACATTCTGGTGGGGCGTTAATGGACGCGTAACTAAAACAAATCGTGAAATTAAGTAAACAAGTACTGATGAATTTGAACTCACTGGAACGTCCAAAGCACTCACTTTATGAGAGGAAGCTCAAAAGTTCTGCTACATGTCTTGATTACAGAGCCCAACGCCAACGGGAACACCTCTATCAACCACGGTGCGATAACGTTCTTTTATTATTCCTCGGGTAGCTCAACATTCTTGTCGGGCGTTAATGGACGCGTAACTAAAACAAATCGTGAAATTAAGTAAACAAGTACTGATGAATTTGAACTCACTGGAACGTCCAAAGCACTCACTTTATGAGAGGAAGCTCAAAAGTTCTGCTACATGTCTTGATTACAGAGCCCAACGCCAACGGGAACACCTCTATCAACGACGGTGCGATAACGTTCTTTTATTATTCCTCGGGTAGCTCAACGTTCTGGTGGGGCATTAATGGACGCGTAACTAAAACAAATCGTGAAATTAAGTAAACAAGTACTGATGAATTTGAACTCACTGGAACGTCCAAAGCACTCACTTTATGAGAGGAAGCCCAAAAGTTCTCCTACATGTCTTGATTACAGAGCCCAACGCCAACGGGAACACCTCTATCAACCACGGTGCGATAACGTTCTTTTATTATTCCTCGGGAAGCTCAACATTCTGGTGGGGCGTTAATGGACGCGTAACTAAAACAAATCGTGAAATTAAGTAAACAAGTACTGATGAATGTGAACTCACTGGGACGTCAAAGCACTCACTTTATGAGAGGAAGCTCAAAAGTTCTGCTACATGTCTTGATTACAGAGCCCAACGCCAACGGGAACACCTCTATCAACCACGGTGAGATAACGTTCTTTTATTATTCCTCGGGTAGCTCAACATTCTGGTGGGGCGTTAATGGACGCGTAACTAAAACAAATCGTGAAATTAAGTAAACAAGTACTGATGAATTTGAACTCACTGGAACGTCCAAAGCACTCACTTTATGAGAGGAAGCTCAAAAGTTCTGCTACATGTCTTGATTACAGAGCCCAACGCCAACGGGAACACCTCTATCAACCACGGTGAGATAACGTTCTTTTATTATTCCTCGGGTAGCTCAACATTCTGGTGGGGCGTTAATGGACGCGTAACTAAAACAAATCGTGAAATTAAGTAAACAAGTACTGATGAATTTGAACTCACTGGACCGTCCAAAGCACTCACTTTATGAGAGGAAGCTCAAAAGTTCTGCTACATGTCTTGATTACAGAGCCCAACGCCAACGGGAACACCTCTATCAACGACGGTGCGATAACGTTCTTTTATTATTCCTCGGGTAGCTCAACATTCTGGTGGGGCGTTAATGGACGCGTAACTAAAACAAATCGTGAAATTAAGTAAACAAGTACTGATGAATTTGAACTCACTGGAACGTCCAAAGCACTCACTTTATGAGAGGAAGCTCAAAAGTTCTGCTACATGTCTTGATTACAGAGCCCAACGCCAACGGGAACACCTCTATCAACCACGGTGAGATAACGTTCCTTTATTATTCCTCGGGTAGCTCAACATTCTGGTGGGGCGTTAATGGACGCGTAACTAAAACAAATCGTGAAATTAAGTAAACAAGTACTGATGAATTTGAACTCACTGGAACGTCCAAAGCACTCACTTTATGAGAGGAAGCTCAAAAGTTCTGCTACATGTCTTGATTACAGAGCCCAACGCCAACGGGAACACCTCTATCAACCACGGTGAGATAACGTTCTTTTATTATTCCTCGGGTAGCTCAACATTCTGGTGGGGCGTTAATGGACGCGTAACTAAAACAAATCGTGAAATTAAGTAAACAAGTACTGATGAATTTGAACTCACTGGACCGTCCAAAGCACTCACTTTATGAGAGGAAGCTCAAAAGTTCTGCTACATGTCTTGATTACAGAGCCCAACGCCAACGGGAACACCTCTATCAACGACGGTGCGATAACGTTCTTTTATTATTCCTCGGGTAGCTCAACATTCTGGTGGGGCGTTAATGGACGCGTAACTAAAACAAATCGTGAAATTAAGTAAACAAGTACTGATGAATTTGAACTCACTGGAACGTACAAAGCACTCACTTTATGAGAGGAAGCTCAAAAGTTCTGCTACATGTCTTGATTACAGAGCCCAACGCCAACGGGAACACCTCTATCAACCACGGTGAGATAACGTTCTTTTATTATTCCTCGGGTAGCTCAACATTCTGGTGGGGCGTTAATGGACGCGTAACTAAAACAAATCGTGAAATTAAGTAAACAAGTACTGATGAATTTGAACTCACTGGACCGTCCAAAGCACTCACTTTATGAGAGGAAGCTCAAAAGTTCTGCTACATGTCTTGATTACAGAGCCCAACGCCAACGGGAACACCTCTATCAACCACGGTGAGATAACGTTCTTTTATTATTCCTCGGGTAGCTCAACATTCTGGTGGGGCGTTAATGGACGCGTAACTAAAACAAATCGTGAAATTAAGTAAACAAGTACTGATGAATTTGAACTCACTGGAACGTCCAAAGCACTCACTTTATGAGAGGAAGCTCAAAAGTTCTGCTACATGTCTTGATTACAGAGCCCAACGCCAACGGGAACACCTCTATCAACCACGGTGAGATAACGTTCTTTTATTATTCCTCGGGTAGCTCAACATTCTGGTGGGGCGTTAATGGACGCGTAACTAAAACAAATCGTGAAATTAAGTAAACAAGTACTGATGAATTTGAACTCACTGGACCGTCCAAAGCACTCACTTTATGAGAGGAAGCTCAAAAGTTCTGCTACATGTCTTGATTACAGAGCCCAACGCCAACGGGAACACCTCTATCAACGACGGTGCGATAACGTTCTTTTATTATTCCTCGGGTAGCTCAACATTCTGGTGGGGCGTTAATGGACGCGTAACTAAAACAAATCGTGAAATTAAGTAAACAAGTACTGATGAATTTGAACTCACTGGAACGTCCAAAGCACTCACTTTATGAGAGGAAGCTCAAAAGTTCTGCTACATGTCTTGATTACAGAGCCCAACGCCAACGGGAACACCTCTATCAACCACGGTGAGATAACGTTCTTTTATTATTCCTCGGGTAGCTCAACATTCTGGTGGGGCGTTAATGGACGCGTAACTAAAACAAATCGTGAAATTAAGTAAACAAGTACTGATGAATTTGAACTCACTGGACCGTCCAAAGCACTCACTTTATGAGAGGAAGCTCAAAAGTTCTGCTACATGTCTTGATTACAGAGCCCAACGCCAACGGGAACACCTCTATCAACGACGGTGCGATAACGTTCTTTTATTATTCCTCGGGTAGCTCAACATTCTGGTGGGGCGTTAATGGACGCGTAACTAAAACAAATCGTGAAATTAAGTAAACAAGTACTGATGAATTTGAACTCACTGGAACGTCCAAAGCACTCACTTTATGAGAGGAAGCTCAAAAGTTCTGCTACATGTCTTGATTACAGAGCCCAACGCCAACGGGAACACCTCTATCAACCACGGTGAGATAACGTTCTTTTATTATTCCTCGGGTAGCTCAACATTCTGGTGGGGCGTTAATGGACGCGTAACTAAAACAAATCGTGAAATTAAGTAAACAAGTACTGATGAATTTGAACTCACTGGACCGTCCAAAGCACTCACTTTATGAGAGGAAGCTCAAAAGTTCTGCTACATGTCTTGATTACAGAGCCCAACGCCAACGGGAACACCTCTATCAACCACGGTGAGATAACGTTCTTTTATTATTCCTCGGGTAGCTCAACATTCTGGTGGGGCGTTAATGGACGCGTAACTAAAACAAATCGTGAAATTAAGTAAACAAGTACTGATGAATTTGAACTCACTGGAACGTCCAAAGCACTCACTTTATGAGAGGAAGCTCAAAAGTTCTGCTACATGTCTTGATTACAGAGCCCAACGCCAACGGGAACACCTCTATCAACCACGGTGCGATAACGTTCTTTTATTATTCCTCGGGTAGCTCAACATTCTGGTGGGGCGTTAATGGACGCGTAACTAAAACAAATCGTGAAATTAAGTAAACAAGTACTGATGAATGTGAACTCACTGGGACGTCAAAGCACTCACTTTATGAGAGGAAGCTCAAAAGTTCTGCTACATGTCTTGATTACAGAGCCCAACGCCAACGGGAACACCTCTATCAACGACGGTGCGATAACGTTCTTTTATTATTCCTCGGGTAGCTCAACATTCTGGTGGGGCGTTAATGGACGCGTAACTAAAACAAATCGTGAAATTAAGTAAACAAGTACTGATGAATTTGAACTCACTGGAACGTCCAAAGCACTCACTTTATGAGAGGAAGCTCAAAAGTTCTGCTACATGTCTTGATTACAGAGCCCAACGCCAACGGGAACACCTCTATCAACGACGGTGCGATAACGTTCTTTTATTATTCCTCGGGTAGCTCAACATTCTGGTGGGGCGTTAATGGACGCGTAACTAAAACAAATCGTGAAATTAAGTAAACAAGTACTGATGAATTTGAACTCACTGGACCGTCCAAAGCACTCACTTTATGAGAGGAAGCTCAAAAGTTCTGCTACATGTCTTGATTACAGAGCCCAACGCCAACGGGAACACCTCTATCAACCACGGTGAGATAACGTTCTTTTATTATTCCTCGGGTAGCTCAACATTCTGGTGGGGCGTTAATGGACGCGTAACTAAAACAAATCGTGAAATTAAGTAAACAAGTACTGATGAATTTGAACTCACTGGAACGTCCAAAGCACTCACTTTATGAGAGGAAGCTCAAAAGTTCTGCTACATGTCTTGATTACAGAGCCCAACGCCAACGGGAACACCTCTATCAACCACGGTGCGATAACGTTCTTTTATTATTCCTCGGGTAGCTCAACATTCTGGTGGGGCGTTAATGGACGCGTAACTAAAACAAATCGTGAAATTAAGTAAACAAGTACTGATGAATGTGAACTCACTGGGACGTCAAAGCACTCACTTTATGAGAGGAAGCTCAAAAGTTCTGCTACATGTCTTGATTACAGAGCCCAACGCCAACGGGAACACCTCTATCAACGACGGTGCGATAACGTTCTTTTATTATTCCTCGGGTAGCTCAACATTCTGGTGGGGCGTTAATGGACGCGTAACTAAAACAAATCGTGAAATTAAGTAAACAAGTACTGATGAATTTGAACTCACTGGAACGTCCAAAGCACTCACTTTATGAGAGGAAGCTCAAAAGTTCTGCTACATGTCTTGATTACAGAGCCCAACGCCAACGGGAACACCTCTATCAACCACGGTGAGATAACGTTCTTTTATTATTCCTCGGGTAGCTCAACATTCTGGTGGGGCGTTAATGGACGCGTAACTAAAACAAATCGTGAAATTAAGTAAACAAGTACTGATGAATTTGAACTCACTGGACCGTCCAAAGCACTCACTTTATGAGAGGAAGCTCAAAAGTTCTGCTACATGTCTTGATTACAGAGCCCAACGCCAACGGGAACACCTCTATCAACCACGGTGAGATAACGTTCTTTTATTATTCCTCGGGTAGCTCAACATTCTGGTGGGGCGTTAATGGACGCGTAACTAAAACAAATCGTGAAATTAAGTAAACAAGTACTGATGAATTTGAACTCACTGGAACGTCCAAAGCACTCACTTTATGAGAGGAAGCTCAAAAGTTCTGCTACATGTCTTGATTACAGAGCCCAACGCCAACGGGAACACCTCTATCAACCACGGTGCGATAACGTTCTTTTATTATTCCTCGGGTAGCTCAACATTCTGGTGGGGCGTTAATGGACGCGTAACTAAAACAAATCGTGAAATTAAGTAAACAAGTACTGATGAATGTGAACTCACTGGGACGTCAAAGCACTCACTTTATGAGAGGAAGCTCAAAAGTTCTGCTACATGTCTTGATTACAGAGCCCAACGCCAACGGGAACACCTCTATCAACGACGGTGCGATAACGTTCTTTTATTATTCCTCGGGTAGCTCAACATTCTGGTGGGGCGTTAATGGACGCGTAACTAAAACAAATCGTGAAATTAAGTAAACAAGTACTGATGAATTTGAACTCGCTGGAACGTCCAAAGCACTCACTTTATGAGAGGAAGCTCAAAAGTTCTGCTACATGTCTTGATTACAGAGCCCAACGCCAACGGGAACACCTCTATCAACGACGGTGCGATAACGTTCTTTTATTATTCCTCGGGTAGCTCAACATTCTGGTGGGGCGTTAATGGACGCGTAACTAAAACAAATCGTGAAATTAAGTAAACAAGTACTGATGAATTTGAACTCACTGGAACGTCCAAAGCACTCACTTTATGAGAGGAAGCCCAAAAGTTCTCCTACATGTCTTGATTACAGAGCCCAACGCCAACGGGAACACCTCTATCAACGACGGTGCGATAACGTTCTTTTATTATTCCTCGGGTAGCTCAACATTCTGGTGGGGCGTTAATGGACGCGTAACTAAAACAAATCGTGAAATTAAGTAAACAAGTACTGATGAATTTGAACTCACTGGAACGTCCAAAGCACTCACTTTATGAGAGGATGCTCAAAAGTTCTGCTACATGTCTTGATTACAGAGCCCAACGCCAACGGGAACACCTCTATCAACCACGGTGAGATAACGTTCTTTTATTATTCCTCGGGTAGCTCAACATTCTGGTGGGGCGTTAATGGACGCGTAACTAAAACAAATCGTGAAATTAAGTAAACAAGTACTGATGAATTTGAACTCACTGGAACGTCCAAAGCACTCACTTTATGAGAGGAAGCTCAAAAGTTCTGCTACATGTCTTGATTACAGAGCCCAACGCCAACGGGAACACCTCTATCAACGACGGTGCGATAACGTTCTTTTATTATTCCTCGGGTAGCTCAACATTCTGGTGGGGCGTTAATGGACGCGTAACTAAAACAAATCGTGAAATTAAGTAAACAAGTACTGATGAATTTGAACTCACTGGACCGTCCAAAGCACTCACTTTATGAGAGGAAGCTCAAAAGTTCTGCTACATGTCTTGATTACAGAGCCCAACGCCAACGGGAACACCTCTATCAACCACGGTGAGATAACGTTCTTTTATTATTCCTCGGGTAGCTCAACATTCTGGTGGGGCGTTACTGGACGCGTAACTAAAACAAATCGTGAAATTAAGTAAACAAGTACTGATGAATTTGAACTCACTGGAACGTCCAAAGCACTCACTTTATGAGAGGAAGCTCAAAAGTTCTGCTACATGTCTTGATTACAGAGCCCAACGCCAACGGGAACACCTCTATCAACGACGGTGCGATAACGTTCTTTTATTATTCCTCGGGTAGCTCAACATTCTGGTGGGGCGTTAATGGACGCGTAACTAAAACAAATCGTGAAATTAAGTAAACAAGTACTGATGAATTTGAACTCACTGGAACGTCCAAAGCACTCACTTTATGAGAGGAAGCTCAAAAGTTCTGCTACATGTCTTGATTACAGAGCCCAACGCCAACGGGAACACCTCTATCAACGACGGTGCGATAACGTTCTTTTATTATTCCTCGGGTAGCTCAACATTCTCGTGGGGCGTTAATGGACGCGTAACTAAAACAAATCGTGAAATTAGTAAACAAATACTGATGAATTTGAACTCACTGGAACGTCCAAAGCACTCACTTTATGAGAGGAAGCTCAAAAGTTCTGCTACATGTCTTGATTACAGAGCCCAACGCCAACAGGAACACCTCTATCAACCACGGTGAGATAACGTTCTTTTATTATTCCTCGGGTAGCTCAACATTCTTGTGGGGCGTTAATGGACGCGTAACTAAAACAAATCGTGAAATTAAGTAAACAAGTACTGATGAATTTGAACTCACTGGAACGTCCAAAGCACTCACTTTATGAGAGGAAGCTCAAAAGTTCTGCTACATGTCTTGATTACAGAGCCCAACGCCAACGGGAACACCTCTATCAACCACGGTGAGATAACGTTCTTTTATTATTCCTCGGGTAGCTCAACATTCTTGTGGGGCGTTAATGAACGCGTAACTAAAACAAATCGTGAAATTAAGTAAACAAGTACTGATGAATTTGAACTCACTGGAACGTCCAAAGCACTCACTTTATGAGAGGAAGCTCAAAAGTTCTGCTACATGTCTTGATTACAGAGCCCAACGCCAACGGGAACACCTCTATCAACCACGGTGCGATAACGTTCTTTTATTATTCCTCGGGTAGCTCAACATTCTGGTGGGGCGTTAATGGACGCGTAACTAAAACAAATCGTGAAATTAAGTAAACAAGTACTGATGAATTTGAACTCACTGGAACGTCCAAAGCACTCACTTTATGAGAGGAAGCTCAAAAGTTCTGCTACATGTCTTGATTACAGAGCCCAACGCCAACGGGAACACCTCTATCAACGACGGTGCGATAACGTTCTTTTATTATTCCTCGGGTACCTCAACATTCTGGTGGGGCGTTAATGGACGCGTAACTAAAACAAATCGTGAAATTAAGTAAACAAGTACTAATGAATTTGAGCTCACTGGAACGTCCAAAGCACTCACTTTATGAGAGGAAGCTCAAAAGTTCTGCTACATGTCTTGATTACAGAGCCCAACGCCAACGGGAACACCTCTATCAACCACGGTGCGATAACGTTCTTTTATTATTCCTCGGGTAGCTCAACATTCTTGTGGGGCGTTAATGGACGCGTAACTAAAACAAATCGTGAAATTAAGTAGACAAGTACTAATGAATTTGAGCTCACTGGAACGTCCAAAGCACTCACTTTATGAGAGGAAGCTCAAAAGTTCTGCTACATGTCTTGATTACAGAGCCCAACGCCAACGGGAACACCTCTATCAACCACGGTGCGATAACGTTCTTTTATTATTCCTCGGGTAGCTCAACATTCTGGTGGGGCGTTAATGGACGCGTAACTAAAACAAATCGTGAAATTAAGTAAACAAGTACTGATGAATTTGAACTCACTGGAACGTCCAAAGCACTCACTTTATGAGAGGAAGCTCAAAAGTTCTGCTAGATGTCTTGATTACAGAGCCCAACGCCAACGGGAACACCTCTATCAACGACGGTGCGATAACGTTCTTTTATTATTCCTCGGGTAGCTCAACATTCTGGTGGGGCGTTAATGGACGCGTAACTAAAACAAATCGTGAAATTAAGTAAACAAGTACTGACGAATTTGAACTCACTGGAACGTCCAAAGCACTCACTTTATGAGAGGAAGCTCAAAAGTTCTGCTACATGTCTTGATTACAGAGCCCAACGCCAACGGGAACACCTCTATCAACCACGGTGCGATAACGTTCTTTTATTATTCCTCGGGTAGCTCAACATTCTTGTGGGGCGTTAATGGACGCGTAACTAAAACAAATCGTGAAATTAAGTAAACAAGTACTGATGAATTTGAACTCACTGGAACGTCCAAAGCACTCACTTTATGAGAGGAAGCTCAAAAGTTCTGCTACATGTCTTGATTACAGAGCCCAACGCCAACGGGAACACCTCTATCAACCACGGTGCGATAACGTTCTTTTATTATTCCTCGGGTAGCTCAACATTCTTGTGGGGCGTTAATGGACGCGTAACTAAAACAAATCGTGAAATTAAGTAAACAAGTACTGATGAATTTGAACTCACTGGAACGTCCAAAGCACTCACTTTATGAGAGGAAGCTCAAAAGTTCTGCTACATGTCTTGATTACAGAGCCCAACGCCAACGGGAACACCTCTATCAACCACGGTGCGATAACGTTCTTTTATTATTCCTCGGGTAGCTCAACATTCTGGTGGGGCGTTAATGGACGCGTAACTAAAACAAATCGTGAAATTAAGTAAACAAGTACTGATGAATTTGAACTCACTGGAACGTCCAAAGCACTCACTTTATGAGAGGAAGCTCAAAAGTTCTGCTACATGTCTTGATTACAGAGCCCAACGCCAACGGGAACACCTCTATCAACGACGGTGCGATAACGTTCTTTTATTATTCCTCGGGTAGCTCAACATTCTGGTGGGGCGTTAATGGACGCGTAACTAAAACAAATCGTGAAATTAAGTAAACAAGTACTGACGAATTTGAACTCACTGGAACGTCCAAAGCACTCACTTTATGAGAGGAAGCTCAAAAGTTCTGCTACATGTCTTGATTACAGAGCCCAACGCCAACGGGAACACCTCTATCAACCACGGTGCGATAACGTTCTTTTATTATTCCTCGGGTAGCTCAACATTCTTGTGGGGCGTTAATGGACGCGTAACTAAAACAAATCGTGAAATTAAGTAAACAAGTACTGATGAATTTGAACTCACTGGAACGTCCAAAGCACTCACTTTATGAGAGGAAGCTCAAAAGTTCTGCTACATGTCTTGATTACAGAGCCCAACGCCAACGGGAACACCTCTATCAACCACGGTGCGATAACGTTCTTTTATTATTCCTCGGGTAGCTCAACATTCTTGTGGGGCGTTAATGGACGCGTAACTAAAACAAATCGTGAAATTAAGTAAACAAGTACTGATGAATTTGAACTCACTGGAACGTCCAAAGCACTCACTTTATGAGAGGAAGCTCAAAAGTTCTGCTACATGTCTTGATTACAGAGCCCAACGCCAACGGGAACACCTCTATCAACGACGGTGCGATAACGTTCTTTTATTATTCCTCGGGTAGCTCAACGTTCTGGTGGGGCGTTAATGGACGCGTAACTAAAACAAATCGTGAAATTAAGTAAACAAGTACTGATGAATTTGAACTCACTGGAACGTCCAAAGCACTCACTTTATGAGAGGAAGCCCAAAAGTTCTGCTACATGTCTTGATTACAGAGCCCAACGCCAACGGGAACACCTCTATCAACGACGGTGCGATAACGTTCTTTTATTATTCCTCGGGTAGCTCAACATTCTGGAGGGGCGTTAATGGACGCGTAACTAAAACAAATCGTGAAATTAAGTAAACAAGTACTGATGAATTTGAACTCACTGGAACGTCCAAAGCACTCACTTTATGAGAGGAAGCTCAAAAGTTCTGCTACATGTCTTGATTACAGAGCCCAACGCCAACGGGAACACCTCTATCAACGACGGTGCGATAACGTTCTTTTATTATTCCTCGGGTAGCTCAACATTCTGGTGGGGCGTTAATGGACGCGTAACTAAAACAAATCGTGAAATTAAGTAAACAAGTACTGATGAATTTGAACTCACTGGAACGTCCAAAGCACTCACTTTATGAGAGGAAGCTCAAAAGTTCTGCTACATGTCTTGATTACAGAGCCCAACGCCAACGGGAACACCTCTATCAACGACGGTGCGATAACGTTCTTTTATTATTCCTCGGGTAGCTCAACATTCTCGTGGGGCGTTAATGGACGCGTAACTAAAACAAATCGTGAAATTAGTAAACAAGTACTGATGAATTTGAACTCACTGGAACGTCCAAAGCACTCACTTTATGAGAGGAAGCTCAAAAGTTCTGCTACATGTCTTGATTACAGAGCCCAACGCCAACGGGAACACCTCTATCAACGACGGTGCGATAACGTTCTTTTATTATTCCTCGGGTAGCTCAACATTCTGGTGGGGCGTTAATGGACGCGTAACTAAAACAAATCGTGAAATTAAGTAAACAAGTACTGATGAATTTGAACTCACTGGAACGTCCAAAGCACTCACTTTATGAGAGGAAGCTCAAAAGTTCTGCTACATGTCTTGATTACAGAGCCCAACGCCAACGGGAACACCTCTATCAACCACGGTGAGATAACGTTCTTTTATTATTCCTCGGGTAGCTCAACATTCTGGTGGGGCGTTAATGGACGCGTAACTAAAACAAATCGTGAAATTAAGTAAACAAGTACTGATGAATTTGAACTCACTGGAACGTCCAAAGCACTCACTTTATGAGAGGAAGCTCAAAAGTTCTGCTACATGTCTTGATTACAGAGCCCAACGCCAACGGGAACACCTCTATCAACGACGGTGCGATAACGTTCTTTTATTATTCCTCGGGTAGCTCAACATTCTGGTGGGGCGTTAATGGACGCGTAACTAAAACAAATCGTGAAATTAAGTAAACAAGTACTGATGAATTTGAACTCACTGGAACGTCCAAAGCACTCACTTTATGAGAGGAAGCTCAAAAGTTCTGCTACATGTCTTGATTACAGAGCCCAACGCCAACGGGAACACCTCTATCAACCACGGTGAGATAACGTTCTTTTATTATTCCTCGGGTAGCTCAACATTCTGGTGGGGCGTTAATGGACGCGTAACTAAAACAAATCGTGAAATTAAGTAAACAAGTACTGATGAATTTGAACTCACTGGAACGTCCAAAGCACTCACTTTATGAGAGGAAGCTCAAAAGTTCTGCTACATGTCTTGATTACAGAGCCCAACGCCAACGGGAACACCTCTATCAACGACGGTGCGATAACGTTCTTTTATTATTCCTCGGGTAGCTCAACATTCTTGTGGGGCGTTAATGGACGCGTAACTAAAACAAATCGTGAAATTAAGTAAACAAGTACTGATGACTTTGAACTCACTGGAACGTCCAAAGCACTCACTTTATGAGAGGAAGCTCAAAAGTTCTGCTACATGTCTTGATTACAGAGCCCAACGCCAACGGGAACACCTCTATCAACGACGGTGCGATAACGTTCTTTTATTATTCCTCGGGTAGCTCAACATTCTTGTGGGGCGTTAATGGACGCGTAACTAAAACAAATCGTGAAATTAAGTAAACAAGTACTGATGAATTTGAACTCACTGGAACGTCCAAAGCACTCACTTTATGAGAGGAAGCTCGAAAGTTCTGCTACATGTCTTGATTACAGAGCCCAACGCCAACGGGAACACCTCTATCAACCACGGTGCGATAACGTTCTTTTATTATTCCTCGGGTAGCTCAACATTCTGGTGGGGCGTTAATGGACGCGTAACTAAAACAAATCGTGAAATTAAGTAAACAAGTACTGATGAATTTGAACTCACTGGAACGTCCAAAGCACTCACTTTATGAGAGGAAGCTCAAAAGTTCTGCTACATGTCTTGATTACAGAGCCCAACGCCAACGGGAACACCTCTATCAACGACGGTGCGATAACGTTCTTTTATTATTCCTCGGGTAGCTCAACATTCTTGTGGGGCGTTAATGGACGCGTAACTAAAGCAAATCGTGAAATTAAGTAAACAAGTACTGATGAATTTGAACTCACTGGAACGTCCAAAGCACTCACTTTATGAGAGGAAGCTCAAAAGTTCTGCTACATGTCTTGATTACAGAGCCCAACGCCAACGGGAACACCTCTATCAACCACGGTGAGATAACGTTCTTTTATTATTCCTCGGGTAGCTCAACATTCTTGTGGGGCGGTAATGGAGGCGTAACTAAAGCAAATCGTGAAATTAAGTAAACAAGTACTGATGAATTTGAACCCACTGGAACGTCCAAAGCACTCACTTTATGAGAGGAAGCTCAAAAGTTCTGCTACATGTCTTGATTACAGAGCCCAACGCCAACGGGAACACCTCTATCAACGACGGTGCGATAACGTTCTTTTATTATTCCTCGGGTAGCTCAACATTCTTGTGGGGCGTTAATGGACGCGTAACTAAAGCAAATCGTGAAATTAAGTAAACAAGTACTGATGAATTTGAACTCACTGGAACGTCCAAAGCACTCACTTTATGAGAGGAAGCTCAAAAGTACTGCTACATGTCTTGATTACAGAGCCCAACGCCAACGGGAACACCTCTATCAACCACGGTGCGATAACGTTCTTTTATTATTCCTCGGGTAGCTCAACATTCTGGTGGGGCGTTAATGGACGCGTAACTAAAACAAATCGTGAAATTAAGTAAACAAGTACTGATGAATTTGAACTCACTGGAACGTCCAAAGCACTCACTTTATGAGAGGAAGCTCAAAAGTTCTGCTACATGTCTTGATTACAGAGCCCAACGCCAACGGGAACACCTCTATCAACGACGGTGCGATAACGTTCTTTTATTATTCCTCGGGTAGCTCAACATTCTGGTGGGGCGTTAATGGACGCGTAACTAAAACAAATCGTGAAATTAAGTAAACAAGTACTGATGAATTTGAACTCACTGGAACGTCCAAAGCACTCACTTTATGAGAGGAAGCTCAAAAGTTCTGCTACATGTCTTGATTACAGAGCCCAACGCCAACGGGAACACCTCTATCAACCACGGTGAGATAACGTTCTTTTATTATTCCTCGGGTAGCTCAACATTCTGGTGGGGCGTTAATGGACGCGTAACTAAAACAAATCGTGAAATTAAGTAAACAAGTACTGATGAATTTGAACTCACTGGAACGTCCAAAGCACTCACTTTATGAGAGGAAGCTCAAAAGTTCTGCTACATGTCTTGATTACAGAGCCCAACGCCAACGGGAACACCTCTATCAACGACGGTGCGATAACGTTCTTTTATTATTCCTCGGGTAGCTCAACATTCTTGTGGGGCGTTAATGGACGCGTAACTAAAACAAATCGTGAAATTAAGTAAACAAGTACTGATGAATTTGAACTCACTGGAACGTCCAAAGCACTCACTTTATGAGAGGAAGCTCAAAAGTTCTGCTACATGTCTTGATTACAGAGCCCAACGCCAACGGGAACACCTCTATCAACGACGGTGCGATAACGTTCTTTTATTATTCCTCGGGTAGCTCAACATTCTTGTGGGGCGTTAATGGACGCGAAACTAAAACAAATCGTGAAATTAAGTAAACAAGTACTGATGAATTTGAACTCACTGGAACGTCCAAAGCACTCACTTTATGAGAGGAAGCTCAAAAGTTCTGCTACATGTCTTGATTACAGAGCCCAACGCCAACGGGAACACCTCTATCAACCACGGTGCGATAACGTTCTTTTATTATTCCTCGGGTAGCTCAACATTCTGGTGGGGCGTTAATGGACGCGTAACTAAAACAAATCGTGAAATTAAGTAAACAAGTACTGATGAATTTGAACTCACTGGAACGTCCAAAGCACTCACTTTATGAGAGGAAGCTCAAAAGTTCTGCTACATGTCTTGATTACAGAGCCCAACGCCAACGGGAACACCTCTATCAACGACGGTGCGATAACGTTCTTTTATTATTCCTCGGGTAGCTCAACATTCTGGTGGGGCGTTAATGGACGCGTAACTAAAGCAAATCGTGAAATTAAGTAAACAAGTACTGATGAATTTGAACTCACTGGAACGTCCAAAGCACTCACTTTATGAGAGGAAGCTCAAAAGTTCTGCTACATGTCTTGATTACAGAGCCCAACGCCAACGGGAACACCTCTATCAACCACGGTGAGATAACGTTCTTTTATTATTCCTCGGGTAGCTCAACATTCTGGTGGGGCGTTAATGGACGCGTAACTAAAACAAATCGTGAAATTAAGTAAACAAGTACTGATGAATTTGAACTCACTGGAACGTCCAAAGCACTCACTTTATGAGAGGAAGCTCAAAAGTTCTGCTACATGTCTTGATTACAGAGCCCAACGCCAACGGGAACACCTCTATCAACGACGGTGCGATAACGTTCTTTTATTATTCCTCGGGTAGCTCAACATTCTTGTGGGGCGTTAATGGACGCGTAACTAAAGCAAATCGTGAAATTAAGTAAACAAGTACTGATGAATTTGAACTCACTGGAACGTCCAAAGCACTCACTTTATAAGAGGAAGCTCAAAAGTTCTGCTACATGTCTTGATTACAGAGCCCAACGCCAACGGGAACACCTCTATCAACCACGGTGCGATAACGTTCTTTTATTATTCCTCGGGTAGCTCAACATTCTGGTGGGGCGTTAATGGACGCGTAACTAAAACAAATCGTGAAATTAAGTAAACAAGTACTGATGAATTTGAACTCACTGGAACGTCCAAAGCACTCACTTTATGAGAGGAAGCTCAAAAGTTCTGCTACATGTCTTGATTACAGAGCCCAACGCCAACGGGAACACCTCTATCAACGACGGTGCGATAACGTTCTTTTATTATTCCTCGGGTAGCTCAACATTCTGGTGGGGCGTTAATGGACGCGTAACTAAAACAAATCGTGAAATTAAGTAAACAAGTACTGATGAATTTGAACTCACTGGAACGTCCAAAGCACTCCCTTTATGAGAGGAAGCTCAAAAGTTCTGCTACATGTCTTGATTACAGAGCCCAACGCCAACGGGAACACCTCTATCAACGACGGTGCGATAACGTTCTTTTATTATTCCTCGGGTAGCTCAACATTCTTGTGGGGCGTTAATGGACGCGTAACTAAAACAAATCGTGAAATTAAGTAAACAAGTACTGATGAATTTGAACTCACTGGAACGTCCAAAACACTCACTTTATGAGAGGAAGCTCAAAAGTTCTGCTACATGTCTTGATTACAGAGCCCAACGCCAACGGGAACACCTCTATCAACGACGGTGCGATAACGTTCTTTTATTATTCCTCGGGTAGCTCAACATTCTGGTGGGGCGTTAATGGACGCGTAACTAAAACAAATCGTGAAATTAAGTAAACAAGTACTGATGAATTTGAACTCACTGGAACGTCCAAAGCACTCCCTTTATGAGAGGAAGCTCAAAAGTTCTGCTACATGTCTTGATTACAGAGCCCAACGCCAACGGGAACACCTCTATCAACGACGGTGCGATAACGTTCTTTTATTATTCCTCGGGTAGCTCAACATTCTGGTGGGGCGTTAATGGACGCGTAACTAAAACAAATCGTGAAATTAAGTAAACAAGTACTGATGAATTTGAACTCACTGGAACGTCCAAAGCACTCACTTTATGAGAGGAAGCTCAAAAGTTCTGCTACATGTCTTGATTACAGAGCCCAACGCCAACGGGAACACCTCTATCAACGACGGTGCGATAACGTTCTTTTATTATTCCTCGGGTAGCTCAACATTCTTGTGGGGCGTTAATGGACGCGAAACTAAAACAAATCGTGAAATTAAGTAAACAAGTACTGATGAATTTGAACTCACTGGAACGTCCAAAACACTCACTTTATGAGAGGAAGCTCAAAAGTTCTGCTACATGTCTTGATTACAGAGCCCAACGCCAACGGGAACACCTCTATCAACCACGGTGCGATAACGTTCTTTTATTATTCCTCGGGTAGCTCAACATTCTTGTGGGGCGTTAATGGACGCGTAACTAAAACAAATCGTGAAATTAAGTAAACAAGTACTGATGAATTTGAACTCACTGGAACGTCCAAAGCACTCACTTTATGAGAGGAAGCTCAAAAGTTCTGCTACATGTCTTGATTACAGAGCCCAACGCCAACGGGAACACCTCTATCAACGACGGTGCGATAACGTTCTTTTATTATTCCTCGGGTAGCTCAACATTCTTGTGGGGCGTTAATGGACGCGTAACTAAAACAAATCGTGAAATTAAGTAAACAAGTACTGATGAATTTGAACTCACTGGAACGTCCAAAGCACTCCCTTTATGAGAGGAAGCTCAAAAGTTCTGCTACATGTCTTGATTACAGAGCCCAACGCCAACGGGAACACCTCTATCAACGACGGTGCGATAACGTTCTTTTATTATTCCTCGGGTAGCTCAACATTCTGGTGGGGCGTTAATGGACGCGTAACTAAAACAAATAGTGAAATTAAGTAAACAAGTACTGATGAATTGGAACTCACTGGAACGTCCAAAGCACTCCCTTTATGAGAGGAAGCTCAAAAGTTCTGCTACATGTCTTGATTACAGAGCCCAACGCCAACGGGAACACCTCTATCAACGACGGTGCGATAACGTTCTTTTATTATTCCTCGGGTAGCTCAACATTCTGGTGGGGCGTTAATGGACGCGTAACTAAAACAAATCGTGAAATTAAGTAAACAAGTACTGATGAATTTGAACTCACTGGAACGTCCAAAGCACTCCCTTTATGAGAGGAAGCTCAAAAGTTCTGCTACATGTCTTGATTACAGAGCCCAACGCCAACGGGAACACCTCTATCAACGACGGTGCGATAACGTTCTTTTATTATTCCTCGGGTAGCTCAACATTCTGGTGGGGCGTTAATGGACGCGTAACTAAAACAAATCGTGAAATTAAGTAAACAAGTACTGATGAATTTGAACTCACTGGAACGTCCAAAGCACTCCCTTTATGAGAGGAAGCTCAAAAGTTCTGCTACATGTCTTGATTACAGAGCCCAACGCCAACGGGAACACCTCTATCAACGACGGTGCGATAACGTTCTTTTATTATTCCTCGGGTAGCTCAACATTCTGGTGGGGCGTTAATGGACGCGTAACTAAAACAAATCGTGAAATTGAGTAAACAAGTACTGATGAATTTGAACTCACTGGAACGTCCAAAGCACTCCCTTTATGAGAGCAAGCTCAAACGTTCTGCTACATGTCTTGATTACAGAGCCCAACACCAACGGGAACACCTCTATCAACGACGGTGCGATAACGTTCTTTTATTATTCCTCGGGTAGCTCAACATTCTGGTGGCGCGTTAATGGACGCGTAACTAAAACAAATCGTGAAATTAAGTAAACAAGTACTGATGAATTTGAACTCACTGGAACGTCCAAAGCACTCCCTTTATGAGAGCAAGCTCAAAAGTTCTGCTACATGTCTTGATTACAGAGCCCAACACCAACGGGAACACCTCTATCAACGACGGTGCGATAACGTTCTTTTATTATTCCTCGGGTAGCTCAACATTCTGGTGGCGCGTTAATGGACGCGTAACTAAAACAAATCGTGAAATTAAGTAAACAAGTACTGATGAATTTGAACTCACTGGAACGTCCAAAGCACTCCCTTTATGAGAGGAAGCTCAAAAGTTCTGCTACATGTCTTGATTACAGAGCCCAACGCCAACGGGAACACCTCTATCAACGACGGTGCGATAACGTTCTTTTATTATTCCTCGGGTAGCTCAACATTCTGGTGGGGCGTTAATGGACGCGTAACTAAAACAAATCGTGAAATTAAGTAAACAAGTACGGATGAATTTGAACTCACTGGAACGTCCAAAGCACTCCCTTTATGAGAGCAAGCTCAAAAGTTCTGCTACATGTCTTGATTACAGAGCCCAACACCAACGGGAACACCTCTATCAACGACGGTGCGATAACGTTCTTTTATTATTCCTCGGGTAGCTCAACATTCTTGTGGGGCGTTAAAGGACGCGTAACTAAAACAAATCGTGAAATTAAGTAAACAAGTACGGATGAATTTGAACTCACTGGAACGTCCAAAGCACTCACTTTATGAGAGGAAGCTCAAAAGTTCTGCTACATGTCTTGATTACAGAGCCCAACGCCAACGGGAACACCTCTATCAAGCACGGTGCGATAACGTTCTTTTATTATTCCTCGGGTAGCTCAACATTCTGGTGGGGCGTTAATGGACGCGTAACTAAAACAAATCGTGAAATTAAGTAAACAAGTACGGATGAATTTGAACTCACTGGAACGTCCAAAGCACTCCCTTTATGAGAGCAAGCTCAAAAGTTCTGCTACATGTCTTGATTACAGAGCCCAACACCAACGGGAACACCTCTATCAACGACGGTGCGATAACGTTCTTTTATTATTCCTCGGGTAGCTCAACATTCTTGTGGGGCGTTAATGGACGCGTAACTAAAACAAATCGTGAAATTAAGTAAACAAGTACTGATGAATTTGAACTCACTGGAACGTCCAAAGCACTCCCTTTATGAGAGGAAGCTCAAAAGTTCTGCTACATGTCTTGATTACAGAGCCCAACGCCAACGGGAACACCTCTATCAACGACGGTGCGATAACGTTCTTTTATTATTCCTCGGGTAGCTCAACATTCTGGTGGGGCGTTAATGGACGCGTAACTAAAACAAATCGTGAAATTGAGTAAACAAGTACTGATGAATTTGAACTCACTGGAACGTCCAAAGCACTCCCTTTATGAGAGCAAGCTCAAACGTTCTGCTACATGTCTTGATTACAGAGCCCAACACCAACGGGAACACCTCTATCAACGACGGTGCGATAACGTTCTTTTATTATTCCTCGGGTAGCTCAACATTCTGGTGGCGCGTTAATGGACGCGTAACTAAAACAAATCGTGAAATTAAGTAAACAAGTACTGATGAATTTGAACTCACTGGAACGTCCAAAGCACTCCCTTTATGAGAGCAAGCTCAAACGTTCTGCTACATGTCTTGATTACAGAGCCCAACACCAACGGGAACACCTCTATCAACGACGGTGCGATAACGTTCTTTTATTATTCCTCGGGTAGCTCAACATTCTGGTGGCGCGTTAATGGACGCGTAACTAAAACAAATCGTGAAATTAAGTAAACAAGTACTGATGAATTTGAACTCACTGGAACGTCCAAAGCACTCCCTTTATGAGAGGAAGCTCAAAAGTTCTGCTACATGTCTTGATTACAGAGCCCAACACCAACGGGAACACCTCTATCAACGACGGTGCGATAACGATCTTTTATTATTCCTCGGGTAGCTCAACATTCTGGTGGCGCGTTAATGGACGCGTAACTAAAACAAATCGTGAAATTAAGTAAACAAGTACTGATGAATTTGAACTCACTGGAACGTCCAAAGCACTCCCTTTATGAGAGCAAGCTCAAAAGTTCTGCTACATGTCTTGATTACAGAGCCCAACACCAACGGGAACACCTCTATCAACGACGGTGCGATAACGTTCTTTTATTATTCCTCGGGTAGCTCAACATTCTGGTGGCGCGTTAATGGACGCGTAACTAAAACAAATCGTGAAATTAAGTAAACAAGTACTGATGAATTTGAACTCACTGGAACGTCCAAAGCACTCCCTTTATAAGAGGAAGCTCAAAAGTTCTGCTACAAGTCTTGATTACAGAGCCCAACGCCAACGGGAACACCTCTATCAACGACGGTGCGATAACGTTCTTTTATTATTCCTCGGGTAGCTCAACATTCTGGTGGGGCGTTAATGGACGCGTAACTAAAACAAATCGTGAAATTAAGTAAACAAGTACTGATGAATTTGAACTCACTGGAACGTCCAAAGCACTCCCTTTATGAGAGGAAGCTCAAAAGTTCTGCTACATGTCTTGATTACAGAGCCCAACACCAACGGGAACACCTCTATCAACGACGGTGCGATAACGTTCTTTTATTATTCCTCGGGTAGCTCAACATTCTTGTGGGGCGTTAATGGACGCGTAACTAAAACAAATCGTGAAATTAAGTAAACAAGTACGGATGAATTTGAACTCACTGGAACGTCCAAAGCACTCCCTTTATGAGAGGAAGCTCAAAAGTTCTGCTACATGTCTTGATTACAGAGCCCAACGCCAACGGGAACACCTCTATCAACGACGGTGCGATAACGTTCTTTTATTATTCCTCGGGTAGCTCAACATTCTGGTGGGGCGTTAATGGACGCGTAACTAAAACAAATCGTGAAATTAAGTAAACAAGTACGGATGAATTTGAACTCACTGGAACGTCCAAAGCACTCCCTTTATGAGAGCAAGCTCAAAAGTTCTGCTACATGTCTTGATTACAGAGCCCAACGCCAACGGGAACACCTCTATCAAGCACGGTGCGATAACGTTCTTTTATTATTCCTCGGGTAGCTCAACATTCTGGTGGGGCGTTAATGGACGCGTAACTAAAACAAATCGTGAAATTAAGTAAACAAGTACTGATGAATTTGAACTCACTGGAACGTCCAAAGCACTCCCTTTATGAGAGGAAGCTCAAAAGTTCTGCTACATGTCTTGATTACAGAGCCCAACACCAACGGGAACACCTCTATCAACGACGGTGCGATAACGTTCTTTTATTATTCCTCGGGTAGCTCAACATTCTGGTGGGGCGTTAATGGACGCGTAACTAAAACAAATCGTGAAATTAAGTAAACAAGTACGGATGAATTTGAACTCACTGGAACGTCCAAAGCACTCCCTTTATGAGAGCAAGCTCAAAAGTTCTGCTACATGTCTTGATTACAGAGCCCAACGCCAACGGGAACACCTCTATCAACGACGGTGCGATAACGTTCTTTTATTATTCCTCGGGTAGCTCAACATTCTGGTGGGGCGTTAATGGACGCGTAACTAAAACAAATCGTGAAATTAAGTAAGCAAGTACGGATGAATTTGAACTCACTGGAACGTCCAAAGCACTCCCTTTATGAGAGCAAGCTCAAAAGTTCTGCTACATGTCTTGATTACAGAGCCCAACGCCAACGGGAACACCTCTATCAAGCACGGTGCGATAACGTTCTTTTATTATTCCTCGGGTAGCTCAACATTCTGGTGGGGCGTTAATGGACGCGTAACTAAAACAAATCGTGAAATTAAGTAAACAAGTACGGATGAATTTGAACTCACTGGAACGTCCAAAGCACTCCCTTTATGAGAGCAAGCTCAAAAGTTCTGCTACATGTCTTGATTACAGAGCCCAACGCCAACGGGAACACCTCTATCAAGCACGGTGCGATAACGTTCTTTTATTATTCCTCGGGTAGCTCAACATTCTGGTGGGGCGTTAATGGACGCGTAACTAAAACAAATCGTGAAATTAAGTAAACAAGTACTGATGAATTTGAACTCACTGGAACGTCCAAAGCACTCCCTTTATGAGAGGAAGCTCAAAAGTTCTGCTACATGTCTTGATTACAGAGCCCAACACCAACGGGAACACCTCTATCAACGACGGTGCGATAACGTTCTTTTATTATTCCTCGGGTAGCTCAACATTCTGGTGGGGCGTTAATGGACGCGTAACTAAAACAAATCGTGAAATTAAGTAAACAAGTACGGATGAATTTGAACTCACTGGAACGTCCAAAGCACTCCCTTTATGAGAGCAAGCTCAAAAGTTCTGCTACATGTCTTGATTACAGAGCCCAACGCCAACGGGAACACCTCTATCAACGACGGTGCGAAAACGTTCTTTTATTATTCCTCGGGTAGCTCAACATTCTGGTGGGGCGTTAATGGACGCGTAACTAAAACAAATCGTGAAATTAAGTAAACAAGTACGGATGAATTTGAACTCACTGGAACGTCCAAAGCACTCCCTTTATGAGAGCAAGCTCAAAAGTTCTGCTACATGTCTTGATTACAGAGCCCAACGCCAACGGGAACACCTCTATCAAGCACGGTGCGATAACGTTCTTTTATTATTCCTCGGGTAGCTCAACATTCTGGTGGGGCGTTAATGGACGCGTAACTAAAACAAATCGTGAAATTAAGTAAACAAGTACTGATGAATTTGAACTCACTGGAACGTCCAAAGCACTCCCTTTATGAGAGCAAGCTCAAACGTTCTGCTACATGTCTTGATTACAGAGCCCAACGCCAACGGGAACACCTCTATCAACGAGGGTGCGATAACGTTCTTTTATTATTCCTCGGGTAGCTCAACATTCTGGTGGGGCGTTAATGGACGCGTAACTAAAACAAATCGTGAAATTAAGTAAACAAGTACTGATGAATTTGAACTCACTGGAACGTCCAAAGCACTCCCTTTATGAGAGGAAGCTCAAAAGTTCTGCTACATGTCTTGATTACAGAGCCCAACGCCAACGGGAACACCTCTATCAACGACGGTGCGATAACGTTCTTTTATTATTCCTCGGGTAGCTCAACATTCTGGTGGGGCGTTAATGGACGCGTAACTAAAACGAATCGTGAAATTAAGTAAACAAGTACTGATGAATTTGAACTCACTGGAACGTCCAAAGCACTCCCTTTATGAGAGGAAGCTCAAAAGTTCTGCTACTACGTCTTGATTACAGAGCCCAACGCCAACGGGAACACCTCTATCAACGACGGTGCGATAACGTTCTTTTATTATTCCTCGGGTAGCTCAACATTCTGGTGGGGCGTTAATGGACGCGTAACTAAAACAAATCGTGAAATTAAGTAAACAAGTACTGATGAATTTGAACTCACTGGAACGTCCAAAGCACTCCCTTTATGAGAGGAAGCTCAAAAGTTCTGCTACTACGTCTTGATTACAGAGCCCAACGCCAACGGGAACACCTCTATCAACGACGGTGCGATAACGTTCTTTTATTATTCCTCGGGTAGCTCAACATTCTGGTGGGGCGTTAATGGACGCGTAACTAAAACAAATCGTGAAATTAAGTAAACAAGTACTGATGAATTTGAACTCACTGGAACGTCCAAAGCACTCCCTTTATGAGAGGAAGCTCAAAAGTTCTGCTACATGTCTTGATTACAGAGCCCAACGCCAACGGGAACACCTCTATCAACGACGGTGCGATAACGTTCTTTTATTATTCCTCGGGTAGCTCAACATTCTGGTGGGGCGTTAATGGACGCGTAACTAAAACAAATCGTGAAATTAAGTAAACAAGTACTGATGAATTTGAACTCACTGGAACGTCCAAAGCACTCCCTTTATGAGAGGAACCTCAAAAGTTCTGCTACATGTCTTGATTACAGAGCCCAACGCCAACGGGAACACCTCTATCAACGACGGTGCGATAACGTTCTTTTATTATTCCTCGGGTAGCTCAACATTCTTGTGGGGCGTTAATGGACGCGTAACTAAGACAAATCGTGAAATTAAGTAAACAAGTACTGATGAATTTGAACTCACTGGAACGTCCAAAGCACTCACTTTATGAGAGGAAGCTCAAAAGTTCTGCTACTACGTCTTGATTACAGAGCCCAACGCCAACGGGAACACCTCTATCAACCACGGTGCGATAATGTTCTTTTATTATTCCTCGGGTAGCTCAACATTCTTGTGGGGCGTTAATGGACGCGTAACTAAAACAAATCGTGAAATTAAGTAAACAAGTACTGATGAATTTGAACTCACTGGAACGTCCAAAGCACTCACTTTATGAGAGGAAGCTCAAAAGTTCTGCTACACCTCTTGATTACAGAGCCCAACGCCAACGGGAACACCTCTATCAACCACGGTGCGATAATGTTCTTTTATTATTCCTCGGGTAGCTCAACATTCTTGTGGGGCGTTAATGGACGCGTAACTAAAACAAATCGTGAAATTAAGTAAACAAGTACTGATGAATTTGAACTCACTGGAACGTCCAAAGCACTCACTTTATGAGAGGAAGCTCAAACGTTCTGCTACACGTCTTGATTACAGAGCCCAACGCCAACGGGAACACCTCTGTCAACCACGGTGCGATAATGTTCTTTTATTATTCCTCGGGTAGCTCAACATTCTTGTGGGGCGTTAATGGACGCGTAACTAAAACAAATCGTGAAATTAAGTAAACAAGTACGGATGAATTTGAACTCACTGGAACGTCCAAAGCACTCCCTTTATGAGAGCAAGCTCAAAAGTTCTGCTACATGTCTTGATTACAGAGCCCAACGCCAACGGGAACACCTCTATCAAGCACGGTGCGATAACGTTCTTTTATTATTCCTCGGGTAGCTCAACATTCTGGTGGGGCGTTAATGGACGCGTAACTAAAACAAATCGTGAAATTAAGTAAACAAGTACTGATGAATTTGAACTCACTGGAACGTCCAAAGCACTCCCTTTATGAGAGGAAGCTCAAAAGTTCTGCTACATGTCTTGATTACAGAGCCCAACACCAACGGGAACACCTCTATCAACGACGGTGCGATAACGTTCTTTTATTATTCCTCGGGTAGCTCAACATTCTGGTGGGGCGTTAATGGACGCGTAACTAAAACAAATCGTGAAATTAAGTAAACAAGTACGGATGAATTTGAACTCACTGGAACGTCCAAAGCACTCCCTTTATGAGAGCAAGCTCAAAAGTTCTGCTACATGTCTTGATTACAGAGCCCAACGCCAACGGGAACACCTCTATCAAGCACGGTGCGATAACGTTCTTTTATTATTCTTCGGGTAGCTCAACATTCTGGTGGGGCGTTAATGGACGCGTAACTAAAACAAATCGTGAAATTAAGTAAACAAGTACTGATGAATTTGAACTCACTGGAACGTCCAAAGCACTCCCTTTATGAGAGCAAGCTCAAACGTTCTGCTACATGTCTTGATTACAGAGCCCAACGCCAACGGGAACACCTCTATCAACGAGGGTGCGATAACGTTCTTTTATTATTCCTCGGGTAGCTCAACATTCTGGTGGGGCGTTAATGGACGCGTAACTAAAACAAATCGTGAAATTAAGTAAACAAGTACTGATGAATTTGAACTCACTGGAACGTCCAAAGCACTCACTTTATGAGAGGAAGCTCAAAAGTTCTGCTACATGTCTTGATTACAGAGCCCAACGCCAACGGGAACACCTCTATCAACGACGGTGCGATAACGTTCTTTTATTATTCCTCGGGTAGCTCAACATTCTGGTGGGGCGTTAATGGACGCGTAACTAAAACGAATCGTGAAATTAAGTAAACAAGTACTGATGAATTTGAACTCACTGGAACGTCCAAAGCACTCCCTTTATGAGAGGAAGCTCAAAAGTTCTGCTACTACGTCTTGATTACAGAGCCCAACGCCAACGGGAACACCTCTATCAACGACGGTGCGATAACGTTCTTTTATTATTCCTCGGGTAGCTCAACATTCTGGTGGGGCGTTAATGGACGCGTAACTAAAACAAATCGTGAAATTAAGTAAACAAGTACTGATGAATTTGAACTCACTGGAACGTCCAAAGCACTCCCTTTATGAGAGGAAGCTCAAAAGTTCTGCTACTACGTCTTGATTACAGAGCCCAACGCCAACGGGAACACCTCTATCAACGACGGTGCGATAACGTTCTTTTATTATTCCTCGGGTAGCTCAACATTCTGGTGGGGCGTTAATGGACGCGTAACTAAAACAAATCGTGAAATTAAGTAAACAAGTACTGATGAATTTGAACTCACTGGAACGTCCAAAGCACTCCCTTTATGAGAGGAAGCTCAAAAGTTCTGCTACATGTCTTGATTACAGAGCCCAACGCCAACGGGAACACCTCTATCAACGACGGTGCGATAACGTTCTTTTATTATTCCTCGGGTAGCTCAACATTCTAGTGGGGCGTTAATGGACGCGTAACTAAAACAAATCGTGAAATTAAGTAAACAAGTACTGATGAATTTGAACTCACTGGAACGTCCAAAGCACTCCCTTTATGAGAGGAAGCTCAAAAGTTCTGCTACATGTCTTGATTACAGAGCCCAACGCCAACGGGAACACCTCTATCAACGACGGTGCGATAACGTTCTTTTATTATTCCTCGGGTAGCTCAACATTCTTGTGGGGCGTTAATGGACGCGTAACTAAGACAAATCGTGAAATTAAGTAAACAAGTACTGATGAATTTGAACTCACTGGAACGTCCAAAGCACTCACTTTATGAGAGGAAGCTCAAAAGTTCTGCTACTACGTCTTGATTACAGAGCCCAACGCCAACGGGAACACCTCTATCAACCACGGTGCGATAATGTTCTTTTATTATTCCTCGGGTAGCTCAACATTCTTGTGGGGCGTTAATGGACGCGTAACTAAAACAAATCGTGAAATTAAGTAAACAAGTACTGATGAATTTGAACTCACTGGAACGTCCAAAGCACTCACTTTATGAGAGGAAGCTCAAAAGTTCTGCTACACCTCTTGATTACAGAGCCCAACGCCAACGGGAACACCTCTATCAACCACGGTGCGATAATGTTCTTTTATTATTCCTCGGGTAGCTCAACATTCTTGTGGGGCGTTAATGGACGCGTAACTAAAACAAATCGTGAAATTAAGTAAACAAGTACTGATGAATTTGAACTCACTGGAACGTCCAAAGCACTCACTTTATGAGAGGAAGCTCAAAAGTTCTGCTACACGTCTTGATTACAGAGCCCAACGCCAACGGGAACACCTCTATCAAGCACGGTGCGATAACGTTCTTTTATTATTCCTCGGGTAGCTCAACATTCTGGTGGGGCGTTAATGGACGCGTAACTAAAACAAATCGTGAAATTAAGTAAACAAGTACTGATGAATTTGAACTCACTGGAACGTCCAAAGCACTCCCTTTATGAGAGGAAGCTCAAAAGTTCTGCTACATGTCTTGATTACAGAGCCCAACACCAACGGGAACACCTCTATCAACGACGGTGCGATAACGTTCTTTTATTATTCCTCGGGTAGCTCAACATTCTGGTGGGGCGTTAATGGACGCGTAACTAAAACAAATCGTGAAATTAAGTAAACAAGTACGGATGAATTTGAACTCACTGGAACGTCCAAAGCACTCCCTTTATGAGAGCAAGCTCAAAAGTTCTGCTACATGTCTTGATTACAGAGCCCAACGCCAACGGGAACACCTCTATCAACGACGGTGCGATAACGTTCTTTTATTATTCCTCGGGTAGCTCAACATTCTGGTGGGGCGTTAATGGACGCGTAACTAAAACAAATCGTGAAATTAAGTAAACAAGTACGGATGAATTTGAACTCACTGGAACGTCCAAAGCACTCCCTTTATGAGAGCAAGCTCAAAAGTTCTGCTACATGTCTTGATTACAGAGCCCAACGCCAACGGGAACACCTCTATCAAGCACGGTGCGATAACGTTCTTTTATTATTCCTCGGGTAGCTCAACATTCTGGTGGGGCGTTAATGGACGCGTAACTAAAACAAATCGTGAAATTAAGTAAACAAGTACTGATGAATTTGAACTCACTGGAACGTCCAAAGCACTCCCTTTATGAGAGCAAGCTCAAACGTTCTGCTACATGTCTTGATTACAGAGCCCAACGCCAACGGGAACACCTCTATCAACGAGGGTGCGATAACGTTCTTTTATTATTCCTCGGGTAGCTCAACATTCTGGTGGGGCGTTAATGGACGCGTAACTAAAACAAATCGTGAAATTAAGTAAACAAGTACTGATGAATTTGAACTCACTGGAACGTCCAAAGCACTCCCTTTATGAGAGGAAGCTCAAAAGTTCTGCTACATGTCTTGATTACAGAGCCCAACGCCAACGGGAACACCTCTATCAACGACGGTGCGATAACGTTCTTTTATTATTCCTCGGGTAGCTCAACATTCTGGTGGGGCGTTAATGGACGCGTAACTAAAACGAATCGTGAAATTAAGTAAACAAGTACTGATGAATTTGAACTCACTGGAACGTCCAAAGCACTCCCTTTATGAGAGGAAGCTCAAAAGTTCTGCTACTACGTCTTGATTACAGAGCCCAACGCCAACGGGAACACCTCTATCAACGACGGTGCGATAACGTTCTTTTATTATTCCTCGGGTAGCTCAACATTCTGGTGGGGCGTTAATGGACGCGTAACTAAAACAAATCGTGAAATTAAGTAAACAAGTACTGATGAATTTGAACTCACTGGAACGTCCAAAGCACTCCCTTTATGAGAGGAAGCTCAAAAGTTCTGCTACTACGTCTTGATTACAGAGCCCAACGCCAACGGGAACACCTCTATCAACGACGGTGCGATAACGTTCTTTTATTATTCCTCGGGTAGCTCAACATTCTGGTGGGGCGTTAATGGACGCGTAACTAAAACAAATCGTGAAATTAAGTAAACAAGTACTGATGAATTTGAACTCACTGGAACGTCCAAAGCACTCCCTTTATGAGAGGAAGCTCAAAAGTTCTGCTACATGTCTTGATTACAGAGCCCAACGCCAACGGGAACACCTCTATCAACGACGGTGCGATAACGTTCTTTTATTATTCCTCGGGTAGCTCAACATTCTGGTGGGGCGTTAATGGACGCGTAACTAAAACAAATCGTGAAATTAAGTAAACAAGTACTGATGAATTTGAACTCACTGGAACGTCCAAAGCACTCCCTTTATGAGAGGAACCTCAAAAGTTCTGCTACATGTCTTGATTACAGAGCCCAACGCCAACGGGAACACCTCTATCAACGACGGTGCGATAACGTTCTTTTATTATTCCTCGGGTAGCTCAACATTCTTGTGGGGCGTTAATGGACGCGTAACTAAGACAAATCGTGAAATTAAGTAAACAAGTACTGATGAATTTGAACTCACTGGAACGTCCAAAGCACTCACTTTATGAGAGGAAGCTCAAAAGTTCTGCTACTACGTCTTGATTACAGAGCCCAACGCCAACGGGAACACCTCTATCAACCACGGTGCGATAATGTTCTTTTATTATTCCTCGGGTAGCTCAACATTCTTGTGGGGCGTTAATGGACGCGTAACTAAAACAAATCGTGAAATTAAGTAAACAAGTACTGATGAATTTGAACTCACTGGAACGTCCAAAGCACTCACTTTATGAGAGGAAGCTCAAAAGTTCTGCTACACCTCTTGATTACAGAGCCCAACGCCAACGGGAACACCTCTATCAACCACGGTGCGATAATGTTCTTTTATTATTCCTCGGGTAGCTCAACATTCTTGTGGGGCGTTAATGGACGCGTAACTAAAACAAATCGTGAAATTAAGTAAACAAGTACTGATGAATTTGAACTCACTGGAACGTCCAAAGCACTCACTTTATGAGAGGAAGCTCAAACGTTCTGCTACACGTCTTGATTACAGAGCCCAACGCCAACGGGAACACCTCTGTCAACCACGGTGCGATAATGTTCTTTTATTATTCCTCGGGTAGCTCAACATTCTTGTGGGGCGTTAATGGACGCGTAACTAAAACAAATCGTGAAATTAAGTAAACAAGTACGGATGAATTTGAACTCACTGGAACGTCCAAAGCACTCCCTTTATGAGAGCAAGCTCAAAAGTTCTGCTACATGTCTTGATTACAGAGCCCAACGCCAACGGGAACACCTCTATCAAGCACGGTGCGATAACGTTCTTTTATTATTCCTCGGGTAGCTCAACATTCTGGTGGGGCGTTAATGGACGCGTAACTAAAACAAATCGTGAAATTAAGTAAACAAGTACTGATGAATTTGAACTCACTGGAACGTCCAAAGCACTCCCTTTATGAGAGGAAGCTCAAAAGTTCTGCTACATGTCTTGATTACAGAGCCCAACACCAACGGGAACACCTCTATCAACGACGGTGCGATAACGTTCTTTTATTATTCCTCGGGTAGCTCAACATTCTGGTGGGGCGTTAATGGACGCGTAACTAAAACAAATCGTGAAATTAAGTAAACAAGTACGGATGAATTTGAACTCACTGGAACGTCCAAAGCACTCCCTTTATGAGAGCAAGCTCAAAAGTTCTGCTACATGTCTTGATTACAGAGCCCAACGCCAACGGGAACACCTCTATCAAGCACGGTGCGATAACGTTCTTTTATTATTCTTCGGGTAGCTCAACATTCTGGTGGGGCGTTAATGGACGCGTAACTAAAACAAATCGTGAAATTAAGTAAACAAGTACTGATGAATTTGAACTCACTGGAACGTCCAAAGCACTCCCTTTATGAGAGCAAGCTCAAACGTTCTGCTACATGTCTTGATTACAGAGCCCAACGCCAACGGGAACACCTCTATCAACGAGGGTGCGATAACGTTCTTTTATTATTCCTCGGGTAGCTCAACATTCTGGTGGGGCGTTAATGGACGCGTAACTAAAACAAATCGTGAAATTAAGTAAACAAGTACTGATGAATTTGAACTCACTGGAACGTCCAAAGCACTCACTTTATGAGAGGAAGCTCAAAAGTTCTGCTACATGTCTTGATTACAGAGCCCAACGCCAACGGGAACACCTCTATCAACGACGGTGCGATAACGTTCTTTTATTATTCCTCGGGTAGCTCAACATTCTGGTGGGGCGTTAATGGACGCGTAACTAAAACGAATCGTGAAATTAAGTAAACAAGTACTGATGAATTTGAACTCACTGGAACGTCCAAAGCACTCCCTTTATGAGAGGAAGCTCAAAAGTTCTGCTACTACGTCTTGATTACAGAGCCCAACGCCAACGGGAACACCTCTATCAACGACGGTGCGATAACGTTCTTTTATTATTCCTCGGGTAGCTCAACATTCTGGTGGGGCGTTAATGGACGCGTAACTAAAACAAATCGTGAAATTAAGTAAACAAGTACTGATGAATTTGAACTCACTGGAACGTCCAAAGCACTCCCTTTATGAGAGGAAGCTCAAAAGTTCTGCTATTACGTCTTGATTACAGAGCCCAACGCCAACGGGAACACCTCTATCAACGACGGTGCGATAACGTTCTTTTATTATTCCTCGGGTAGCTCAACATTCTGGTGGGGCGTTAATGGACGCGTAACTAAAACAAATCGTGAAATTAAGTAAACAAGTACTGATGAATTTGAACTCACTGGAACGTCCAAAGCACTCCCTTTATGAGAGGAAGCTCAAAAGTTCTGCTACATGTCTTGATTACAGAGCCCAACGCCAACGGGAACACCTCTATCAACGACGGTGCGATAACGTTCTTTTATTATTCCTCGGGTAGCTCAACATTCTAGTGGGGCGTTAATGGACGCGTAACTAAAACAAATCGTGAAATTAAGTAAACAAGTACTGATGAATTTGAACTCACTGGAACGTCCAAAGCACTCCCTTTATGAGAGGAAGCTCAAAAGTTCTGCTACATGTCTTGATTACAGAGCCCAACGCCAACGGGAACACCTCTATCAACGACGGTGCGATAACGTTCTTTTATTATTCCTCGGGTAGCTCAACATTCTTGTGGGGCGTTAATGGACGCGTAACTAAGACAAATCGTGAAATTAAGTAAACAAGTACTGATGAATTTGAACTCACTGGAACGTCCAAAGCACTCACTTTATGAGAGGAAGCTCAAAAGTTCTGCTACTACGTCTTGATTACAGAGCCCAACGCCAACGGGAACACCTCTATCAACCACGGTGCGATAATGTTCTTTTATTATTCCTCGGGTAGCTCAACATTCTTGTGGGGCGTTAATGGACGCGTAACTAAAACAAATCGTGAAATTAAGTAAACAAGTACTGATGAATTTGAACTCACTGGAACGTCCAAAGCACTCACTTTATGAGAGGAAGCTCAAAAGTTCTGCTACACCTCTTGATTACAGAGCCCAACGCCAACGGGAACACCTCTATCAACCACGGTGCGATAATGTTCTTTTATTATTCCTCGGGTAGCTCAACATTCTTGTGGGGCGTTAATGGACGCGTAACTAAAACAAATCGTGAAATTAAGTAAACAAGTACTGATGAATTTGAACTCACTGGAACGTCCAAAGCACTCACTTTATGAGAGGAAGCTCAAAAGTTCTGCTACACGTCTTGATTACAGAGCCCAACGCCAACGGGAACACCTCTGTCAACCACGGTGCGATAATGTTCTTTTATTATTCCTCGGGTAGCTCAACATTCTTGTGGGGCGTTAATGGACGCGTAACTAAAACAAATCGTGAAATTAAGTAAACAAGTACTGATGAATTTGAACTCACTGGAACTTCCAAAGCACTCACTTTATGAGAGGAAGCTCAAACGTTCTGCTACACGTCTTGATTACAGAGCCCAACGCGAACGGGAACACCTCTATCAACCACGGTGCGATAATGTTCTTTTATTATTCCTCGGGTAGCTCAACATTCTTGTGGGGCGTTAATGGACGCGTAACTAAAACAAATCGTGAAATTAAGTAAACAAGTACTGATGAATTTGAACTCACTGGAACGTCCAAAGCACTCACTTTATGAGAGGAAGCTCAAAAGTTCTGCTACTACGTCTTGATTACAGAGCCCAACGCCAACGGGAACACCTCTATCAACCACGGTGCGATAATGTTCTTTTATTATTCCTCGGGTAGCTCAACATTCTTGTGGGGCGTTAATGGACGCGTAACTAAAACAAATCGTGAAATTAAGTAAACAAGTACTGATGAATTTGAACTCACTGGAACGTCCAAAGCACTCACTTTATGAGAGGAAGCTCAAAAGTTCTGCTACATGTCTTGATTACAGAGCCCAACGCCAACGGGAACACCTCTATCAACCACGGTGCGATACTGTTCTTTTATTATTCCTCGGGTAGCTCAACATTCTTGTGGGGCGTTAATGGACGCGTAACTAAAACAAATCGTAAAATTAAGTAAACAAGTACTGATGAATTTGAACTCACTGGAACGTCCAAAGCACTCACTTTATGAGAGGAAGCTCAAAAGTTCTGCTACACGTCTTGATTACAGAGCCCAACGCCAACGGGAACACCTCTATCAACCACGGTGCGATAATGTTCTTTTATTATTCCTCGGGTAGCTCAACATTCTTGTGGGGCGTTAATGGACGCGTAACTAAAACAAATCGTGAAATTAAGTAAACAAGTACTGATGAATTTGAACTCACTGGAACTTCCAAAGCACTCACTTTATGAGAGGAAGCTCAAACGTTCTGCTACACGTCTTGATTACAGAGCCCAACGCGAACGGGAACACCTCTATCAACCACGGTGCGATAATGTTCTTTTATTATTCCTCGGGTAGCTCAACATTCTTGTGGGGCGTTAATGGACGCGTAACTAAAACAAATCGTGAAATTAAGTAAACAAGTACTGATGAATTTGAACTCACTGGAACGTCCAAAGCACTCACTTTATGAGAGGAAGCTCAAAAGTTCTGCTACTACGTCTTGATTACAGAGCCCAACGCCAACGGGAACACCTCTATCAACCACGGTGCGATAATGTTCTTTTATTATTCCTCGGGTAGCTCAACATTCTTGTGGGGCGTTAATGGACGCGTAACTAAAACAAATCGTGAAATTAAGTAAACAAGTACTGATGAATTTGAACTCACTGGAACGTCCAAAGCACTCACTTTATGAGAGGAAGCTCAAAAGTTCTGCTACATGTCTTGATTACAGAGCCCAACGCCAACGGGAACACCTCTATCAACCACGGTGCGATAATGTTCTTTTATTATTCCTCGGGTAGCTCAACATTCTTGTGGGGCGTTAATGGACGCGTAACTAAAACAAATCGTGAAATTAAGTAAACAAGTACTGATGAATTTGAACTCACTGGAACGTCCAAAGCACTCACTTTATGAGAGGAAGCTCAAAAGTTCTGCTACTACGTCTTGATTACAGAGCCCAACGCCAACGGGAACACCTCTATCAACCACGGTGCGATAATGTTCTTTTATTATTCCTCGGGTAGCTCAACATTCTTGTGGGGCGTTAATGGACGCGTAACTAAAACAAATCGTGAAATTAAGTAAACAAGTACTGATGAATTTGAACTCACTGGAACGTCCAAAGCACTCACTTTATGAGAGGAAGCTCAAAAGTTCTGCTACATGTCTTGATTACAGAGCCCAACGCCAACGGGAACACCTCTATCAACCACGGTGCGATAATGTTCTTTTATTATTCCTCGGGTAGCTCAACATTCTTGTGGGGCGTTAATGGACGCGTAACTAAAACAAATCGTGAAATTAAGTAAACAAGTACTGATGAATTTGAACTCACTGGAACGTCCAAAGCACTCACTTTATGAGAGGAAGCTCAAAAGTTCTGCTACACGTCTTGATTACAGAGCCCAACGACAACGGGAACACCTCTATCAACCACGGTGCGATAATGTTCTTTTATTATTCCTCGGGTAGCTCAACATTCTTGTGGGGCGTTAATGGACGCGTAACTAAAGCAAATCGTGAAATTAAGTAAACAAGTACTGATGAATTTGAACTCACTGGAACGTCCAAAGCACTCACTTTATGAGAGGAAGCTCAAAAGTTCTGCTACATGTCTTGATTACAGAGCCCAACGCCAACGGGAACACCTCTATCAACCACGGTGCGATAACGTTCTTTTATTATTCCTCGGGTAGCTCAACATTCTGGTGGGGCGTTAATGGACGCGTAACTAAAACAAATCGTGAAATTAAGTAAACAAGTACTGATGAATTTGAACTCACTGGAACGTCCAAAGCACTCACTTTATGAGAGGAAGCTCAAAAGTTCTGCTACATGTCTTGATTACAGAGCCCAACGCCAACGGGAACACCTCTATCAACGACGGTGCGATAACGTTCTTTTATTATTCCTCGGGTAGCTCAACATTCTGGTGGGGCGTTAATGGACGCGTAACTAAAACAAATCGTGAAATTAAGTAAACAAGTACTGATGAATTTGAACTCACTGGAACGTCCAAAGCACTCCCTTTATGAGAGGAAGCTCAAAAGTTCTGCTACATGTCTTGATTACAGAGCCCAACGCCAACGGGAACACCTCTATCAACGACGGTGCGATAACGTTCTTTTATTATTCCTCGGGTAGCTCAACATTCTTGTGGGGCGTTAATGGACGCGTAACTAAAACAAATCGTGAAATTAAGTAAACAAGTACTGATGAATTTGAACTCACTGGAACGTCCAAAACACTCACTTTATGAGAGGAAGCTCAAAAGTTCTGCTACATGTCTTGATTACAGAGCCCAACGCCAACGGGAACACCTCTATCAACGACGGTGCGATAACGTTCTTTTATTATTCCTCGGGTAGCTCAACATTCTGGTGGGGCGTTAATGGACGCGTAACTAAAACAAATCGTGAAATTAAGTAAACAAGTACTGATGAATTTGAACTCACTGGAACGTCCAAAGCACTCCCTTTATGAGAGGAAGCTCAAAAGTTCTGCTACATGTCTTGATTACAGAGCCCAACGCCAACGGGAACACCTCTATCAACGACGGTGCGATAACGTTCTTTTATTATTCCTCGGGTAGCTCAACATTCTGGTGGGGCGTTAATGGACGCGTAACTAAAACAAATCGTGAAATTAAGTAAACAAGTACTGATGAATTTGAACTCACTGGAACGTCCAAAGCACTCACTTTATGAGAGGAAGCTCAAAAGTTCTGCTACATGTCTTGATTACAGAGCCCAACGCCAACGGGAACACTTCTATCAACGACGGTGCGATAACGTTCTTTTATTATTCCTCGGGTAGCTCAACATTCTTGTGGGGCGTTAATGGACGCGAAACTAAAACAAATCGTGAAATTAAGTAAACAAGTACTGATGAATTTGAACTCACTGGAACGTCCAAAACACTCACTTTATGAGAGGAAGCTCAAAAGTTCTGCTACATGTCTTGATTACAGAGCCCAACGCCAACGGGAACACCTCTATCAACCACGGTGCGATAACGTTCTTTTATTATTCCTCGGGTAGCTCAACATTCTTGTGGGGCGTTAATGGACGCGTAACTAAAACAAATCGTGAAATTAAGTAAACAAGTACTGATGAATTTGAACTCACTGGAACGTCCAAAGCACTCACTTTATGAGAGGAAGCTCAAAAGTTCTGCTACATGTCTTGATTACAGAGCCCAACGCCAACGGGAACACCTCTATCAACGACGGTGCGATAACGTTCTTTTATTATTCCTCGGGTAGCTCAACATTCTTGTGGGGCGTTAATGGACGCGTAACTAAAACAAATCGTGAAATTAAGTAAACAAGTACTGATGAATTTGAACTCACTGGAACGTCCAAAGCACTCCCTTTATGAGAGGAAGCTCAAAAGTTCTGCTACATGTCTTGATTACAGAGCCCAACGCCAACGGGAACACCTCTATCAACGACGGTGCGATAACGTTCTTTTATTATTCCTCGGGTAGCTCAACATTCTGGTGGGGCGTTAATGGACGCGTAACTAAAACAAATAGTGAAATTAAGTAAACAAGTACTGATGAATTGGAACTCACTGGAACGTCCAAAGCACTCCCTTTATGAGAGGAAGCTCAAAAGTTCTGCTACATGTCTTGATTACAGAGCCCAACGCCAACGGGAACACCTCTATCAACGACGGTGCGATAACGTTCTTTTATTATTCCTCGGGTAGCTCAACATTCTGGTGGGGCGTTAATGGACGCGTAACTAAAACAAATCGTGAAATTAAGTAAACAAGTACTGATGAATTTGAACTCACTGGAACGTCCAAAGCACTCCCTTTATGAGAGGAAGCTCAAAAGTTCTGCTACATGTCTTGATTACAGAGCCCAACGCCAACGGGAACACCTCTATCAACGACGGTGCGATAACGTTCTTTTATTATTCCTCGGGTAGCTCAACATTCTGGTGGGGCGTTAATGGACGCGTAACTAAAACAAATCGTGAAATTAAGTAAACAAGTACTGATGAATTTGAACTCACTGGAACGTCCAAAGCACTCCCTTTATGAGAGGAAGCTCAAAAGTTCTGCTACATGTCTTGATTACAGAGCCCAACGCCAACGGGAACACCTCTATCAACGACGGTGCGATAACGTTCTTTTATTATTCCTCGGGTAGCTCAACATTCTGGTGGGGCGTTAATGGACGCGTAACTAAAACAAATCGTGAAATTGAGTAAACAAGTACTGATGAATTTGAACTCACTGGAACGTCCAAAGCACTCCCTTTATGAGAGCAAGCTCAAACGTTCTGCTACATGTCTTGATTACAGAGCCCAACACCAACGGGAACACCTCTATCAACGACGGTGCGATAACGTTCTTTTATTATTCCTCGGGTAGCTCAACATTCTGGTGGCGCGTTAATGGACGCGTAACTAAAACAAATCGTGAAATTAAGTAAACAAGTACTGATGAATTTGAACTCACTGGAACGTCCAAAGCACTCCCTTTATGAGAGCAAGCTCAAAAGTTCTGCTACATGTCTTGATTACAGAGCCCAACACCAACGGGAACACCTCTATCAACGACGGTGCGATAACGTTCTTTTATTATTCCTCGGGTAGCTCAACATTCTGGTGGCGCGTTAATGGACGCGTAACTAAAACAAATCGTGAAATTAAGTAAACAAGTACTGATGAATTTGAACTCACTGGAACGTCCAAAGCACTCCCTTTATGAGAGGAAGCTCAAAAGTTCTGCTACATGTCTTGATTACAGAGCCCAACGCCAACGGGAACACCTCTATCAACGACGGTGCGATAACGTTCTTTTATTATTCCTCGGGTAGCTCAACATTCTGGTGGGGCGTTAATGGACGCGTAACTAAAACAAATCGTGAAATTAAGTAAACAAGTACGGATGAATTTGAACTCACTGGAACGTCCAAAGCACTCCCTTTATGAGAGCAAGCTCAAAAGTTCTGCTACATGTCTTGATTACAGAGCCCAACACCAACGGGAACACCTCTATCAACGACGGTGCGATAACGTTCTTTTATTATTCCTCGGGTAGCTCAACATTCTTGTGGGGCGTTAAAGGACGCGTAACTAAAACAAATCGTGAAATTAAGTAAACAAGTACGGATGAATTTGAACTCACTGGAACGTCCAAAGCACTCACTTTATGAGAGGAAGCTCAAAAGTTCTGCTACATGTCTTGATTACAGAGCCCAACGCCAACGGGAACACCTCTATCAAGCACGGTGCGATAACGTTCTTTTATTATTCCTCGGGTAGCTCAACATTCTGGTGGGGCGTTAATGGACGCGTAACTAAAACAAATCGTGAAATTAAGTAAACAAGTACGGATGAATTTGAACTCACTGGAACGTCCAAAGCACTCCCTTTATGAGAGCAAGCTCAAAAGTTCTGCTACATGTCTTGATTACAGAGCCCAACACCAACGGGAACACCTCTATCAACGACGGTGCGATAACGTTCTTTTATTATTCCTCGGGTAGCTCAACATTCTTGTGGGGCGTTAATGGACGCGTAACTAAAACAAATCGTGAAATTAAGTAAACAAGTACTGATGAATTTGAACTCACTGGAACGTCCAAAGCACTCCCTTTATGAGAGGAAGCTCAAAAGTTCTGCTACATGTCTTGATTACAGAGCCCAACGCCAACGGGAACACCTCTATCAACGACGGTGCGATAACGTTCTTTTATTATTCCTCGGGTAGCTCAGCATTCTGGTGGGGCGTTAATGGACGCGTAACTAAAACAAATCGTGAAATTGAGTAAACAAGTACTGATGAATTTGAACTCACTGGAACGTCCAAAGCACTCCCTTTATGAGAGCAAGCTCAAACGTTCTGCTACATGTCTTGATTACAGAGCCCAACACCAACGGGAACACCTCTATCAACGACGGTGCGATAACGTTCTTTTATTATTCCTCGGGTAGCTCAACATTCTGGTGGCGCGTTAATGGACGCGTAACTAAAACAAATCGTGAAATTAAGTAAACAAGTACTGATGAATTTGAACTCACTGGAACGTCCAAAGCACTCCCTTTATGGGAGCAAGCTCAAACGTTCTGCTACATGTCTTGATTACAGAGCCCAACACCAACGGGAACACCTCTATCAACGACGGTGCGATAACGTTCTTTTATTATTCCTCGGGTAGCTCAACATTCTGGTGGCGCGTTAATGGACGCGTAACTAAAACAAATCGTGAAATTAAGTAAACAAGTACTGATGAATTTGAACTCACTGGAACGTCCAAAGCACTCCCTTTATGAGAGGAAGCTCAAAAGTTCTGCTACATGTCTTGATTACAGAGCCCAACGCCAACGGGAACACCTCTATCAACGACGGTGCGATAACGTTCTTTTATTATTCCTCGGGTAGCTCAACATTCTGGTGGGGCGTTAATGGACGCGTAACTAAAACAAATAGTGAAATTAAGTAAACAAGTACTGATGAATTGGAACTCACTGGAACGTCCAAAGCACTCCCTTTATGAGAGGAAGCTCAAAAGTTCTGCTACATGTCTTGATTACAGAGCCCAACGCCAACGGGAACACCTCTATCAACGACGGTGCGATAACGTTCTTTTATTATTCCTCGGGTAGCTCAACATTCTGGTGGGGCGTTAATGGACGCGTAACTAAAACAAATCGTGAAATTAAGTAAACAAGTACTGATGAATTTGAACTCACTGGAACGTCCAAAGCACTCCCTTTATGAGAGGAAGCTCAAAAGTTCTGCTACATGTCTTGATTACAGAGCCCAACGCCAACGGGAACACCTCTATCAACGACGGTGCGATAACGTTCTTTTATTATTCCTCGGGTAGCTCAACATTCTGGTGGGGCGTTAATGGACGCGTAACTAAAACAAATCGTGAAATTAAGTAAACAAGTACTGATGAATTTGAACTCACTGGAACGTCCAAAGCACTCCCTTTATGAGAGGAAGCTCAAAAGTTCTGCTACATGTCTTGATTACAGAGCCCAACGCCAACGGGAACACCTCTATCAACGACGGTGCGATAACGTTCTTTTATTATTCCTCGGGTAGCTCAACATTCTGGTGGGGCGTTAATGGACGCGTAACTAAAACAAATCGTGAAATTGAGTAAACAAGTACTGATGAATTTGAACTCACTGGAACGTCCAAAGCACTCCCTTTATGAGAGCAAGCTCAAACGTTCTGCTACATGTCTTGATTACAGAGCCCAACACCAACGGGAACACCTCTATCAACGACGGTGCGATAACGTTCTTTTATTATTCCTCGGGTAGCTCAACATTCTGGTGGCGCGTTAATGGACGCGTAACTAAAACAAATCGTGAAATTAAGTAAACAAGTACTGATGAATTTGAACTCACTGGAACGTCCAAAGCACTCCCTTTATGAGAGCAAGCTCAAAAGTTCTGCTACATGTCTTGATTACAGAGCCCAACACCAACGGGAACACCTCTATCAACGACGGTGCGATAACGTTCTTTTATTATTCCTCGGGTAGCTCAACATTCTGGTGGCGCGTTAATGGACGCGTAACTAAAACAAATCGTGAAATTAAGTAAACAAGTACTGATGAATTTGAACTCACTGGAACGTCCAAAGCACTCCCTTTATGAGAGGAAGCTCAAAAGTTCTGCTACATGTCTTGATTACAGAGCCCAACGCCAACGGGAACACCTCTATCAACGACGGTGCGATAACGTTCTTTTATTATTCCTCGGGTAGCTCAACATTCTGGTGGGGCGTTAATGGACGCGTAACTAAAACAAATCGTGAAATTAAGTAAACAAGTACGGATGAATTTGAACTCACTGGAACGTCCAAAGCACTCCCTTTATGAGAGCAAGCTCAAAAGTTCTGCTACATGTCTTGATTACAGAGCCCAACACCAACGGGAACACCTCTATCAACGACGGTGCGATAACGTTCTTTTATTATTCCTCGGGTAGCTCAACATTCTTGTGGGGCGTTAAAGGACGCGTAACTAAAACAAATCGTGAAATTAAGTAAACAAGTACGGATGAATTTGAACTCACTGGAACGTCCAAAGCACTCACTTTATGAGAGGAAGCTCAAAAGTTCTGCTACATGTCTTGATTACAGAGCCCAACGCCAACGGGAACACCTCTATCAAGCACGGTGCGATAACGTTCTTTTATTATTCCTCGGGTAGCTCAACATTCTGGTGGGGCGTTAATGGACGCGTAACTAAAACAAATCGTGAAATTAAGTAAACAAGTACGGATGAATTTGAACTCACTGGAACGTCCAAAGCACTCCCTTTATGAGAGCAAGCTCAAAAGTTCTGCTACATGTCTTGATTACAGAGCCCAACACCAACGGGAACACCTCTATCAACGACGGTGCGATAACGTTCTTTTATTATTCCTCGGGTAGCTCAACATTCTTGTGGGGCGTTAATGGACGCGTAACTAAAACAAATCGTGAAATTAAGTAAACAAGTACTGATGAATTTGAACTCACTGGAACGTCCAAAGCACTCCCTTTATGAGAGGAAGCTCAAAAGTTCTGCTACATGTCTTGATTACAGAGCCCAACGCCAACGGGAACACCTCTATCAACGACGGTGCGATAACGTTCTTTTATTATTCCTCGGGTAGCTCAGCATTCTGGTGGGGCGTTAATGGACGCGTAACTAAAACAAATCGTGAAATTGAGTAAACAAGTACTGATGAATTTGAACTCACTGGAACGTCCAAAGCACTCCCTTTATGAGAGCAAGCTCAAACGTTCTGCTACATGTCTTGATTACAGAGCCCAACACCAACGGGAACACCTCTATCAACGACGGTGCGATAACGTTCTTTTATTATTCCTCGGGTAGCTCAACATTCTGGTGGCGCGTTAATGGACGCGTAACTAAAACAAATCGTGAAATTAAGTAAACAAGTACTGATGAATTTGAACTCACTGGAACGTCCAAAGCACTCCCTTTATGGGAGCAAGCTCAAACGTTCTGCTACATGTCTTGATTACAGAGCCCAACACCAACGGGAACACCTCTATCAACGACGGTGCGATAACGTTCTTTTATTATTCCTCGGGTAGCTCAACATTCTGGTGGCGCGTTAATGGACGCGTAACTAAAACAAATCGTGAAATTAAGTAAACAAGTACTGATGAATTTGAACTCACTGGAACGTCCAAAGCACTCCCTTTATGAGAGGAAGCTCAAAAGTTCTGCTACATGTCTTGATTACAGAGCCCAACACCAACGGGAACACCTCTATCAACGACGGTGCGATAACGATCTTTTATTATTCCTCGGGTAGCTCAACATTCTGGTGGCGCGTTAATGGACGCGTAACTAAAACAAATCGTGAAATTAAGTAAACAAGTACTGATGAATTTGAACTCACTGGAACGTCCAAAGCACTCCCTTTATGAGAGCAAGCTCAAAAGTTCTGCTACATGTCTTGATTACAGAGCCCAACACCAACGGGAACACCTCTATCAACGACGGTGCGATAACGTTCTTTTATTATTCCTCGGGTAGCTCAACATTCTGGTGGCGCGTTAATGGACGCGTAACTAAAACAAATCGTGAAATTAAGTAAACAAGTACTGATGAATTTGAACTCACTGGAACGTCCAAAGCACTCCCTTTATGAGAGGAAGCTCAAAAGTTCTGCTACATGTCTTGATTACAGAGCCCAACGCCAACGGGAACACCTCTATCAACGACGGTGCGATAACGTTCTTTTATTATTCCTCGGGTAGCTCAACATTCTGGTGGGGCGTTAATGGACGCGTAACTAAAACAAATCGTGAAATTAAGTAAACAAGTACTGATGAATTTGAACTCACTGGAACGTCCAAAGCACTCCCTTTATGAGAGGAAGCTCAAAAGTTCTGCTACATGTCTTGATTACAGAGCCCAACGCCAACGGGAACACCTCTATCAACGACGGTGCGATAACGTTCTTTTATTATTCCTCGGGTAGCTCAACATTCTGGTGGGGCGTTAATGGACGCGTAACTAAAACAAATCGTGAAATTAAGTAAACAAGTACTGATGAATTTGAACTCACTGGAACGTCCAAAGCACTCACTTTATGAGAGGAAGCTCAAAAGTTCTGCTACATGTCTTGATTACAGAGCCCAACGCCAACGGGAACACTTCTATCAACGACGGTGCGATAACGTTCTTTTATTATTCCTCGGGTAGCTCAACATTCTTGTGGGGCGTTAATGGACGCGAAACTAAAACAAATCGTGAAATTAAGTAAACAAGTACTGATGAATTTGAACTCACTGGAACGTCCAAAACACTCACTTTATGAGAGGAAGCTCAAAAGTTCTGCTACATGTCTTGATTACAGAGCCCAACGCCAACGGGAACACCTCTATCAACCACGGTGCGATAACGTTCTTTTATTATTCCTCGGGTAGCTCAACATTCTTGTGGGGCGTTAATGGACGCGTAACTAAAACAAATCGTGAAATTAAGTAAACAAGTACTGATGAATTTGAACTCACTGGAACGTCCAAAGCACTCACTTTATGAGAGGAAGCTCAAAAGTTCTGCTACATGTCTTGATTACAGAGCCCAACGCCAACGGGAACACCTCTATCAACGACGGTGCGATAACGTTCTTTTATTATTCCTCGGGTAGCTCAACATTCTTGTGGGGCGTTAATGGACGCGTAACTAAAACAAATCGTGAAATTAAGTAAACAAGTACTGATGAATTTGAACTCACTGGAACGTCCAAAGCACTCCCTTTATGAGAGGAAGCTCAAAAGTTCTGCTACATGTCTTGATTACAGAGCCCAACGCCAACGGGAACACCTCTATCAACGACGGTGCGATAACGTTCTTTTATTATTCCTCGGGTAGCTCAACATTCTGGTGGGGCGTTAATGGACGCGTAACTAAAACAAATAGTGAAATTAAGTAAACAAGTACTGATGAATTGGAACTCACTGGAACGTCCAAAGCACTCCCTTTATGAGAGGAAGCTCAAAAGTTCTGCTACATGTCTTGATTACAGAGCCCAACGCCAACGGGAACACCTCTATCAACGACGGTGCGATAACGTTCTTTTATTATTCCTCGGGTAGCTCAACATTCTGGTGGGGCGTTAATGGACGCGTAACTAAAACAAATCGTGAAATTAAGTAAACAAGTACTGATGAATTTGAACTCACTGGAACGTCCAAAGCACTCCCTTTATGAGAGGAAGCTCAAAAGTTCTGCTACATGTCTTGATTACAGAGCCCAACGCCAACGGGAACACCTCTATCAACGACGGTGCGATAACGTTCTTTTATTATTCCTCGGGTAGCTCAACATTCTGGTGGGGCGTTAATGGACGCGTAACTAAAACAAATCGTGAAATTAAGTAAACAAGTACTGATGAATTTGAACTCACTGGAACGTCCAAAGCACTCCCTTTATGAGAGGAAGCTCAAAAGTTCTGCTACATGTCTTGATTACAGAGCCCAACGCCAACGGGAACACCTCTATCAACGACGGTGCGATAACGTTCTTTTATTATTCCTCGGGTAGCTCAACATTCTGGTGGGGCGTTAATGGACGCGTAACTAAAACAAATCGTGAAATTGAGTAAACAAGTACTGATGAATTTGAACTCACTGGAACGTCCAAAGCACTCCCTTTATGAGAGCAAGCTCAAACGTTCTGCTACATGTCTTGATTACAGAGCCCAACACCAACGGGAACACCTCTATCAACGACGGTGCGATAACGTTCTTTTATTATTCCTCGGGTAGCTCAACATTCTGGTGGCGCGTTAATGGACGCGTAACTAAAACAAATCGTGAAATTAAGTAAACAAGTACTGATGAATTTGAACTCACTGGAACGTCCAAAGCACTCCCTTTATGAGAGCAAGCTCAAAAGTTCTGCTACATGTCTTGATTACAGAGCCCAACACCAACGGGAACACCTCTATCAACGACGGTGCGATAACGTTCTTTTATTATTCCTCGGGTAGCTCAACATTCTGGTGGCGCGTTAATGGACGCGTAACTAAAACAAATCGTGAAATTAAGTAAACAAGTACTGATGAATTTGAACTCACTGGAACGTCCAAAGCACTCCCTTTATGAGAGGAAGCTCAAAAGTTCTGCTACATGTCTTGATTACAGAGCCCAACGCCAACGGGAACACCTCTATCAACGACGGTGCGATAACGTTCTTTTATTATTCCTCGGGTAGCTCAACATTCTGGTGGGGCGTTAATGGACGCGTAACTAAAACAAATCGTGAAATTAAGTAAACAAGTACGGATGAATTTGAACTCACTGGAACGTCCAAAGCACTCCCTTTATGAGAGCAAGCTCAAAAGTTCTGCTACATGTCTTGATTACAGAGCCCAACACCAACGGGAACACCTCTATCAACGACGGTGCGATAACGTTCTTTTATTATTCCTCGGGTAGCTCAACATTCTTGTGGGGCGTTAAAGGACGCGTAACTAAAACAAATCGTGAAATTAAGTAAACAAGTACGGATGAATTTGAACTCACTGGAACGTCCAAAGCACTCACTTTATGAGAGGAAGCTCAAAAGTTCTGCTACATGTCTTGATTACAGAGCCCAACGCCAACGGGAACACCTCTATCAAGCACGGTGCGATAACGTTCTTTTATTATTCCTCGGGTAGCTCAACATTCTGGTGGGGCGTTAATGGACGCGTAACTAAAACAAATCGTGAAATTAAGTAAACAAGTACGGATGAATTTGAACTCACTGGAACGTCCAAAGCACTCCCTTTATGAGAGCAAGCTCAAAAGTTCTGCTACATGTCTTGATTACAGAGCCCAACACCAACGGGAACACCTCTATCAACGACGGTGCGATAACGTTCTTTTATTATTCCTCGGGTAGCTCAACATTCTTGTGGGGCGTTAATGGACGCGTAACTAAAACAAATCGTGAAATTAAGTAAACAAGTACTGATGAATTTGAACTCACTGGAACGTCCAAAGCACTCCCTTTATGAGAGGAAGCTCAAAAGTTCTGCTACATGTCTTGATTACAGAGCCCAACGCCAACGGGAACACCTCTATCAACGACGGTGCGATAACGTTCTTTTATTATTCCTCGGGTAGCTCAGCATTCTGGTGGGGCGTTAATGGACGCGTAACTAAAACAAATCGTGAAATTGAGTAAACAAGTACTGATGAATTTGAACTCACTGGAACGTCCAAAGCACTCCCTTTATGAGAGCAAGCTCAAACGTTCTGCTACATGTCTTGATTACAGAGCCCAACACCAACGGGAACACCTCTATCAACGACGGTGCGATAACGTTCTTTTATTATTCCTCGGGTAGCTCAACATTCTGGTGGCGCGTTAATGGACGCGTAACTAAAACAAATCGTGAAATTAAGTAAACAAGTACTGATGAATTTGAACTCACTGGAACGTCCAAAGCACTCCCTTTATGGGAGCAAGCTCAAACGTTCTGCTACATGTCTTGATTACAGAGCCCAACACCAACGGGAACACCTCTATCAACGACGGTGCGATAACGTTCTTTTATTATTCCTCGGGTAGCTCAACATTCTGGTGGCGCGTTAATGGACGCGTAACTAAAACAAATCGTGAAATTAAGTAAACAAGTACTGATGAATTTGAACTCACTGGAACGTCCAAAGCACTCCCTTTATGAGAGGAAGCTCAAAAGTTCTGCTACATGTCTTGATTACAGAGCCCAACGCCAACGGGAACACCTCTATCAACGACGGTGCGATAACGTTCTTTTATTATTCCTCGGGTAGCTCAACATTCTGGTGGGGCGTTAATGGACGCGTAACTAAAACAAATAGTGAAATTAAGTAAACAAGTACTGATGAATTGGAACTCACTGGAACGTCCAAAGCACTCCCTTTATGAGAGGAAGCTCAAAAGTTCTGCTACATGTCTTGATTACAGAGCCCAACGCCAACGGGAACACCTCTATCAACGACGGTGCGATAACGTTCTTTTATTATTCCTCGGGTAGCTCAACATTCTGGTGGGGCGTTAATGGACGCGTAACTAAAACAAATCGTGAAATTAAGTAAACAAGTACTGATGAATTTGAACTCACTGGAACGTCCAAAGCACTCCCTTTATGAGAGGAAGCTCAAAAGTTCTGCTACATGTCTTGATTACAGAGCCCAACGCCAACGGGAACACCTCTATCAACGACGGTGCGATAACGTTCTTTTATTATTCCTCGGGTAGCTCAACATTCTGGTGGGGCGTTAATGGACGCGTAACTAAAACAAATCGTGAAATTAAGTAAACAAGTACTGATGAATTTGAACTCACTGGAACGTCCAAAGCACTCCCTTTATGAGAGGAAGCTCAAAAGTTCTGCTACATGTCTTGATTACAGAGCCCAACGCCAACGGGAACACCTCTATCAACGACGGTGCGATAACGTTCTTTTATTATTCCTCGGGTAGCTCAACATTCTGGTGGGGCGTTAATGGACGCGTAACTAAAACAAATCGTGAAATTGAGTAAACAAGTACTGATGAATTTGAACTCACTGGAACGTCCAAAGCACTCCCTTTATGAGAGCAAGCTCAAACGTTCTGCTACATGTCTTGATTACAGAGCCCAACACCAACGGGAACACCTCTATCAACGACGGTGCGATAACGTTCTTTTATTATTCCTCGGGTAGCTCAACATTCTGGTGGCGCGTTAATGGACGCGTAACTAAAACAAATCGTGAAATTAAGTAAACAAGTACTGATGAATTTGAACTCACTGGAACGTCCAAAGCACTCCCTTTATGAGAGCAAGCTCAAAAGTTCTGCTACATGTCTTGATTACAGAGCCCAACACCAACGGGAACACCTCTATCAACGACGGTGCGATAACGTTCTTTTATTATTCCTCGGGTAGCTCAACATTCTGGTGGCGCGTTAATGGACGCGTAACTAAAACAAATCGTGAAATTAAGTAAACAAGTACTGATGAATTTGAACTCACTGGAACGTCCAAAGCACTCCCTTTATGAGAGGAAGCTCAAAAGTTCTGCTACATGTCTTGATTACAGAGCCCAACGCCAACGGGAACACCTCTATCAACGACGGTGCGATAACGTTCTTTTATTATTCCTCGGGTAGCTCAACATTCTGGTGGGGCGTTAATGGACGCGTAACTAAAACAAATCGTGAAATTAAGTAAACAAGTACGGATGAATTTGAACTCACTGGAACGTCCAAAGCACTCCCTTTATGAGAGCAAGCTCAAAAGTTCTGCTACATGTCTTGATTACAGAGCCCAACACCAACGGGAACACCTCTATCAACGACGGTGCGATAACGTTCTTTTATTATTCCTCGGGTAGCTCAACATTCTTGTGGGGCGTTAAAGGACGCGTAACTAAAACAAATCGTGAAATTAAGTAAACAAGTACGGATGAATTTGAACTCACTGGAACGTCCAAAGCACTCACTTTATGAGAGGAAGCTCAAAAGTTCTGCTACATGTCTTGATTACAGAGCCCAACGCCAACGGGAACACCTCTATCAAGCACGGTGCGATAACGTTCTTTTATTATTCCTCGGGTAGCTCAACATTCTGGTGGGGCGTTAATGGACGCGTAACTAAAACAAATCGTGAAATTAAGTAAACAAGTACGGATGAATTTGAACTCACTGGAACGTCCAAAGCACTCCCTTTATGAGAGCAAGCTCAAAAGTTCTGCTACATGTCTTGATTACAGAGCCCAACACCAACGGGAACACCTCTATCAACGACGGTGCGATAACGTTCTTTTATTATTCCTCGGGTAGCTCAACATTCTTGTGGGGCGTTAATGGACGCGTAACTAAAACAAATCGTGAAATTAAGTAAACAAGTACTGATGAATTTGAACTCACTGGAACGTCCAAAGCACTCCCTTTATGAGAGGAAGCTCAAAAGTTCTGCTACATGTCTTGATTACAGAGCCCAACGCCAACGGGAACACCTCTATCAACGACGGTGCGATAACGTTCTTTTATTATTCCTCGGGTAGCTCAGCATTCTGGTGGGGCGTTAATGGACGCGTAACTAAAACAAATCGTGAAATTGAGTAAACAAGTACTGATGAATTTGAACTCACTGGAACGTCCAAAGCACTCCCTTTATGAGAGCAAGCTCAAACGTTCTGCTACATGTCTTGATTACAGAGCCCAACACCAACGGGAACACCTCTATCAACGACGGTGCGATAACGTTCTTTTATTATTCCTCGGGTAGCTCAACATTCTGGTGGCGCGTTAATGGACGCGTAACTAAAACAAATCGTGAAATTAAGTAAACAAGTACTGATGAATTTGAACTCACTGGAACGTCCAAAGCACTCCCTTTATGGGAGCAAGCTCAAACGTTCTGCTACATGTCTTGATTACAGAGCCCAACACCAACGGGAACACCTCTATCAACGACGGTGCGATAACGTTCTTTTATTATTCCTCGGGTAGCTCAACATTCTGGTGGCGCGTTAATGGACGCGTAACTAAAACAAATCGTGAAATTAAGTAAACAAGTACTGATGAATTTGAACTCACTGGAACGTCCAAAGCACTCCCTTTATGAGAGGAAGCTCAAAAGTTCTGCTACATGTCTTGATTACAGAGCCCAACACCAACGGGAACACCTCTATCAACGACGGTGCGATAACGATCTTTTATTATTCCTCGGGTAGCTCAACATTCTGGTGGCGCGTTAATGGACGCGTAACTAAAACAAATCGTGAAATTAAGTAAACAAGTACTGATGAATTTGAACTCACTGGAACGTCCAAAGCACTCCCTTTATGAGAGCAAGCTCAAAAGTTCTGCTACATGTCTTGATTACAGAGCCCAACACCAACGGGAACACCTCTATCAACGACGGTGCGATAACGTTCTTTTATTATTCCTCGGGTAGCTCAACATTCTGGTGGCGCGTTAATGGACGCGTAACTAAAACAAATCGTGAAATTAAGTAAACAAGTACTGATGAATTTGAACTCACTGGAACGTCCAAAGCACTCCCTTTATGAGAGGAAGCTCAAAAGTTCTGCTACATGTCTTGATTACAGAGCCCAACGCCAACGGGAACACCTCTATCAACGACGGTGCGATAACGTTCTTTTATTATTCCTCGGGTAGCTCAACATTCTGGTGGGGCGTTAATGGACGCGTAACTAAAACAAATCGTGAAATTAAGTAAACAAGTACGGATGAATTTGAACTCACTGGAACGTCCAAAGCACTCCCTTTATGAGAGCAAGATCAAAAGTTCTGCTACATGTCTTGATTACAGAGCCCAACACCAACGGGAACACCTCTATCAACGACGGTGCGATAACGTTCTTTTATTATTCCTCGGGTAGCTCAACATTCTTGTGGGGCGTTAATGGACGCGTAACTAAAACAAATCGTGAAATGAAGTAAACAAGTACGGATGAATTTGAACTCACTGGAACGTCCAAAGCACTCCCTTTATGAGAGGAAGCTCAAAAGTTCTGCTACATGTCTTGATTACAGAGCCCAACGCCAACGGGAACACCTCTATCAACGACGGTGCGATAACGTTCTTTTATTATTCCTCGGGTAGCTCAACATTCTGGTGGGGCGTTAATGGACGCGTAACTAAAACAAATCGTGAAATTAAGTAAACAAGTACTGATGAATTTGAACTCACTGGAACGTCCAAAGCACTCCCTTTATGAGAGGAAGCTCAAAAGTTCTGCTACATGTCTTGATTACAGAGCCCAACACCAACGGGAACACCTCTATCAACGACGGTGCGATAACGTTCTTTGATTATTCCTCGGGTAGCTCAACATTCTTGTGGGGCGTTAATGGACGCGTAACTAAAACAAATCGTGAAATTAAGTAAACAAGTACGGATGAATTTGAACTCACTGGAACGTCCAAAGCACTCCCTTTATGAGAGGAAGCTCAAAAGTTCTGCTACATGTCTTGATTACAGAGCCCAACGCCAACGGGAACACCTCTATCAACGACGGTGCGATAACGTTCTTTTATTATTCCTCGGGTAGCTCAACATTCTGGTGGGGCGTTAATGGACGCGTAACTAAAACAAATCGTGAAATTAAGTAAACAAGTACGGATGAATTTGAACTCACTGGAACGTCCAAAGCACTCCCTTTATGAGAGCAAGCTCAAAAGTTCTGCTACATGTCTTGATTACAGAGCCCAACGCCAACGGGAACACCTCTATCAACGACGGTGCGATAACGTTCTTTTATTATTCCTCGGGTAGCTCAACATTCTGGTGGGGCGTTAATGGACGCGTAACTAAAACAAATCGTGAAATTAAGTAAACAAGTACGGATGAATTTGAACTCACTGGAACGTCCAAAGCACTCCCTTTATGAGAGGAAGCTCAAAAGTTCTGCTACATGTCTTGATTACAGAGCCCAACGCCAACGGGAACACCTCTATCAACGACGGTGCGATAACGTTCTTTTATTATTCCTCGGGTAGCTCAACATTCTGGTGGGGCGTTAATGGACGCGTAACTAAAACAAATCGTGAAATTAAGTAAACAAGTACGGATGAATTTGAACTCACTGGAACGTCCAAAGCACTCCCTTTATGAGAGCAAGCTCAAAAGTTTTGCTACATGTCTTGATTACAGAGCCCAACGCCAACGGGAACACCTCTATCAAGCACGGTGCGATAACGTTCTTTTATTATTCCTCGGGTAGCTCAACATTCTGGTGGGGCGTTAATGGACGCGTAACTAAAACAAATCGTGAAATTAAGTAAACAAGTACTGATGAATTTGAACTCACTGGAACGTCCAAAGCACTCCCTTTATGAGAGGAAGCTCAAAAGTTCTGCTACATGTCTTGATTACAGAGCCCAACACCAACGGGAACACCTCTATCAACGACGGTGCGATAACGTTCTTTATTATTCCTCGGGTAGCTCAACATTCTGGTGGGGCGTTAATGGACGCGTAACTAAAACAAATCGTGAAATTAAGTAAACAAGTACGGATGAATTTGAACTCACTGGAACGTCCAAAGCACTCCCTTTATGAGAGCAAGCTCAAAAGTTCTGCTACATGTCTTGATTACAGAGCCCAACGCCAACGGGAACACCTCTATCAACGACGGTGCGATAACGTTCTTTTATTATTCCTCGGGTAGCTCAACATTCTGGTGGGGCGTTAATGGACGCGTAACTAAAACAAATCGTGAAATTAAGTAAAGAAGTACGGATGAATTTGAACTCACTGGAACGTCCAAAGCACTCCCTTTATGAGAGCAAGCTCAAAAGTTCTGCTACATGTCTTGTTTACAGAGCCCAACGCCAACGGGAACACCTCAATCAAGCACGGTGCGATAACGTTCTTTTATTATTCCTCGGGTAGCTCAACATTCTGGTGGGGCGTTAATGGACGCGTAACTAAAACAAATCGTGAAATTAAGTAAACAAGTACGGATGAATTTGAACTCACTGGAACGTCCAAAGCACTCCCTTTATGAGAGCAAGCTCAAAAGTTCTGCTACATGTCTTGATTACAGAGCCCAACGCCAACGGGAACACCTCTATCAAGCACGGTGCGATAACGTTCTTTTATTATTCCTCGGGTAGCTCAACATTCTGGTGGGGCGTTAATGGACGCGTAACTAAAACAAATCGTGAAATTAAGTAAACAAGTACTGATGAATTTGAACTCACTGGAACGTCCAAAGCACTCCCTTTATGAGAGGAAGCTCAAAAGTTCTGCTACATGTCTTGATTACAGAGCCCAACACCAACGGGAACACCTCTATCAACGACGGTGCGATAACGTTCTTTTATTATTCCTCGGGTAGCTCAACATTCTGGTGGGGCGTTAATGGACGCGTAACTAAAACAAATCGTGAAATTAAGTAAACAAGTACGGATGAATTTGAACTCACTGGAACGTCCAAAGCACTCCCTTTATGAGAGCAAGCTCAAAAGTTCTGCTACATGTCTTGATTACAGAGGCCAACGCCAACGGGAACACCTCTATCAACGACGGTGCGATAACGTTCTTTTATTATTCCTCGGGTAGCTCAACATTCTGGTGGGGCGTTAATGGACGCGTAACTAAAACAAATCGTGAAATTAAGTAAACAAGTACGGATGAATTTGAACTCACTGGAACGTCCAAAGCACTCCCTTTATGAGAGCAAGCTCAAAAGTTCTGCTACATGTCTTGATTACAGAGCCCAACGCCAACGGGAACACCTCTATCAAGCACGGTGCGATAACGTTCTTTTATTATTCCTCGGGTAGCTCAACATTCTGGTGGGGCGTTAATGGACGCGTAACTAAAACAAATCGTGAAATTAAGTAAACAAGTACTGATGAATTTGAACTCACTGGAACGTCCAAAGCACTCCCTTTATGAGAGCAAGCTCAAACGTTCTGCTACATGTCTTGATTACAGAGCCCAACGCCAACGGGAACACCTCTATCAACGAGGGTGCGATAACGTTCTTTTATTATTCCTCGGGTAGCTCAACATTCTGGTGGGGCGTTAATGGACGCGTAACTAAAACAAATCGTGAAATTAAGTAAACAAGTACTGATGAATTTGAACTCACTGGAACGTCCAAAGCACTCCCTTTATGAGAGGAAGCTCAAAAGTTCTGCTACATGTCTTGATTACAGAGCCCAACGCCAACGGGAACACCTCTATCAACGACGGTGCGATAACGTTCTTTTATTATTCCTCGGGTAGCTCGACATTCTGGTGGGGCGTTAATGGACGCGTAACTAAAACGAATCGTGAAATTAAGTAAACAAGTACTGATGAATTTGAACTCACTGGAACGTCCAAAGCACTCCCTTTATGAGAGGAAGCTCAAAAGTTCTGCTACTACGTCTTGATTACAGAGCCCAACGCCAACGGGAACACCTCTATCAACGACGGTGCGATAACGTTCTTTTATTATTCCTCGGGTAGCTCAACATTCTGGTGGGGCGTTAATGGACGCGTAACTAAAACAAATCGTGAAATTAAGTAAACAAGTACTGATGAATTTGAACTCACTGCAACGTCCAAAGCACTCCCTTTATGAGAGGAAGCTCAAAAGTTCTGCTACTACGTCTTGATTACAGAGCCCAACGCCAACGGGAACACCTCTATCAACGACGGTGCGATAACGTTCTTTTATTATTCCTCGGGTAGCTCAACATTCTGGTGGGGCGTTAATGGACGCGTAACTAAAACAAATCGTGAAATTAAGTAAACAAGTACTGATGAATTTGAACTCACTGGAACGTCCAAAGCACTCCCTTTATGAGAGGAAGCTCAAAAGTTCTGCTACATGTCTTGATTACAGAGCCCAACGCCAACGGGAACACCTCTATCAACGACGGTGCGATAACGTTCTTTTATTATTCCTCGGGTAGCTCAACATTCTGGTGGGGCGTTAATGGACGCGTAACTAAAACAAATCGTGAAATTAAGTAAACAAGTACTGATGAATTTGAACTCACTGGAACGTCCAAAGCACTCCCTTTATGAGAGGAAGCTCAAAAGTTCTGCTACATGTCTTGATTACAGAGCCCAACGCCAACGGGAACACCTCTATCAACGACGGTGCGATAACGTTCTTTTATTATTCCTCGGGTAGCTCAACATTCTTGTGGGGCGTTAATGGACGCGTAACTAAGACAAATCGTGAAATTATGTAAACAAGTACTGATGAATTTGAACTCACTGGAACGTCCAAAGCACTCACTTTATGAGAGGAAGCTCAAAAGTTCTGCTACTACGTCTTGATTACAGAGCCCAACGCCAACGGGAACACCTCTATCAACGACGGTGCGATAACGTTCTTTTATTATTCCTCGGGTAGCTCAACATTCTGGTGGGGCGTTAATGGACGCGTAACTAAAACAAATCGTGAAATTAAGTAAACAAGTACTGATGAATTTGAACTCACTGGAACGTCCAAAGCACTCCCTTTATGAGAGGAAGCTCAAAAGTTCTGCTACATGTCTTGATTACAGAGCCCAACGCCAACGGGAACACCTCTATCAACGACGGTGCGATAACGTTCTTTTATTATTCCTCGGGTAGCTCAACATTCTGGTGGGGCGTTAATGGACGCGTAACTAAAACAAATCGTGAAATTAAGTAAACAAGTACTGATGAATTTGAACTCACTGGAACGTCCAAAGCACTCCCTTTATGAGAGGAAGCTCAAAAGTTCTGCTACATGTCTTGATTACAGAGCCCAACGCCAACGGGAACACCTCTATCAACGACGGTGCGATAACGTTCTTTTATTATTCCTCGGGTAGCTCAACATTCTTGTGGGGCGTTAATGGACGCGTAACTAAGACAAATCGTGAAATTAAGTAAACAAGTACTGATGAATTTGAACTCACTGGAACGTCCAAAGCACTCACTTTATGAGAGGAAGCTCAAAAGTTCTGCTACTACGTCTTGATTACAGAGCCCAACGCCAACGGGAACACCTCTATCAACCACGGTGCGATAATGTTCTTTTATTATTCCTCGGGTAGCTCAACATTCTTGTGGGGCGTTAATGGACGCGTAACTAAAACAAATCGTGAAATTAAGTAAACAAGTACTGATGAATTTGAACTCACTGGAACGTCCAAAGCACTCACTTTATGAGAGGAAGCTCAAAAGTTCTGCTACACCTCTTGATTACAGAGCCCAACGCCAACGGGAACACCTCTATCAACCACGGTGCGATAATGTTCTTTTATTATTCCTCGGGTAGCTCAACATTCTTGTGGGGCGTTAATGGACGCGTAACTAAAACAAATCGTGAAATTAAGTAAACAAGTACTGATGAATTTGAACTCACTGGAACGTCCAAAGCACTCACTTTATGAGAGGAAGCTCAAAAGTTCTGCTACACGTCTTGATTACAGAGCCCAACGCCAACGGGAACACCTCTGTCAACCACGGTGCGATAATGTTCTTTTATTATTCCTCGGGTAGCTCAACATTCTTGTGGGGCGTTAATGGACGCGTAACTAAAACAAATCGTGAAATTAAGTAAACAAGTACGGATGAATTTGAACTCACTGGAACGTCCAAAGCACTCCCTTTATGAGAGCAAGCTCAAAAGTTCTGCTACATGTCTTGATTACAGAGCCCAACGCCAACGGGAACACCTCTATCAAGCACGGTGCGATAACGTTCTTTTATTATTCCTCGGGTAGCTCAACATTCTGGTGGGGCGTTAATGGACGCGTAACTAAAACAAATCGTGAAATTAAGTAAACAAGTACTGATGAATTTGAACTCACTGGAACGTCCAAAGCACTCACTTTATGAGAGGAAGCTCAAAAGTTCTGCTACACCTCTTGATTACAGAGCCCAACGCCAACGGGAACACCTCTATCAACGACGGTGCGATAACGTTCTTTTATTATTCCTCGGGTAGCTCAACATTCTGGTGGGGCGTTAATGGACGCGTAACTAAAACAAATCGTGAAATTAAGTAAACAAGTACGGATGAATTTGAACTCACTGGAACGTCCAAAGCACTCCCTTTATGAGAGCAAGCTCAAAAGTTCTGCTACATGTCTTGATTACAGAGCCCAACGCCAACGGGAACACCTCTATCAACGACGGTGCGATAACGTTCTTTTATTATTCCTCGGGTAGCTCAACATTCTGGTGGGGCGTTAATGGACGCGTAACTAAAACAAATCGTGAAATTAAGTAAACAAGTACGGATGAATTTGAACTCACTGGAACGTCCAAAGCACTCCCTTTATGAGAGCAAGCTCAAAAGTTCTGCTACATGTCTTGATTACAGAGCCCAACGCCAACGGGAACACCTCTATCAAGCACGGTGCGATAACGTTCTTTTATTATTCCTCGGGTAGCTCAACATTCTGGTGGGGCGTTAATGGACGCGTAACTAAAACAAATCGTGAAATTAAGTAAACAAGTACTGATGAATTTGAACTCACTGGAACGTCCAAAGCACTCCCTTTATGAGAGCAAGCTCAAACGTTCTGCTACATGTCTTGATTACAGAGCCCAACGCCAACGGGAACACCTCTATCAACGAGGGTGCGATAACGTTCTTTTATTATTCCTCGGGTAGCTCAACATTCTGGTGGGGCGTTAATGGACGCGTAACTAAAACAAATCGTGAAATTAAGTAAACAAGTACTGATGAATTTGAACTCACTGGAACGTCCAAAGCACTCCCTTTATGAGAGGAAGCTCAAAAGTTCTGCTACATGTCTTGATTACAGAGCCCAACGCCAACGGGAACACCTCTATCAACGACGGTGCGATAACGTTCTTTTATTATTCCTCGGGTAGCTCAACATTCTGGTGGGGCGTTAATGGACGCGTAACTAAAACGAATCGTGAAATTAAGTAAACAAGTACTGATGAATTTGAACTCACTGGAACGTCCAAAGCACTCCCTTTATGAGAGGAAGCTCAAAAGTTCTGCTACTACGTCTTGATTACAGAGCCCAACGCCAACGGGAACACCTCTATCAACGACGGTGCGATAACGTTCTTTTATTATTCCTCGGGTAGCTCAACATTCTGGTGGGGCGTTAATGGACGCGTAACTAAAACAAATCGTGAAATTAAGTAAACAAGTACTGATGAATTTGAACTCACTGGAACGTCCAAAGCACTCCCTTTATGAGAGGAAGCTCAAAAGTTCTGCTACTACGTCTTGATTACAGAGCCCAACGCCAACGGGAACACCTCTATCAACGACGGTGCGATAACGTTCTTTTATTATTCCTCGGGTAGCTCAACATTCTGGTGGGGCGTTAATGGACGCGTAACTAAAACAAATCGTGAAATTAAGTAAACAAGTACTGATGAATTTGAACTCACTGGAACGTCCAAAGCACTCCCTTTATGAGAGGAAGCTCAAAAGTTCTGCTACATGTCTTGATTACAGAGCCCAACACCAACGGGAACACCTCTATCAACGACGGTGCGATAACGTTCTTTTATTATTCCTCGGGTAGCTCAACATTCTGGTGGGGCGTTAATGGACGCGTAACTAAAACAAATCGTGAAATTAAGTAAACAAGTACTGAAGAATTTGAACTCACTGGAACGTCCAAAGCACTCCCTTTATGAGAGGAAGCTCAAAAGTTCTGCTACATGTCTTGATTACAGAGCCCAACGCCAACGGGAACACCTCTATCAACGACGGTGCGATAACGTTCTTTTATTATTCCTCGGGTAGCTCAACATTCTTGTGGGGCGTTAATGGACGCGTAACTAAGACAAATCGTGAAATTAAGTAAACAAGTACTGATGAATTTGAACTCACTGGAACGTCCAAAGCACTCACTTTATGAGAGGAAGCTCAAAAGTTCTGCTACTACGTCTTGATTACAGAGCCCAACGCCAACGGGAACACCTCTATCAACCACGGTGCGATAATGTTCTTTTATTATTCCTCGGGTAGCTCAACATTCTTGTGGGGCGTTAATGGACGCGTAACTAAAACAAATCGTGAAATTAAGTAAACAAGTACTGATGAATTTGAACTCACTGGAACGTCCAAAGCACTCACTTTATGAGAGGAAGCTCAAAAGTTCTGCTACACCTCTTGATTACAGAGCCCAACGCCAACGGGAACACCTCTATCAACCACGGTGCGATAATGTTCTTTTATTATTCCTCGGGTAGCTCAACATTCTTGTGGGGCGTTAATGGACGCGTAACTAAAACAAATCGATGAAATTAAGTAAACAAGTACTGATGAATTTGAACTCACTGGAACGTCCAAAGCACTCACTTTATGAGAGGAAGCTCAAAAGTTCTGCTACACGTCTTGATTACAGAGCCCAACGCCAACGGGAACACCTCTGTCAACCACGGTGCGATAATGTTCTTTTATTATTCCTCGGGTAGCTCAACATTCTTGTGGGGCGTTAATGGACGCGTAACTAAAACAAATCGTGAAATTAAGTAAACAAGTACTGATGAATTTGAACTCACTGGAACGTCCAAAGCACTCACTTTATGAGAGGAAGCTCAAAAGTTCTGCTACACGTCTTGATTACAGAGCCCAACGCCAACGGGAACACCTCTATCAACCACGGTGCGATAATGTTCTTTTATTATTCCTCGGGTAGCTCAACATTCTTGTGGGGCGTTAATGGACGCGTAACTAAAACAAATCGTGAAGTTAAGTAAACAAGTACTGATGAATTTGAACTCACTGGAACGTCCAAAGCACTCACTTTATGAGAGGAAGCTCAAAAGTTCTGCTACATGTCTTGATTACAGAGCCCAACGCCAACGGGAACACCTCTATCAACCACGGTGCGATAATGTTCTTTTATTATTCCTCGGGTAGCTCAACATTCTTGTGGGGCGTTAATGGACGCGTAACTAAAACAAATCGTGAAATTAAGTAAACAAGTACTGATGAATTTGAACTCACTGGAACGTCCAAAGCACTCACTTTATGAGAGGAAGCTCAAAAGTTCTGCTACTACGTCTTGATTACAGAGCCCAACGCCAACGGGAACACCTCTATCAACCACGGTGCGATAATGTTCTTTTATTATTCCTCGGGTAGCTCAACATTCTTGTGGGGCGTTAATGGACGCGTAACTAAAACAAATCGTGAAATTAAGTAAACAAGTACTGATGAATTTGAACTCACTGGAACGTCCAAAGCACTCACTTTATGAGAGGAAGCTCAAAAGTTGTGCTACATGTCTTGATTACAGAGCCCAACGCCAACGGGAACACCTCTATCAACCACGGTGCGATAATGTTCTTTTATTATTCCTCGGGTAGCTCAACATTCTTGTGGGGCGTTAATGGACGCGTAACTAAAACAAATCGTAAAATTAAGTAAACAAGTACTGATGAATTTGAACTCACTGGAACGTCCAAAGCACTCACTTTATGAGAGGAAGCTCAAAAGTTCTGCTACACGTCTTGATTACAGAGCCCAACGCCAACGGGAACACCTCTATCAACCACGGTGCGATAATGTTCTTTTATTATTCCTCGGGTAGCTCAACATTCTTGTGGGGCGTTAATGGACGCGTAACTAAAACAAATCGTAAAATTAAGTAAACAAGTACTGATGAATTTGAACTCACTGGAACGTCCAAAGCACTCACTTTATGAGAGGAAGCTCAAAAGTTCTGCTACACGTCTTGATTACAGAGCCCAACGCCAACGGGAACACCTCTATCAACCACGGTGCGATAATGTTCTTTTATTATTCCTCGGGTAGCTCAACATTCTTGTGGGGCGTTAATGGACGCGTAACTAAAACAAATCGTGAAATTAAGTAAACAAGTACTGATGAATTTGAACTCACTGGAACTTCCAAAGCACTCACTTTATGAGAGGAAGCTCAAACGTTCTGCTACACGTCTTGATTACAGAGCCCAACGCGAACGGGAACACCCCTATCAACCACGGTGCGATAATGTTCTTTTATTATTCCTCGGGTAGCTCAACATTCTTGTGGGGCGTTAATGGACGCGTAACTAAAACAAATCGTGAAATTAAGTAAACAAGTACTGATGAATTTGAACTCACTGGAACGTCCAAAGCACTCACTTTATGAGAGGAAGCTCAAAAGTTCTGCTACTACGTCTTGATTACAGAGCCCAACGCCAACGGGAACACCTCTATCAACCACGGTGCGATAATGTTCTTTTATTATTCCTCGGGTAGCTCAACATTCTTGTGGGGCGTTAATGGACGCGTAACTAAAACAAATCGTGAAATTAAGTAAACAAGTACTGATGAATTTGAACTCACTGGAACGTCCAAAGCACTCACTTTATGAGAGGAAGCTCAAAAGTTCTGCTACATGTCTTGATTACAGAGCCCAACGCCAACGGGAACACCTCTATCAACCACGGTGCGATAATGTTCTTTTATTATTCCTCGGGTAGCTCAACATTCTTGTGGGGCGTTAATGGACGCGTAACTAAAACAAATCGTGAAATTAAGTAAACAAGTACTGATGAATTTGAACTCACTGGAACGTCCAAAGCACTCACTTTATGAGAGGAAGCTCAAAAGTTCTGCTACACGTCTTGATTACAGAGCCCAACGCCAACGGGAACACCTCTATCAACCACGGTGCGATAATGTTCTTTTATTATTCCTCGGGTAGCTCAACATTCTTGTGGGGCGTTAATGGACGCGTAACTAAAACAAATCGTGAAATTAAGTAAACAAGTACTGATGAATTTGAACTCACTGGAACTTCCAAAGCACTCACTTTATGAGAGGAAGCTCAAAAGTTCTGCTACACGTCTTGATTACAGAGCCCAACGCCAACGGGAACACCTCTATCAACCACGGTGCGATAATGTTCTTTTATTATTCCTCTGGTAGCTCAACATTCTTGTGGGGCGTTAATGGACGCGTAACTAAAACAAATCGTGAAATTAAGTAAACAAGTACTGATGAATTTGAACTCACTGGAACGTCCAAAGCACTCACTTTATGAGAGGAAGCTCAAAAGTTCTGCTACTACGTCTTGATTACAGAGCCCAACGCCAACGGGAACACCTCTATCAACCACGGTGCGATAATGTTCTTTTATTATTCCTCGGGTAGCTCAACATTCTTGTGGGGCGTTAATGGACGCGTAACTAAAACAAATCGTGAAATTAAGTAAACAAGTACTGATGAATTTGAACTCACTGGAACGTCCAAAGCACTCACTTTATGAGAGGAAGCTCAAAAGTTCTGCTACATGTCTTGATTACAGAGCCCAACGCCAACGGGAACACCTCTATCAACCACGGTGCGATAATGTTCTTTTATTATTCCTCGGGTAGCTCAACATTCTTGTGGGGCGTTAATGGACGCGTAACTAAAACAAATCGTGAAATTAAGTAAACAAGTACTGATGAATTTGAACTCACTGGAACGTCCAAAGCACTCACTTTATGAGAGGAAGCTCAAAAGTTCTGCTACACGTCTTGATTACAGAGCCCAACGCCAACGGGAACACCTCTATCAACCACGGTGCGATAATGTTCTTTTATTATTCCTCGGGTAGCTCAACATTCTTGTGGGGCGTTAATGGACGCGTAACTAAAACAAATCGTGAAATTAAGTAAACAAGTACTGATGAATTTGAACTCACTGGGACGTCAAAGCACTCACTTTATGAGAGGAAGCTCAAAAGTTCTGCTACATGTCTTGATTACAGAGCCCAACGCCAACGGGAACACCTCTATCAACCACGGTGCGATAATGTTCTTTTATTATTCCTCGGCTAGCTCAACATTCTTATGAGGCGTTAATGGACGCGTAACTAAAACAAATCGTGAAATTAAGTAAATAAGTACTGATAAATTTGAACTCACTGGAACGTCCAAAGCACTCACTTTATGAGAGGAAGCTCAAAAGTTCTGCTACATGTCTTGATTACAGAGCCCAACGCCAACGGGAACACCTCTATCAACCACGGTGCGATAACGTTCTTTTATTATTCCTCGGGTAGCTCAACATTCTTGTGGGGCGTTAATGGACGCGTAACTAAAACAAATCGTGAAATTAAGTAAACAAGTACTGATGAATTTGAACTCACTGGAACGTCCAAAGCACTCACTTTATGAGAGGAAGCTCAAAAGTTCTGCTACATGTCTTGATTACAGAGCCCAACGCCAACGGGAACACCTCTATCAACCACGGTGCGATAATGTTCTTTTATTATTCCTCGGGTAGCTCAACATTCTTGTGGGGCGTTAATGGACGCGTAACTTAAAACAAATCGTGAATTTAAGTAAACAAGTACTGATGAATTTGAACTCACTGGAACGTCCAAAGCACTCACTTTATGAGAGGAAGCTCAAAAGTTCTGCTACACGTCTTGATTACAGAGCCCAACGCCAACGGGAACACCTCTATCAACCACGGTGCGATAATGTTCTTTTATTATTCCTCGGGTAGCTCAACATTCTTGTGGGGCGTTAATGGACGCGTAACTAAAACAAATCGTGAAATTAAGTAAAAAGTACTGATGAATTTGAACTCACTGGAACGTCCAAAGCACTCACTTTATGAGAGGAAGCTCAAAAGTTCTGCTACACGTCTTGATTACAGAGCCCAACTCCAACGGGAACACCTCTATCAACCACGGTGCGATAATGTTCTTTTATTATTCCTCGGGTAGCTCAACATTCTTGTGGGGCGTTAATGGACGCGTAACTAAAACAAATCGTGAAATTAAGTAAACAAGTACTGATGAATTTGAACTCACTGGAACGTCCAAAGCACTCACTTTATGAGAGGAAGCTCAAAAGTTCTGCTACACGTCTTGATTACAGAGCCCAACGCCAACGGGAACACCTCTATCAACCACGGTGCGATAATGTTCTTTTATTATTCCTCGGGTAGCTCAACATTCTTGTGGGGCGTTAATGGACGCGTAACTTAAAACAAATCGTGAATTTAAGTAAACAAGTACTGATGAATTTGAACTCACTGGGACGTCCAAAGCACTCACTTTATGAGAGGAAGCTGAAAAGTTCTGCTACACGTCTTGATTACAGAGCCCAACGCCAACGGGAACACCTCTATCAACCACGGTGCGATAATGTTCTTTTATTATTCCTCGGGTAGCTCAACATTCTTGTGGGGCGTTAATGGACGCGTAACTAAAACAAATCGTGAAATTAAGTAAACAAGTACTGATGAATTTGAACTCACTGGAACGTCCAAAGCACTCACTTTATGAGAGGAAGCTCAAAAGTTCTGCTACACGTCTTGATTACAGAGCCCAACGCCCACGGGAACACCTCTATCAACCACGGTGCGATAATGTTCTTTTATTATTCCTCGGGTAGCTCAACATTCTTGTGGGGCGTTAATGGACGCGTAACTAAAACAAATCGTGAAATTAAGTAAACAAGTACTGATGAATTTGAACTCACTGGGACGTCCAAAGCACTCACTTTATGAGAGGAAGCTGAAAAGTTCTGCTACACGTCTTGATTACAGAGCCCAACGCCAACGGGAACACCTCTATCAACCACGGTGCGATAATGTTCTTTTATTATTCCTCGGGTAGCTCAACATTCTTGTGGGGCGTTAATGGACGCGTAACTAAAACAAATCGTGAAATTAAGTAAACAAGTACTGATGAATTTGAACTCACTGGAACGTCCAAAGCACTCACTTTATGAGAGGAAGCTCAAAAGTTCTGCTACACGTCTTGATTACAGAGCCCAACTCCAACGGGAACACCTCTATCAACCACGGTGCGATAATGTTCTTTTATTATTCCTCGGGTAGCTCAACATTCTTGTGGGGCGTTAATGGACGCGTAACTAAAACAAATCGTGAAATTAAGTAAACAAGTACTGATGAATTTGAACTCACTGGAACGTCCAAAGCACTCACTTTATGAGAGGAAGCTCAAAAGTTCTGCTACATGTCTTGATTACAGAGCCCAACGCCAACGGGAACACCTCTATCAACCACGGTGCGATAATGTTCTTTTATTATTCCTCGGGTAGCTCAACATTCTTGTGGGGCGTTAATGGACGCGTAACTAAAACAAATCGTGAAATTAAGTAAACAAGTACTGATGAATTTGAACTCACTGGAACGTCCAAAGCACTCACTTTATGAGAGGAAGCTCAAAAGTTCTGCTACACGTCTTGATTACAGAGCCCAACGCCAACGGGAACACCTCTATCAACCACGGTGCGATAATGTTCTTTTATTATTCCTCGGGTAGCTCAACATTCTTGTGGGGCGTTAATGGACGCGTAACTAAAACAAATCGTGAAATTAAGTAAACAAGTACTGATGAATTTGAACTCACTGGAACGTCCAAAGCACTCACTTTATGAGAGGAAGCTCAAAAGTTCTGCTACACGTCTTGATTACAGAGCCCAACGCCAACGGGAACACCTCTATCAACCACGGTGCGATAATGTTCTTTTATTATTCCTCGGGTAGCTCAACATTCTTGTGGGGCGTTAATGGACGCGTAACTAAAACAAATCGTGAAATTAAGTAAACAAGTACTGATGAATTTGAACTCACTGGGACGTCCAAAGCACTCACTTTATGAGAGGAAGCTGAAAAGTTCTGCTACACGTCTTGATTACAGAGCCCAACGCCAACGGGAACACCTCTATCAACCACGGTGCGATAATGTTCTTTTATTATTCCTCGGGTAGCTCAACATTCTTGTGGGGCGTTAATGGACGCGTAACTAAAACAAATCGTGAAATTAAGTAAACAAGTACTGATGAATTTGAACTCACTGGAACGTCCAAAGCACTCACTTTATGAGAGGAAGCTCAAAAGTTCTGCTACACGTCTTGATTACAGAGCCCAACTCCAACGGGAACACCTCTATCAACCACGGTGCGATAATGTTCTTTTATTATTCCTCGGGTAGCTCAACATTCTTGTGGGGCGTTAATGGACGCGTAACTAAAACAAATCGTGAAATTAAGTAAACAAGTACTGATGAATTTGAACTCACTGGAACGTCCAAAGCACTCACTTTATGAGAGGAAGCTCAAAAGTTCTGCTACATGTCTTGATTACAGAGCCCAACGCCAACGGGAACACCTCTATCAACCACGGTGCGATAATGTTCTTTTATTATTCCTCGGGTAGCTCAACATTCTTGTGGGGCGTTAATGGACGCGTAACTTAAAACAAATCGTGAATTTAAGTAAACAAGTACTGATGAATTTGAACTCACTGGAACGTCCAAAGCACTCACTTTATGAGAGGAAGCTCAAAAGTTCTGCTACACGTCTTGATTACAGAGCCCAACGCATACGGGAACACCTCTATCAACCACGGTGCGATAATGTTCTTTTATTATTCCTCGGGTAGCTCAACATTCTTGTGGGGCGTTAATGGACGCGTAACTAAAACAAATCGTGAAATTAAGTAAACAAGTACTGATGAATTTGAACTCACTGGAACGTCCAAAGCACTCACTTTATGAGAGGAAGCTCAAAAGTTCTGCTACACGTCTTGATTACAGAGCCCAACTCCAACGGGAACACCTCTATCAACCACGGTGCGATAATGTTCTTTTATTATTCCTCGGGTAGCTCAACATTCTTGTGGGGCGTTAATGGACGCGTAACTAAAACAAATCGTGAAATTAAGTAAACAAGTACTGATGAATTTGAACTCACTGGAACGTCCAAAGCACTCACTTTATGAGAGGAAGCTCAAAAGTTCTGCTACACGTCTTGATTACAGAGCCCAACGCCAACGGGAACACCTCTATCAACCACGGTGCGATAATGTTCTTTTATTATTCCTCGGGTAGCTCAACATTCTTGTGGGGCGTTAATGGACGCGTAACTTAAAACAAATCGTGAATTTAAGTAAACAAGTACTGATGAATTTGAACTCACTGGGACGTCCAAAGCACTCACTTTATGAGAGGAAGCTGAAAAGTTCTGCTACACGTCTTGATTACAGAGCCCAACGCCAACGGGAACACCTCTATCAACCACGGTGCGATAATGTTCTTTTATTATTCCTCGGGTAGCTCAACATTCTTGTGGGGCGTTAATGGACGCGTAACTAAAACAAATCGTGAAATTAAGTAAACAAGTACTGATGAATTTGAACTCACTGGAACGTCCAAAGCACTCACTTTATGAGAGGAAGCTCAAAAGTTCTGCTACACGTCTTGATTACAGAGCCCAACGCCAACGGGAACACCTCTATCAACCACGGTGCGATAATGTTCTTTTATTATTCCTCGGGTAGCTCAACATTCTTGTGGGGCGTTAATGGACGCGTAACTAAAACAAATCGTGAAATTAAGTAAACAAGTACTGATGAATTTGAACTCACTGGAACGTCCAAAGCACTCACTTTATGAGAGGAAGCTCAAAAGTTCTGCTACACGTCTTGATTACAGAGCCCAACGCCAACGGGAACACCTCTATCAACCACGGTGCGATAATGTTCTTTTATTATTCCTCGGGTAGCTCAACATTCTTGTGGGGCGTTAATGGACGCGTAACTAAAACAAATCGTGAAATTAAGTAAACAAGTACTGATGAATTTGAACTCACTGGAACGTCCAAAGCACTCACTTTATGAGAGGAAGCTCAAAAGTTCTGCTACACGTCTTGATTACAGAGCCCAACGCCAACGGGAACACCTCTATCAACCACGGTGCGATAATGTTCTTTTATTATTCCTCGGGTAGCTCAACATTCTTGTGGGGCGTTAATGGACGCGTAACTTAAAACAAATCGTGAATTTAAGTAAACAAGTACTGATGAATTTGAACTCACTGGGACGTCAAAGCACTCACTTTATGAGAGGAAGCTCAAAAGTTCTGCTACACGTCTTGATTACAGAGCCTAACGCCAACGGGAACACCTCTATCAACCACGGTGCGATAATGTTCTTTTATTATTCCTCGGGTAGCTCAACATTCTTGTGGGGCGTTAATGGACGCGTAACTAAAACAAATCGTGAAATTAAGTAAACAAGTACTGATGAATTTGAACTCACTGGAACGTCCAAAGCACTCACTTTATGAGAGGAAGCTCAAAAGTTCTGCTACACGTCTTGATTACAGAGCCCAACGCCAACGGGAACACCTCTATCAACCACGGTGCGATAATGTTCTTTTATTACTCCTCGGGTAGCTCAACATTCTTGTGGGGCGTTGATGGACGCGTAACTTAAAACAAATCGTGAATTTAAGTAAACAAGTACTGATGAATTTGAACTCACTGGGACGTCCAAAGCACTCACTTTATGAGAGGAAGCTCAAAAGTTCTGCTACACGTCTTGATTACAGAGCCCAACGCCAACGGGAACACCTCTATCAACCACGGTGCGATAATGTTCTTTTATTATTCCTCGGGTAGCTCAACATTCTTGTGGGGCGTTAATGGACGCGTAACTAAAACAAATCGTGAAATTAAGTAAACAAGTACTGATGAATTTGAACTCACTGGAACGTCCAAAGCACTCACTTTATGAGAGGAAGCTCAAAAGTTCTGCTACATGTCTTGATTACAGAGCCCAACGCCAACGGGAACACCTCTATCAACCACGGTGCGATAACGTTCTTTTATTATTCCTCGGCTAGCTCAACATTCTTATGAGGCGTTAATGGACGCGTAACTAAAACAAATCGTGAAATTAAGTAAACAAGTACTGATGAATTTGAACTCACTGGGACGTCAAAGCACTCACTTTATGAGAGGAAGCTCAAAAGTTCTGCTACATGTCTTGATTACAGAGCCCAACGCCAACGGGAACACCTCTATCAACCACGGTGCGATAACATTCTTTTATTATTCCTCGGCTAGCTCAACATTCTTATGAGGCGTTAATGGACGCGTAACTAAAACAAATCGTGAAATTAAGTAAACAAGTACTGATGAATTTGAACTCACTGGAACGTCCAAAGCACTCACTTTATGAGAGGAAGCTCAAAAGTTCTGCTACATGTCTTGATTACAGAGCCCAACGCCAACGGGAACACCTCTATCAACCACGGTGCGATAATGTTCTTTTATTATTCCTCGGGTAGCTCAACATTCTTGTGGGGCGTTAATGGACGCGTAACTTAAAACAAATCGTGAATTTAAGTAAACAAGTACTGATGAATTTGAACTCACTGGGACGTCAAAGCACTCACTTTATGAGAGGAAGCTCAAAAGTTCTGCTACACGTCTTGATTACAGAGCCCAACGCCAACGGGAACACCTCTATCAACCACGGTGCGATAATGTTCTTTTATTATTCCTCGGGTAGCTCAACATTCTTGTGTGGCGTTAATGGACGCGTAACTAAAACAAATCGTGAAATTAAGTAAACAAGTACTGATGAATTTGAACTCACTGGAACGTCCAAAGAACTCACTTTATGAGAGGAAGCTCAAAAGTTCTGCTACATGTCTTGATTACAGAGCCCAACGCCAACGGGAACACCTCTATCAACCACGGTGCGATAACGTTCTTTTATTATTCCTCGGGTAGCTCAACATTCTTATGAGGCGTTAATGGACGCGTAACTAAAACAAATCGTGAAATTAAGTAAACAAGTACTGATGAATTTGAACTCACTGGGACGTCAAAGCACTCACTTTATGAGAGGAAGCTCAAAAGTTCTGCTACATGTCTTGATTACAGAGCCCAACGCCAACGGGAACACCTCTATCAACCACGGTACGATAAGGTTCTTTTATTATTCCTCGGCTAGCTCAACATTCTTATGAGGCGTTAATGGACGCGTAACTAAAACAAATCGTGAAATTAAGTGAACAAGTACTGATGAATTTGAACTCACTGGGACGTCAAAGCACTCACTTTATGAGAGGAAGCTCAAAACTTCTGCTACATGTCTTGATTACAGAGCCCAACGCCAACGGGAACACCTCTATCAACCACGGTGCGATAACGTTCTTTTATTATTCCTCGGCTAGCTCAACATTCTTATGAGGCGTTAATGGACGCGTAACTAAAACAAATCGTGAAATTAAGTAAACAAGTACTGATGAATTTGAACTCACTGGGACGTCAAAGCACTCACTTTATGAGAGGAAGCTCAAAAGTTCCGCTACATGTCTTGATTACAGAGCCCAACGCCAACGGGAACACCTCTATCAACCACGGTGCGATAACGTTCTTTTATTATTCCTCGGCTAGCTCAACATTCTTGTGGGGCGTTAATGGACGCGTAACTTAAAACAAATCGTGAATTTAAGTAAACAAGTACTGATGAATTTGAACTCACTGGAACGTCCAAAGCACTCATTTTATGAGAGGAAGCTCAAAAGTTCTGCTACATGTCTTGATTACAGAGACCAACGCCAACGGGAACACCTCTATCAACCACGGTGCGATAACGTTCTTTTATTATTCCTCGGCTAGCTCAACATTCTTGTGGGGCGTTAATGGACGCATAACTAAAACAAATCGTGAAATTAAGTAAACAAGTACTGATGAATTTGAACTCACTGGGACGTCAAAGCACTCACTTTATGAGAGGAAGCTCAAAAGTTCCGCCTCATGTCTTGATTACAGAGCCCAACGCCAACGGGAACACCTCTATCAACCACGGTGCGATAACGTTCTTTTATTATTCCTCGGCTAGCTCAACATTCTTGTGGGGCGTTAATGGACGCATAACTAAAACAAATCGTGAAATTAAGTAAACAAGTACTGATGAATTTGAACTCACTGGGACGTCAAAGCACTCACTTTATGAGAGGAAGCTCAAAAGTTCTGCTACATGTCTTGATTACAGAGCCCAACGTCAACGGGAACACCTCTATCAACCACGGTGCGATAACGTTCTTTTATTATTCCTCGGGTAGCTCAACATTCTTGTGGGGCGTTAATGGACGCGTAACTAAAACAAATCGTGAAATTAAGTAAACAAGTACTGATGAATTCGAACTCACTGGGACGTGAAAGCACTCACTTTATGAGAGGAAGCTCAAAAGTTCTGCTACATGTCTTGATTACAGAGCCCAACGCCAACGGGAACACCTCTATCAACCACGGTGCGATAACGTTCTTTTATTATTCCTCGGCTAGCTCAACATTCTTATGAGGCGTTAATGGACGCGTAACTAAAACAAATCGTGAAATTAAGTAAACAAGTACTGATGAATTTGAACTCACTGGGACGTCAAAGCACTCACTTTATGAGAGGAAGCTCAAAAGTTCTGCTACATGTCTTGATTACAGAGCCCAACGCCAACGGGAACACCTCTATCAACCACGGTGCGATAACGTTCTTTTATTATTCCTCGGCTAGCTCAACATTCTTATGAGGCGTTAATGGACGCGTAACTAAAACAAATCGTGAAATTAATTAAACAAGTACTGATGAATTTGAACTCACTGGAAGGTCCAAAGCACTCACTTTATGAGAGGAAGCTCAAAAGTTCTGCTACATGTCTTGATTACAGAGCCCAACGCCAACGGGAACACCTCTATCAACCACGGTGCGATAACCTTCTTTTATTATTCCTCGGGTAGCTCAACATTCTTGTGGGGCGTTAATGGACGCGTAACTAAAACAAATCGTGAAATTAAGTAAACAAGTACTGATGAATTTGAACTCACTGGAACGTCCAAAGCACTCACTTTATGAGAGGAAGCTCAAAAGTTCTGCTACACGTCTTGATTACAGAGCCCAACGCCAACGGGAACACCTCTATCAACCACGGTGCGATAATGTTCTTTTATTATTCCTCGGGTAGCTCAACATTCTTGTGGGGCGTTAATGGACGCGTAACTTAAAACAAATCGTGAATTTAAGTAAACAAGTACTGATGAATTTGAACTCACTGGGACGTCAAAGCACTCACTTTACGAGAGGAAGCTCAAAAGTTCTGCTACACGTCTTGATTACAGAGCCTAACGCCAACGGGAACACCTCTATCAACCACGGTGCGATAATGTTCTTTTATTATTCCTCGGGTAGCTCAACATTCTTGTGGGGCGTTAATGGACGCGTAACTAAAACAAATCCTGAAATTAAGTAAACAAGTACTGATGAATTTGAACTCACTGGAACGTCCAAAGCACTCACTTTATGAGAGGAAGCTCAAAAGTTCTGCTACACGTCTTGATTACAGAGCCCAACGCCAACGGGAACACCTCTATCAACCACGGTGCGATAATGTTCTTTTATTATTCCTCGGGTAGCTCAACATTCTTGTGGGGCGTTGATGGAGGCGTAACTTAAAACAAATCGTGAATTTAAGTAAACAAGTACTGATGAATTTGAACTCACTGGGACGTCCAAAGCACTCACTTTATGAGAGGAAGCTCAAAAGTTCTGCTACACGTCTTGATTACAGAGCCCAACGCCAACGGGAACACCTCTATCAACCACGGTGCGATAATGTTCTTTTATTATTCCTCGGGTAGCTCAACATTCTTGTGAGGCGTTAATGGACGCGTAACTAAAACAAATCGTGAAATTAAGTAAACAAGTACTGATGAATTTGAACTCACTGGAACGTCCAAAGCACTCACTTTATGAGAGGAAGCTCAAAAGTTCTGCTACATGTCTTGATTACAGAGCCCAACGCCAACGGGAACACCTCTATCAACCACGGTGCGATAACGTTCTTTTATTATTCCTCGGCTAGCTCAACATTCTTATGAGGCGTTAATGGACGCGTAACTAAAACAAATCGTGAAATTAAGTAAACAAGTACTGATGAATTTGAACTCACTGGGACGTCAAAGCACTCACTTTATGAGAGGAAGCTCAAAAGTTCTGCTACATGTCTTGATTACAGAGCCCAACGCCAACGGGAACACCTCTATCAACCACGGTGCGATAACGTTCTTTTATTATTCCTCGGCTAGCTCAACATTCTTATGAGGCGTTAATGGACGCGTAACTAAAACAAATCGTGAAATTAAGTAAACAAGTACTGATGAATTTGAACTCACTGGAACGTCCAAAGCACTCACTTTATGAGAGGAAGCTCAAAAGTTCTGCTACATGTCTTGATTACAGAGCCCAACGCCAACGGGAACACCTCTATCAACCACGGTGCGATAATGTTCTTTTATTATTCCTCGGGTAGCTCAACATTCTTGTGGGGCGTTAATGGACGCGTAACTTAAAACAAATCGTGAATTTAAGTAAACAAGTACTGATGAATTTGAACTCACTGGGACGTCAAAGCACTCACTTTATGAGAGGAAGCTCAAAAGTTCTGCTACACGTCTTGATTACAGAGCCCAACGCCAACGGGAACACCTCTATCAACCACGGTGCGATAATGTTCTTTTATTATTCCTCGGGTAGCTCAACATTCTTGTGGGGCGTTAATGGACGCGTAACTAAAACAAATCGTGAAATTAAGTAAAAAAGTACTGATGAATTTGAACTCACTGGAACGTCCAAAGCACTCACTTTATGAGAGGAAGCTCAAAAGTTCTGCTACATGTCTTGATTACAGAGCCCAACGCCAACGAGAACACCTCTATCAACCACGGTGCGATAACGTTCTTTTATTATTCCTCGGGTAGCTCAACATTCTTGTGGGGCGTTAATGGACCCGTAACTTAAAACAAATCGTGAATTTAAGTAAACAAGTACTGATGAATTTGAACTCACTGGAACGTCCAAAGCACTCACTTTATGAGAGGAAGCTCAAAAGTTCTGCTACACGTCTTGATTACAGAGCCCAACGCATACGGGAACACCTCTATCAACCACGGTGCGATAATGTTCTTTTATTATTCCTCGGGTAGCTCAACATTCTTGTGGGGCGTTAATGGACGCGTAACTAAAACAAATCGTGAAATTAAGTAAACAAGTACTGATGAATTTGAACTCACTGGAACGTCCAAAGCACTCACTTTATGAGAGGAAGCTCAAAAGTTCTGCTACACGTCTTGATTACAGAGCCCAACTCCAACGGGAACACCTCTATCAAGCACGGTGCGATAATGTTCTTTTATTATTCCTCGGGTAGCTCAACATTCTTGTGGGGCGTTAATGGACGCGTAACTAAAACAAATCGTGAAATTAAGTAAACAAGTACTGATGAATTTGAACTCACTGGAACGTCCAAAGCACTCACTTTATGAGAGGAAGCTCAAAAGTTCTGCTACACGTCTTGATTACAGAGCCCAACGCCAACGGGAACACCTCTATCAACCACGGTGCGATAATGTTCTTTTATTATTCCTCGGGTAGCTCAACATTCTTGTGGGGCGTTAATGGACGCGTAACTTAAAACAAATCGTGAATTTAAGTAAACAAGTACTGATGAATTTGAACTCACTGGGACGTCCAAAGCACTCACTTTATGAGAGGAAGCTGAAAAGTTCTGCTACACGTCTTGATTACAGAGCCCAACGCCAACGGGAACACCTCTATCAACCACGGTGCGATAATGTTCTTTTATTATTCCTCGGGTAGCTCAACATTCTTGTGGGGCGTTAATGGACGCGTAACTAAAACAAATCGTGAAATTAAGTAAACAAGTACTGATGAATTTGAACTCACTGGAACGTCCAAAGCACTCACTTTATGAGAGGAAGCTCAAAAGTTCTGCTACACGTCTTGATTACAGAGCCCAACGCCAACGGGAACACCTCTATCAACCACGGTGCGATAACGTTCTTTTATTATTCCTCGGGTAGCTCAACATTCTTGTGGGGCGTTAATGGACGCGTAACTAAAACAAATCGTGAAATTAAGTAAACAAGTACTGATGAATTTGAACTCACTGGAACGTCCAAAGCACTCACTTTATGAGAGGAAGCTCAAAAGTTCTGCTACACGTCTTGATTACAGAGCCCAACGCCAACGGGAACACCTCTATCAACCACGGTGCGATAATGTTCTTTTATTATTCCTCGGGTAGCTCAACATTCTTGTGGGGCGTTAATGGACGCGTAACTAAAACAAATCGTGAAATTAAGTAAACAAGTACTGATGAATTTGAACTCACTGGAACGTCCAAAGCACTCACTTTATGAGAGGAAGCTCAAAAGTTCTGCTACACGTCTTGATTACAGAGCCCAACGCCAACGGGAACACCTCTATCAACCACGGTGCGATAATGTTCTTTTATTATTCCTCGGGTAGCTCAACATTCTTGTGGGGCGTTAATGGACGCGTAACTTAAAACAAATCGTGAATTTAAGTAAACAAGTACTGATGAATTTGAACTCACTGGGACGTCAAAGCACTCACTTTATGAGAGGAAGCTCAAAAGTTCTGCTACACGTCTTGATTACAGAGCCTAACGCCAACGGGAACACCTCTATCAACCACGGTGCGATAATGTTCTTTTATTATTCCTCGGGTAGCTCAACATTCTTGTGGGGCGTTAATGGACGCGTAACTAAAACAAATCGTGAAATTAAGTAAACAAGTACTGATGAATTTGAACTCACTGGAACGTCCAAAGCACTCACTTTATGAGAGGAAGCTCAAAAGTTCTGCTACACGTCTTGATTACAGAGCCCAACGCCAACGGGAACACCTCTATCAACCACGGTGCGATAATGTTCTTTTATTACTCCTCGGGTAGCTCAACATTCTTGTGGGGCGTTGATGGACGCGTAACTTAAAACAAATCGTGAATTTAAGTAAACAAGTACTGATGAATTTGAACTCACTGGGACGTCCAAAGCACTCACTTTATGAGAGGAAGCTCAAAAGTTCTGCTACACGTCTTGATTACAGAGCCCAACGCCAACGGGAACACCTCTATCAACCACGGTGCGATAATGTTCTTTTATTATTCCTCGGGTAGCTCAACATTCTTGTGGGGCGTTAATGGACGCGTAACTAAAACAAATCGTGAAATTAAGTAAACAAGTACTGATGAATTTGAACTCACTGGAACGTCCAAAGCACTCACTTTATGAGAGGAAGCTCAAAAGTTCTGCTACATGTCTTGATTACAGAGCCCAACGCCAACGGGAACACCTCTATCAACCACGGTGCGATAACGTTCTTTTATTATTCCTCGGCTAGCTCAACATTCTTATGAGGCGTTAATGGACGCGTAACTAAAACAAATCGTGAAATTAAGTAAACAAGTACTGATGAATTTGAACTCACTGGGACGTCAAAGCACTCACTTTATGAGAGGAAGCTCAAAAGTTCTGCTACATGTCTTGATTACAGAGCCCAACGCCAACGGGAACACCTCTATCAACCACGGTGCGATAACGTTCTTTTATTATTCCTCGGCTAGCTCAACATTCTTATGAGGCGTTAATGGACGCGTAACTAAAACAAATCGTGAAATTAAGTAAACAAGTACTGATGAATTTGAACTCACTGGAACGTCCAAAGCACTCACTTTATGAGAGGAAGCTTAAAAGTTCTGCTACATGTCTTGATTACAGAGCCCAACGCCAACGGGAACACCTCTATCAACCACGGTGCGATAACCTTCTTTTATTATTCCTCGGGTAGCTCAACATTCTTGTGGGGCGTTAATGGACGCGTAACTTAAAACAAATCGTGAATTTAAGTAAACAAGTACTGATGAATTTGAACTCACTGGGACGTCAAAGCACTCACTTTATGAGAGGAAGCTCAAAAGTTCTGCTACACGTCTTGATTACAGAGCCCAACGCCAACGGGAACACCTCTATCAACCACGGTGCGATAATGTTCTTTTATTATTCCTCGGGTAGCTCAACATTCTTGTGGGGCGTTAATGGACGCGTAACTAAAACAAATCGTGAAATTAAGTAAACAAGTACTGATGAATTTGAACTCACTGGAACGTCCAAAGCACTCACTTTATGAGAGGAAGCTCAAAAGTTCTGCTACATGTCTTGATTACAGAGCCCAACGCCAACGGGAACACCTCTATCAACCACGGTGCGATAACGTTCTTTTATTATTCCTCGGGTAGCTCAACATTCTTATGAGGCGTTAATGGACGCGTAACTAAAACAAATCGTGAAATTAAGTAAACAAGTACTGATGAATTTGAACTCACTGGGACGTCAAAGCACTCACTTTATGAGAGGAAGCTCAAAAGTTCTGCTACATGTCTTGATTACAGAGCCCAACGCCAACGGGAACACCTCTATCAACCACGGTGCGATAACGTTCTTTAATTATTACTCGGCTAGCTCAACATTCTTATGAGGCGTTAATGGACGCGTAACTAAAACAAATCGTGAAATTAAGTAAACAAGTACTGATGAATTTGAACTCACTGGGACGTCAAAGCACTCACTTTATGAGAGGAAGCTCAAAAGTTCCGCTACATGTCTTGATTACAGAGCCCAACGCCAACGGGAACACCTCTATCAACCACGGTGCGATAACGTTCTTTTATTATTTCTCGGCTAGCTCAACATTCTTGTGGGGCGTTAATGGACGCGTAACTTAAAACAAATCGTGAATTTAAGTAAACAAGTACTGATGAATTTGAACTCACTGGAACGTCCAAAGCACTCACTTTATGAGAGGAAGCTCAAAAGTTCTGCTACATATCTTGAATACAGAGCCCAACGCCAACGGGAACACCTCTATCAACCACGGTGCGATAACGTTCTTTTATTATTCCTCGGGTAGCTCAACATTCTTGTGGGGCGTTAATGGACGCGTAACTAAAACAAATCGTGAAATTAAGTAAACAAGTACTGATGAATTTGAACTCACTGGGACGTCAAAGCACTCACTTTATGAGAGGAAGCTCAAAATTTCTGCTACATGTCTTGATTACAGAGCCCAACGCCAACGGGAACACCTCTATCAACCACGGTGCGATAACGTTCTTTTATTATTCCTCGGCTAGCTCAACATTCTTGTGGGGCGTTAATGGACGCGTAACTAAAACAAATCGTGAAATTAAGTAAACAAGTACTGATGAATTTGAACTCACTGGAACGTCCAAAGCACTCACTTTATGAGAGGAAGCTCAAAAGTTCTGCTACATGTCTTGATTACAGAGCCCAACGTCAACGGGAACACCTCTATCCACCACGGTGCGATAACGTTCTTTTATTATTCCTCGGGTAGCTCAACATTCTTGTGGGGCGTTAATGGACGCGTAACTAAAACAAATCGTGAAATTAAGTAAACAAGTACTGATGAATTTGAACTCACTGGAACGTCCAAAGCACTCACTTTATGAGAGGAAGCTCAAAAGTTCTGCTACATGTCTTGATTACAGAGCCCAACGCCAACGGGAACACCTCTATCAACCACGGTGCGATAACGTTCTTTTATTATTCCTCGGGTAGCTCAACATTCTTGTGGGGCGTTAATGGACGCGTAACTAAAACAAATCGTGAAATTAAGTAAACAAGTACTGATGAATTTGAACTCACTGGAACGTCCAAAGCACTCACTTTATGAGAGGAAGCTCAAAAGTTCTGCTACATGTCTTGATTACAGAGCCCAACGCCAACGGGAACACCTCTATCAACCACGGTGCGATAACGTTCTTTTATTATTCCTCGGGTAGCTCAACATTCTTGTGGGGCGTTAATGGACGCGTAACTAAAACAAATCGTGAAATTAAGTAAACAAGTACTGATGAATTTGAACTCACTGGAACGTCCAAAGCACTCACTTTATGAGAGGAAGCTCAAAAGTTCTGCTACATGTCTTGATTACAGAGCCCAACGTCAACGGGAACACCTCTATCAACCACGGGGCGATAACGTTCTTTTATTATTCCTCGGGTACCTCAACATTCTTGTGGGGCGTTAATGGACGCGTAACTAAAACAAATCGTGAAATTAAGTAAACAAGTACTGATGAATTTGAACTCACTGGAACGTCCAAAGCACTCACTTTATGAGAGGAAGCTCAAAAGTTCTGCTACATGTCTTGATTACAGAGCCCAACGCCAACGGGAACACCTCTATCAACCACGGTGCGATAACGTTCTTTTATTATTCCTCGGGTAGCTCAACATTCTTGTGGGGCGTTAATGGACGCGTAACTAAAACAAATCGTGAAATTAAGTAAACAAGTACTGATGAATTTGAACTCACTGGAACGTCCAAAGCACTCACTTTATGAGAGGAAGCTCAAAAGTTCTGCTACATGTCTTGATTACAGAGCCCAACGCCAACGGGAACACCTCTATCAACCACGGTGCGATAACGTTCTTTTATTATTCCTCGGGTAGCTCAACATTCTTGTGGGGCGTTAATGGACGCGTAACTAAAACAAATCGTGAAATTAAGTAAACAAGTACTGATGAATTTGAACTCACTGGAACGTCCAAAGCACTCACTTTATGAGAGGAAGCTCAAAAGTTCTGCTACATGTCTTGATTACAAAGCCCAACGCCAACGGGAACACCTCTATCAACCACGGTGCGATAACGTTCTTTTATTATTCCTCGGGTAGCTCAACATTCTTGTGGGGCGTTAATGGACGCGTAACTAAAACAAATCGTGAAATTAAGTAAACAAGTACTGATGAATTTGAACTCACTGGGACGTCAAAGCACTCACTTTATGAGAGGAAGCTCAAAATTTCTGCTACATGTCTTGATTACAGAGCCCAACGTCAACGGGAACACCTCTATCAACCACGGTGCGATAACGTTCTTTTATTATTCCTCGGGTACCTCAACATTCTTGTGGGGCGTTAATGGACGCGTAACTAAAACAAATCGTGAAATTAAGTAAACAAGTACTGATGAATTTGAACTCACTGGGACGTCAAAGCACTCACTTTATGAGAGGAAGCTCAAAAGTTCTGCTACATGTCTTGATTACAGAGCCCAACGCCAACGGGAACACCTCTATCAACCACGGTGCGATAACGTTCTTTTATTATTCCTCGGGTAGCTCAACATTCTTGTGGGGCGTTAATGGACGCATAACTAAAACAAATCGTGAAATTAAGTAAACAAGTACTGATGAATTTGAACTCACTGGGACGTCAAAGCACTCACTTTATGAGAGGAAGCTCAAAAGTTCCGCTACATGTCTTGATTACAGAGCCCAACGCCAACGGGAACACCTCTATCAACCACGGTGCGATAACGTTCTTTTATTATTCCTCGGGTAGCTCAACATTCTTGTGGGGCGTTAATGGACGCGTAACTAAAACAAATCGTGAAATTAAGTAAACAAGTACTGATGAATTTGAACTCACTGGAACGTCCAAAGCACTCACTTTATGAGAGGAAGCTCAAAAGTTCTGCTACATGTCTTGATTACAAAGCCCAACGTCAACGGGAACACCTCTATCAACCACGGTGCGATAACGTTCTTTTATTATTCCTCGGCTAGCTCAACATTCTTGTGGGGCGTTAATGGACGCATAACTAAAACAAATCGTGAAATTAAGTAAACAAGTACTGATGAATTTGAACTCACTGGGAGGTCAAAGCACTCACTTTATGAGAGGAAGCTCAAAAGTTCCGCTACATGTCTTGATTACAGAGCCCAACGCCAACGGGAACACCTCTATCAACCACGGTGCGATAACGTTCTTTTATTATTCCTCGGCTAGCTCAACATTCTTGTGGGGCGTTAATGGACACATAACTAAAACAAATCGTGAAATTAAGTAAACAAGTACTGATGAATTTGAACTCACTGGGACGTCAAAGCACTCACTTTATGAGAGGAAGCTCAAAAGTTCCGCTACATGTCTTGATTACAGAGCCCAACGCCAACGGGAACACCTCTATCAACCACGGTGCGATAACGTTCTTTTATTATTCCTCGGGTAGCTCAACATTCTTGTGGGGCGTTAATGGACGCGTAACTAAAACAAATCGTGAAATTAAGTAAACAAGTACTGATGAATTTGAACTCACTGGGACGTCAAAGCACTCACTTTATGAGAGGAAGCTCAAAAGTTCTGCTACATGTCTTGATTACAGAGCCCAACGCCAACGGGAACACCTCTATCAACCACGGTGCGATAACGTTCTTTTATTATTCCTCGGCTAGCTCAACATTCTTGTGGGGCGTTAATGGACGCATAACTAAAACAAATCGTGAAATTAAGTAAACAAGTACTGATGAATTTGAACTCACTGGGACGTCAAAGCACTCACTTTATGAGAGGAAGCTCAAAAGTTCCGCTACATGTCTTGATTACAGAGCCCAACGCCAACGGGAACACCTCTATCAACCACGGTGCGATAACGTTCTTTTATTATTCCTCGGGTAGCTCAACATTCTCGTGGGGCGTTAATGGACGCGTAACTAAAACAAATCGTGAAATTAAGTAAACAAGTACTGATGAATTTGAACTCACTGGAACGTCCAAAGCACTCACTTTATGAGAGGAAGCTCAAAAGTTCTGCTACATGTCTTGATTACAAAGCCCAACGCCAACGGGAACACCTCTATCAACCACGGTGCGATAACGTTCTTTTATTATTCCTCGGGTAGCTCAACATTCTTGTGGGGCGTTAATGGACGCGTAACTAAAACAAATCGTGAAATTAAGTAAACAAGTACTGATGAATTTGAACTCACTGGGACGTCAAAGCACTCACTTTATGAGAGGAAGCTCAAAATTTCTGCTACATGTCTTGATTACAGAGCCCAACGTCAACGGGAACACCTCTATCAACCACGGTGCGATAACGTTCTTTTATTATTCCTCGGGTAGCTCAACATTCTTGTGGGGCGTTAATGGACGCGTAACTAAAACAAATCGTGAAATTAAGTAAACAAGTACTGATGAATTTGAACTCACTGGGACGTCAAAGCACTCACTTTATGAGAGGAAGCTCAAAAGTTCCGCTACATGTCTTGATTACAGAGCCCAACGCCAACGGGAACACCTCTATCAACCACGGTGCGATAACGTTCTTTTATTATTCCTCGGGTAGCTCAACATTCTTGTGGGGCGTTAATGGACGCGTAACTAAAACAAATCGTGAAATTAAGTAAACAAGTACTGATGAATTTGAACTCACTGGAACGTCCAAAGCACTCACTTTATGAGAGGAAGCTCAAAAGTTCTGCTACATGTCTTGATTACAAAGCCCAACGCCAACGGGAACACCTCTATCAACCACGGTGCGATAACGTTCTTTTATTATTCCTCGGGTAGCTCAACATTCTTGTGGGGCGTTAATGGACGCGTAACTAAAACAAATCGTGAAATTAAGTAAACAAGTACTGATGAATTTGAACTCACTGGGACGTCAAAGCACTCACTTTATGAGAGGAAGCTCAAAAGTTCTGCTACATGTCTTGATTACAAAGCCCAACGCCAACGGGAACACCTCTATCAACCACGGTGCGATAACGTTCTTTTATTATTCCTCGGGTAGCTCAACATTCTTGTGGGGCGTTAATGGACGCGTAACTAAAACAAATCGTGAAATTAAGTAAACAAGTACTGATGAATTTGAACTCACTGGGACGTCAAAGCACTCACTTTATGAGAGGAAGCTCAAAAGTTCTGCTACATGTCTTGATTACAGAGCCCAACGCCAACGGGAACACCTCTATCAACCACGGTGCGATAACGTTCTTTTATTATTCCTCGGCTAGCTCAACATTCTTGTGGGGCGTTAATGGACGCATAACTAAAACAAATCGTGAAATTAAGTAAACAAGTACTGATGAATTTGAACTCACTGGGACGTCAAAGCACTCACTTTATGAGAGGAAGCTCAAAATTTCTGCTACATGTCTTGATTACAGAGCCCAACGTCAACGGGAACACCTCTATCAACCACGGTGCGATAACGTTCTTTTATTATTCCTCGGGTAGCTCAACATTCTTGTGGGGCGTTAATGGACGCGTAACTAAAACAAATCGTGAAATTAAGTAAACAAGTACTGATGAATTTGAACTCACTGGAACGTCCAAAGCACTCACTTTATGAGAGGAAGCTCAAAATTTCTGCTACATGTCTTGATTACAGAGCCCAACGTCAACGGGAACACCTCTATCAACCACGGTGCGATAACGTTCTTTTATTATTCCTCGGGTAGCTCAACATTCTTGTGGGGCGTTAATGGACGCATAACTAAAACAAATCGTGAAATTAAGTAAACAAGTACTGATGAATTTGAACTCACTGGGACGTCAAAGCACCCACTTTATGAGAGGAAGCTCAAAATTTCTACTACATGTCTTGATTACAGAGCCCAACGTCAACGGGAACACCTCTATCAACCACGGTGCGATAACGTTCTTTTATTATTCCCCGGGTAGCTCAACATTCTTGTGGGGCGTTAATGGACGCGTAACTAAAACAAATCGTGAAATTAAGTAAACAAGTACTGATGAATTTGAACTCACTGGAACGTCCAAAGCACTCACTTTATGAGAGGAAGCTCAAAATTTCTGCTACATGTCTTGATTACAGAGCCCAACGTCAACGGGAACACCTCTATCAACCACGGTGCGATAACGTTCTTTTATTATTCCTCGGGTAGCTCAACATTCTTGTGGGGCGTTAATGGACGCATAACTAAAACAAATCGTGAAATTAAGTAAACAAGTACTGATGAATTTGAACTCACTGGGACGTCAAAGCACTCACTTTATGAGAGGAAGCTCAAAAGTTCTGCTACATGTCTTGATTACAGAGCCCAACGCCAACGGGAACACCTCTATCAACCACGGTGCGATAACGTTCTTTTATTATTCCTCGGCTAGCTCAACATTCTTGTGGGGCGTTAATGGACGCATAACTAAAACAAATCGTGAAATTAAGTAAACAAGTACTGATGAATTTGAACTCACTGGGACGTCAAAGCACTCACTTTATGAGAGGAAGCTCAAAATTTCTGCTACATGTCTTGATTACAGAGCCCAACGTCAACGGGAACACCTCTATCAACCACGGTGCGATAACGTTCTTTTATTATTCCTCGGGTAGCTCAACATTCTTGTGGGGCGTTAATGGACGCGTAACTAAAACAAATCGTGAAATTAAGTAAACAAGTACTGATGAATTTGAACTCACTGGAACGTCCAAAGCACTCACTTTATGAGAGGAAGCTCAAAATTTCTGCTACATGTCTTGATTACAGAGCCCAACGTCAACGGGAACACCTCTATCAACCACGGTGCGATAACGTTCTTTTATTATTCCTCGGGTAGCTCAACATTCTTGTGGGGCGTTAATGGACGCATAACTAAAACAAATCGTGAAATTAAGTAAACAAGTACTGATGAATTTGAACTCACTGGGACGTCAAAGCACTCACTTTATGAGAGGAAGCTCAAAATTTCTGCTACATGTCTTGATTACAGAGCCCAACGTCAACGGGAACACCTCTATCAACCACGGTGCGATAACGTTCTTTTATTATTCCTCGGGTAGCTCAACATTCTTGTGGGGCGTTAATGGACGCGTAACTAAAACAAATCGTGAAATTAAGTAAACAAGTACTGATGAATTTGAACTCACTGGGACGTCAAAGCACTCACTTTATGAGAGGAAGCTCAAAAGTTCTGCTACATGTCTTGATTACAGAGCCCAACGATAACGGGAACACCTCTATCAACCACGGTGCGATAACGTTCTTTTATTATTCCTCGGGTACCTCAACATTCTTGTGGGGCGTTAATGGACGCATAACTAAAACAAATCGTGAAATTAAGTAAACAAGTACTGATGAATTTGAACTCACTGGGACGTCAAAGCACTCACTTTATGAGAGGAAGCTCAAAAGTTCTGCTACATGTCTTGATTACAGAGCCCAACGCCAACGGGAACACCTCTATCAACCACGGTGCGATAACGTTCTTTTATTATTCCTCGGGTAGCTCAACATTCTTGTGGGGCGTTAATGGACGCGTAACTAAAACAAATCGTGAAATTAAGTAAACAAGTACTGATGAATTTGAACTCACTGGGACGTCAAAGCACTCACTTTATGAGAGGAAGCTCAAAATTTCTGCTACATGTCTTGATTACAGAGCCCAACGTCAACGGGAACACCTCTATCAACCACGGTGCGATAACGTTCTTTTATTATTCCTCGGGTACCTCAACATTCTTGTGGGGCGTTAATGGACGCATAACTAAAACAAATCGTGAAATTAAGTAAACAAGTACTGATGAATTTGAACTCACTGGGACGTCAAAGCACTCACTTTATGAGAGGAAGCTCAAAAGTTCTGCTACATGTCTTGATTACAGAGCCCAACGATAACGGGAACACCTCTATCAACCACGGTGCGATAACGTTCTTTTATTATTCCTCGGGTACCTCAACATTCTTGTGGGGCGTTAATGGACGCATAACTAAAACAAATCGTGAAATTAAGTAAACAAGTACTGATGAATTTGAACTCACTGGGACGTCAAAGCACTCACTTTATGAGAGGAAGCTCAAAATTTCTGCTACATGTCTTGATTACAGAGCCCAACGTCAACGGGAACACCTCTATCAACCACGGTGCGATAACGTTCTTTTATTATTCCTCGGGTAGCTCAACATTCTTGTGGGGCGTTAATGGACGCATAACTAAAACAAATCGTGAAATTAAGTAAACAAGTACTGATGAATTTGAACTCACTGGGACGTCAAAGCACTCACTTTATGAGAGGAAGCTCAAAATTTCTGCTACATGTCTTGATTACAGAGCCCAACGTCAACGGGAACACCTCTATCAACCACGGTGCGATAACGTTCTTTTATTATTCCTCGGGTACCTCAACATTCTTGTGGGGCGTTAATGGACGCGTAACTAAAACAAATCGTGAAATTAAGTAAACAAGTACTGATGAATTTGAACTCACTGGGACGTCAAAGCACTCACTTTATGAGAGGAAGCTCAAAAGTTCTGCTACATGTCTTGATTACAGAGCCCAACGATAACGGGAACACCTCTATCAACCACGGTGCGATAACGTTCTTTTATTATTCCTCGGGTAGCTCAACATTCTTGTGGGGCGTTAATGGACGCATAACTAAAACAAATCGTGAAATTAAGTAAACAAGTACTGATGAATTTGAACTCACTGGGACGTCAAAGCACTCACTTTATGAGAGGAAGCTCAAAAGTTCCGCTACATGTCTTGATTACAGAGCCCAACGCCAACGGGAACACCTCTATCAACCACGGTGCGATAACGTTCTTTTATTATTCCTCGGGTAGCTCAACATTCTTGTGGGGCGTTAATGGACGCGTAACTAAAACAAATCGTGAAATTAAGTAAACAAGTACTGATGAATTTGAACTCACTGGAACGTCCAAAGCACTCACTTTATGAGAGGAACCTCAAAAGTTCTGCTACATGTCTTGATTACAGAGCCCAACGTCAACGGGAACACCTCTATCAACCACGGTGCGATAACGTTCTTTTATTATTCCTCGGCTAGCTCAACATTCTTTTGGGGCGTTAATGGACGCATAACTAAAACAAATCGTGAAATTAAGTAAACAAGTACTGATGAATTTGAACTCACTGGAACGTCAAAGCACTCACTTTATGAGAGGAAGCTCAAAAGTTCTGCTACATGTCTTGATTACAGAGCCCAACGCCAACGGGAACACCTCTATCAACCACGGTGCGATAACGTTCTTTTATTATTCCTCGGGTAGCTCAACATTCTTGTGGGGCGGTAATGAAGGCGTAACTAAAACAAATCGTGAAATTAAGTAAACAAGTACTGATGAATTTGAACTCACTGGAACGTCCAAAGCACTCACTTTATGAGAGGAAGCTCAAAAGTTCCGCTACATGTCTTGATTACAGAGCCCAACGTCAACGGGAACACCTCTATCAACCACGGTGCGATAACGTTCTTTTATTATTCCTCGGGTAGCTCAACATTCTTGTGGGGCGGTAATGGAGGCGTAACTAAAACAAATCGTGAAATTAAGTAAACAAGTACTGATGAATGTGAACTCACTGGGACGTCAAAGCACTCACTTTATGAGAGGAAGCTCAAAAGTTCCGCTACATGTCTTGATTACAAAGCCCAACGCCAACGGGAACACCTCTATCAACCACGGTGCGATAACGTTCTTTTATTATTCCTCGGGTAGCTCAACATTCTTGTGGGGCGTTAATGGACGCGTAACTAAAACAAATCGTGAAATTAAGTAAACAAGTACTGATGAATTTGAACTCACTGGGACGTCAAAGCACTCACTTTATGAGAGGAAGCTCAAAAGTTCTGCTACATGTCTTGATTACAGAGCCCAACGCCAACGGGAACACCTCTATCAACCACGGTGCGATAACGTTCTTTTATTATTCCTCGGCTAGCTCAACATTCTTGTGGGGCGTTAATGGACGCATAACTAAAACAAATCGTGAAATTAAGTAAACAAGTACTGATGAATTTGAACTCACTGGGACGTCAAAGCACTCACTTTATGAGAGGAAGCTCAAAAGTTCCGCTACATGTCTTGATTACAGAGCCCAACGTCAACGGGAACACCTCTATCAACCACGGTAAGATAACGTTCTTTTATTATTCCTCGGGTAGCTCAACATTCTTGTGGGGCGTTAATGGACGCATAACTAAAACAAATCATGAAATTAAGTAAACAAGTACTGATGAATTTGAACTCACTGGGACGTCAAAGCACTCACTTTATGAGAGGAAGCTCAAAAGTTCCGCTACATGTCTTGATTACAGAGCCCAACGCCAACGGGAACACCTCTATCAACCACGGTGCGATAACGTTCTTTTATTATTCCTCGGCTAGCTCAACATTCTTGTGGGGCGTTAATGGACGCGTAACTAAAACAAATCGTGAAATTAAGTAAACAAGTACTGATGAATTTGAACTCACTGGAACGTCCAAAGCACTCACTTTATGAGAGGAAGCTCAAAAGTTCTGCTACATGTCTTGATTACAGAGCCCAACGCCAACGGGAACACCTCTATCAACCACGGTGCGATAACGTTCTTTTATTATTCCTCGGGTAGCTCAACATTCTTGTGGGGCGTTAATGGACGCGTAACTAAAACAAATCGTGAAATTAAGTAAACAAGTACTGATGAATGTGAACTCACTGGGACCTCAAAGCACTCACTTTATGAGAGGAAGCTCAAAAGTTCTGCTACATGTCTTGATTACAGAGCCCAACGCCAACGGGAACACCTCTATCAACCACGGTGCGATAACGTTCTTTTATTATTCCTCGGGTAGCTCAACATTCTTGTGGGGCGTTAATGGACGCGTAACTAAAACAAATCGTGAAATTAAGTAAACAAGTACTGATGAATTTGAACTCACTGGGACGTCAAAGCACTCACTTTATGAGAGGAAGCTCAAAAGTTCTGCTACATGTCTTGATTACAGAGCCCAACGTCAACGGGAACACCTCTATCAACCACGGTAAGATAACGTTCTTTTATTATTCCTCGGGTAGCTCAACATTCTTGTGGGGCGTTAATGGACGCGTAACTAAAACAAATCATGAAATTAAGTAAACAAGTACTGATGAATTTGAACTCACTGGGACGTCAAAGCACTCACTTTATGAGAGGAAGCTCAAAAGTTCTGCTACATGTCTTGATTACAGAGCCCAACGTCAACGGGAACACCTCTATCAACCACGGTAAGATAACGTTCTTTTATTATTCCTCGGGTAGCTCAACATTCTTGTGGGGCGTTAATGGACGCGTAACTAAAACAAATCATGAAATTAAGTAAACAAGTACTGATGAATTTGAACTCACTGGGACGTCAAAGCACTCACTTTATGAGAGGAAGCTCAAAAGTTCTCCTACATGTCTTGATTACAGAGCCCAACGCCAACGGGAACACCTCTATCAACCACGGTGCGATAACGTTCTTTTATTATTCCTCCGGTAGCTCAACATTCTTGTGGGGCGGTAATGGAGGCGTAACTAAAACAAATCGTGAAATTAAGTAAACAAGTACTGATGAATTTGAACTCACTGGGACGTCAAAGCACTCACTTTATGAGAGGAAGCTCAAAAGTTCCGCTACATGTCTTGATTACAGAGCCCAACGTCAACGGGAACACCTCTATCAACCACGGTGCGATAACGTTCTTTTATTAATCCTCGGGTAGCTCAACATTCTTGTGGGGCGGTAATGGAGGCGTAACTAAAACAAATCGTGAAATTAAGTAAACAAGTACTGATGAATGTGAACTCACTGGGACGTCAAAGCACTCACTTTATGAGAGGAAGCTCAAAAGTTCTGCTACATGTCTTGATTACAAAGCCCAACGCCAACGGGAACACCTCTATCAACCACGGTAAGATAACGTTCTTTTATTATTCCTCGGGTAGCTCAACATTCTTGTGGGGCGTTAATGGACGCGTAACTAAAACAAATCGTGAAATTAAGTAAACAAGTACTGATGAATTTGAACTCACTGGGACGTCAAAGCACTCACTTTATGAGAGGAAGCTCAAAAGTTCTGCTACATGTCTTGATTACAGAGCCCAACGCCAACGGGAACACCTCTATCAACCACGGTGCGATAACGTTCTTTTATTATTCCTCGGGTAGCTCAACATTCTTGTGGGGCGGTAATGGAGGCGTAACTAAAACAAATCGTGAAATTAAGTAAACAAGTACTGATGAATTTGAACTCACTGGAACGTCCAAAGCACTCACTTTATGAGAGGAAGCTCAAAAGTTCCGCTACATGTCTTGATTACAGAGCCCAACGTCAACGGGAACACCTCTATCAACCACGGTGCGATAACGTTCTTTTATTATTCCTCGGGTAGCTCAACATTCTTGTGGGGCGGTAATGGACGCATAACTAAAACAAATCGTGAAATTAAGTAAACAAGTACTGATGATTTTTGAACTCACTGGGACGTCAAAGCACTCACTTTATGAGAGGAAGCTCAAAAGTTCCGCTACATGTCTTGATTACAAAGCCCAACGCCAACGGGAACACCTCTATCAACCACGGTGCGATAACGTTCTTTTATTATTCCTCGGGTAGCTCAACATTCTTGTGGGGCGTTAATGGACGCGTAACTAAAACAAATCGTGAAATTAAGTAAACAAGTACTGATGAATTTGAACTCACTGGGACGTCAAAGCACTCACTTTATGAGAGGAAGCTCAAAAGTTCTGCTACATGTCTTGATTACAGAGCCCAACGCCAACGGGAACACCTCTATCAACCACGGTGCGATAACGTTCTTTTATTATTCCTCGGCTAGCTCAACATTCTTGTGGGGCGTTAATGCACGCATAACTAAAACAAATCGTGAAATTAAGTAAACAAGTACTGATGAATTTGAACTCACTGGGACGTCAAAGCACTCACTTTATGAGAGGAAGCTCAAAAGTTCCGCTACATGTCTTGATTACAGAGCCCAACGTCAACGGGAACACCTCTATCAACCACGGTAAGATAACGTTCTTTTATTATTCCTCGGGTAGCTCAACATTCTTGTGGGGCGTTAATGGACGCATAACTAAAACAAATCATGAAATTAAGTAAACAAGTACTGATGAATTTGAACTCACTGGGACGTCAAAGCACTCACTTTATGAGAGGAAGCTCAAAAGTTCCGCTACATGTCTTGATTACAGAGCCCAACGCCAACGGGAACACCTCTATCAACCACGGTGCGATAACGTTCTTTTATTATTCCTCGGCTAGCTCAACATTCTTGTGGGGCGTTAATGGACGCGTAACTAAAACAAATCGTGAAATTAAGTAAACAAGTACTGATGAATTTGAACTCACTGGAACGTCCAAAGCACTCACTTTATGAGAGGAAGCTCAAAAGTTCTGCTACATGTCTTGATTACAGAGCCCAACGCCAACGGGAACACCTCTATCAACCACGGTGCGATAACGTTCTTTTATTATTCCTCGGGTAGCTCAACATTCTTGTGGGGCGTTAATGGACGCGTAACTAAAACAAATCGTGAAATTAAGTAAACAAGTACTGATGAATGTGAACTCACTGGGACCTCAAAGCACTCACTTTATGAGAGGAAGCTCAAAAGTTCTGCTACATGTCTTGATTACAGAGCCCAACGCCAACGGGAACACCTCTATCAACCACGGTGCGATAACGTTCTTTTATTATTCCTCGGGTAGCTCAACATTCTTGTGGGGCGTTAATGGACGCGTAACTAAAACAAATCGTGAAATTAAGTAAACAAGTACTGATGAATTTGAACTCACTGGAACGTCCAAAGCACTCACTTTATGAGAGGAAGCTCAAAAGTTCTGCTACATGTCTTGATTACAGAGCCCAACGTCAACGGGAACACCTCTATCAACCACGGTAAGATAACGTTCTTTTATTATTCCTCGGGTAGCTCAACATTCTTGTGGGGCGTTAATGGACGCGTAACTAAAACAAATCGTGAAATTAAGTAAACAAGTACTGATGAATTTGAACTCACTGGGACGTCAAAGCACTCACTTTATGAGAGGAAGCTCAAAAGTTCTGCTACATGTCTTGATTACAGAGCCCAACGTCAACGGGAACACCTCTATCAACCACGGTGCGATAACGTTCTTTTATTATTCCTCGGGTAGCTCAACATTCTTGTGGGGCGGTAATGGAGGCGTAACTAAAACAAATCGTGAAATTAAGTAAACAAGTACTGATGAATGTGAACTCACTGGGACGTCAAAGCACTCACTTTATGAGAGGAAGCTCAAAAGTTCTGCTACATGTCTTGATTACAGAGCCCAACGTCAACGGGAATACCTCTATCAACCACGGTAAGATAACGTTCTTTTATTATTCCTCGGGTAGCTCAACATTCTTGTGGGGCGGTAATGGAGGCGTAACTAAAACAAATCGTGAAATTAAGTAAACAAGTACTGATGAATGTGAACTCACTGGGACGTCAAAGCACTCACTTTATGAGAGGAAGCTCAAAAGTTCTGCTACATGTCTTGATTACAGAGCCCAACGTCAACGGGAACACCTCTATCAACCACGGTAAGATAACGTTCTTTTATTATTCCTCGGGTAGCTCAACATTCTTGTGGGGCGTTAATGGACGCGTAACTAAAACAAATCATGAAATTAAGTAAACAAGTACTGATGAATTTGAACTCACTGGGACGTCAAAGCACTCACTTTATGAGAGGAAGCTCAAAAGTTCTGCTACATGTCTTGATTACAGAGCCCAACGTCAACGGGAACACCTCTATCAACCACGGTAAGATAACGTTCTTTTATTATTCCTCGGGTAGCTCAACATTCTTGTGGGGCGTTAATGGACGCGTAACTAAAACAAATCGTGAAATTAAGTAAACAAGTACTGATGAATTTGAACTCACTGGGACGTCAAAGCACTCACTTTATGAGAGGAAGCTCCAAAGTTCTGCTACATGTCTTGATTACAGAGCCCAACGTCAACGGGAACACCTCTATCAACCACGGTGCGATAACGTTCTTTTATTATTCCTCGGGTAGCTCAACATTCTTGTGGGGCGGTAATGGAGGCGTAACTAAAACAAATCGTGAAATTAAGTAAACAAGTACTGATGAATGTGAACTCACTGGGACGTCAAAGCACTCACTTTATGAGAGGAAGCTCAAAAGTTCTGCTACATGTCTTGATTACAGAGCCCAACGTCAACGGGAACACCTCTATCAACCACGGTGCGATAACGTTCTTTTATTATTCCTCGGGTAGCTCAACATTCTTGTGGGGCGGTAATGGAGGCGTAACTAAAACAAATCGTGAAATTAAGTAAACAAGTACTGATGAATGTGAACTCACTGGGACGTCAAAGCACTGACTTTATGAGAGGAAGCTCAAAAGTTCTGCTACATGTCTTGATTACAGAGCCCAACGTCAACGGGAACACCTCTATCAACCACGGTAAGATAACGTTCTTTTATTATTCCTCGGGTAGCTCAACATTCTTGTGGGGCGGTAATGGAGGCGTAACTAAAACAAATCGTGAAATTAAGTAAACAAGTACTGATGAATGTGAACTCACTGGGACGTCAAAGCACTCACTTTATGAGAGGAAGCTCAAAAGTTCTGCTACATGTCTTGATTACAGAGCCCAACGTCAACGGGAACACCTCTATCAACCACGGTGCGATAACGTTCTTTTATTATTCCTCGGCTAGCTCAACATTCTTGTGGGGCGTTAATGGACGCATAACTAAAACAAATCGTGAAATTAAGTAAACAAGTACTGATGAATTTGAACTCACTGGAACGTCAAAGCACTCACTTTATGAGAGGAAGCTCAAAAGTTCTGCTACATGTCTTGATTACAGAGCCCAACGTCAACGGGAACACCTCTATCAACCACGGTGCGATAACGTTCTTTTATTATTCCTCGGGTAGCTCAACATTCTTGTGGGGCGGTAATGGAGGCGTAACTAAAACAAATCGTGAAATTAAGTAAACAAGTACTGATGAATGTGAACTCACTGGAACGTCAAAGCACTCACTTTATGAGAGGAAGCTCAAAAGTTCTGCTACATGTCTTGATTACAGAGCCCAACGTCAACGGGAACACCTCTATCAACCACGGTAAGATAACGTTCTTTTATTATTCCTCGGGTAGCTCAACATTCTTGTGGGGCGGTAATGGAGGCGTAACTAAAACAAATCGTGAAATTAAGTAAACAAGTACTGATGAATGTGAACTCACTGGGACGTCAAAGCACTCACTTTATGAGAGGAAGCTCAAAAGTTCTGCTACATGTCTTGATTACAGAGCCCAACGTCAACGGGAACACCTCTATCAACCACGGTGCGATAACGTTCTTTTATTATTCCTCGGGTAGCTCAACATTCTTGTGGGGCGTTAATGGACGCGTAACCAAAACAAATCGTGAAATTAAGTAAACAAGTACTGATGAATTTGAACTCACTGGGACGTCAAAGCACTCACTTTATGAGAGGAAGCTCAAAAGTTCTGCTACATGTCTTGATTACAGAGCCCAACGTCAACGGGAACACCTCTATCAACCACGGTGCGATAACGTTCTTTTATTATTCCTCGGGTAGCTCAACATTCTTGTGGGGCGTTAATGGACGCGTAACTAAAACAAATCGTGAAATTAAGTAAACAAGTACTGATGAATTTGAACTCACTGGGACGTGAAAGCACTCACTTTATGAGAGGAAGCTCAAAAGTTCTGCTACATGTCTTGATTACAGAGCCCAACGTCAACGGGAACACCTCTATCAACCACGGTGCGATAACGTTCTTTTATTATTCCTCGGGTAGCTCAACATTCTTGTGGGGCGTTAATGGACGCGTAACTAAAACAAATCGTGAAATTAAGTAAACAAGTACTGATGAATTTGAACTCACTGGGACGTCAAAGCACTCACTTTATGAGAGGAAGCTCAAAAGTTCTGCTACATGTCTTGATTACAGAGCCCAACGTCAACGGGAACACCTCTATCAACCACGGTGCGATAACGTTCTTTTATTATTCCTCGGGTAGCTCAACATTCTTGTGGGGCGTTAATGGACGCGTAACTAAAACAAATCGTGAAATTAAGTAAACAAGTACTGATGAATCTGAACTCACTGGAACGTCCAAAGCACTCACTTTATAAGAGGAAGCTCAAAAGTTCTGCTACATGTCTTGATTACAGAGCCCAACGTCAACGGGAACACCTCTATCAACCACGGTGCGATAACGTTCTTTTATTATTCCTCGGGTAGCTCAACATTCTTGTGGGGCGTTAATGGACGCGTAACTAAAACAAATCGTGAAATTAAGTAAACAAGTACTGATGAATTTGAACTCACTGGAACGTCCAAAGCACTCACTTTATGAGAGGAAGCTCAAAAGTTCTGCTACATGTCTTGATTACAGAGCCCAACGTCAACGGGAACACCTCTATCAACCACGGTGCGATAACGTTCTTTTATTATTCCTCGGCTAGCTCAACATTCTTGTGGGGCGTTAATGGACGCGTAACTCAAAGAAATCGTGAAATTAAGTAAACAAGTACTGCAGAATTTGAACTCACTGGGACGTCCAAAGCACTCACTTTATGACAGGAAGCTCAAAAGTTCTGCTACATGTCTTGATTACAGAGCCCAACGCCGACGGGAACACCTCTATCAACCACGGTGCGATAACGTTCTTTTATTATTCCTCGTCTAGCTCAACATTCTTGTGGGGCGTTAATAGATGCGTAACTCAAAGAAATCGTGAAATTAAGTAAACAAGTACTGCAGAATTTGAACTCACTGGGACGTCCAAAGCACTCACTTTATGACAGGAAGCTCAAAAGTTCTGCTACATGTCTTGATTACAGAGCCCAACGCCAACGGGAACACCTCTATCAACCACGGTGCGATAACGTTCTTTTATTATTCCTCGGCTAGCTCAACATTCTTGTGGGGCGTTAATGGACGCGTAACTCAAAGAAATCGTGAAATTAAGTAAACAAGTACTGCAGAATTAGAACTCACTGGGACGTCCAAAGCACTCACTTTATGACAGGAAGCTCAAAAGTTCCGCTACATGTCTTGGTTACAGAGTCCAACGCCAACGGGAACACCTCTATCAACCACGGTGCGATAACGTTCTTTTATTATTCCTCGGCTAGCTCAACATTCTTGTGGGGCGTTAATGGACGCGTAACTCAAAGAAATCGTTAAATTAAGTAAACAAGTACTGCAGAATTTGAACTCACTGAGACATCCAAAGCACTCACTTTATGACAGGAAGCTCAAAAGTTCCGCTACATGTCTTGATTACAGAGCCCAACGCCGACGGGAACACCTCTATCAACCACGGTGCGATAACGTTCTTTTATTATTCCTCGGCTAGCTCAACATTCTTGTGGGGCGTTAATGGACGCGTAACTCAAAGAAATCTTGAAATTAAGTAAACAAGTACTGCAGAATTTGAACTCACTGGGACGTCCAAAGCACTCACCTTATGACAGGAAGCGCAAAAGTTCCGCTACATGTCTTGATTACAGAGTCCAACGCCAACGGGAACACCTCTATCAACCACGGTGCGATAACGTTCTTTTATTATTACTCGGCTAGCTCAACATTCTTGTGGGGCGTTAATGGACGCGTAACTCAAAGAAATCGTGAAATTAAGTAAACAAGTACTGCAGAATTTGAACTCACTGGGACGTCCAAAGCACTCACTTTATGACAGGAAGCTCAAAAGTTCTGCTACATGTCTTGATTACAGAGTCCAACGCCAACGGGAACACCTCTATCAACCACGGTGCGATAACGTTCTTTTATTATTCCTCGGCTAGCTCAACATTCTTGTGGGGCGTTAATGGACGCGTAACTCAAAGAAATCGTTAAATTAAGTAAACAAGTACTGCAGAATTTGAACTCACTGGGACGTCCAAAGCACTCACTTTATGACAGGAAGCTCAAAAGTTCTGCTACATGTCTTGATTACAGAGCCCAACGCCAACGGGAACACCTCTATCAACCACGGTGCGATAACGTTCTTTTTTTATTCCTCGGCTAGCTCAACATTCTTGTGGGGCGTGAATGGACGCGTAACTCAAAGAAATCGTGAAATTCAGTAAACAAGTTCTGCAGAATTTGAACTCACTGGGACGTCCAAAGCACTCACTTTATGACAGGAAGCTCAAACGTTCTGCTACATGTCTTGATTACAGAGCCCAACGCCAACGGGAACACCTCTATCAACCACGGTGCGATAACGTTCTTTTTTTATTCCTCGGCTAGCTCAACATTCTTGTGGGGCGTGAATGGACGCGTAACTCAAAGAAATCGTTAAATTAAGTAAACAAGTACTGCAGAATTTGAACTCACTGGGACGTCCAAAGCACTCACTTTATGACAGGAAGCTCAAAAGTTCTGCTACATGTCTTGATTACAGAGTCCAACGCCGACGGGAACACCTCTATCAACCACGGTGCGATAACGTTCTTTTATTATTCCTCGGCTAGCTCAACATTCTTGTGGGGCGTGAATGGACGCGTAACTCAAAGAAATCGTGAAATTCAGTAAACAAGTTCTGCAGAATTTGAACTCACTGGGACGTCCAAAGCACTCACTTTATGACAGGAAGCTCAAAAGTTCTGCTACATGTCTTGATTACAGAGCCCAACGCCAACGGGAACACCTCTATCAACCACGGTGCGATAACGTTCTTTTATTATTCCTCGGCTAGCTCAACATTCTTGTGGGGCGTGAATGGACGCGTAACTCAAAGAAATCGTTAAATTAAGTAAACAAGTACTGCAGAATTTGAACTCACTGGGACGTCCAAAGCACTCACTTTATGACAGGAAGCTCAAAAGTTCTGCTACATGTCTTGATTACAGAGTCCAACGCCGACGGGAACACCTCTATCAACCACGGTGCGATAACGTTCTTTTATTATTCCTCGGCTAGCTCAACATTCTTGTGGGGCGTGAATGGACGCGTAACTCAAAGAAATCGTGAAATTCAGTAAACAAGTACTGCAGAATTTGAACTCACTGGGACGTCCAAAGCACTCACTTTATGACAGGAAGCTCAAAAGTTCTGCTACATGTCTTGATTACAGAGCCCAACGCCAACGGGAACACCTCTATCAACCACGGTGCGATAACGTTCTTTTATTATTCCTCGGCTAGCTCAACATTCTTGTGGGGCGTGAATGGACGCGTAACTCAAAGAAATCGTGAAATTCAGTAAACAAGTTCTGCAGAATTTGAACTCACTGGGACGTCCAAAGCACTCACTTTATGACAGGAAGCTCAAAAGTTCTGCTACATGTCTTGATTACAGAGTCCAACGCCAACGGGAACACCTCTATCAACCACGGTGCGATAACGTTCTTTTTTTATTCCTCGGCTAGCTCAACATTCTTGTGGGGCGTTAATGGACGCGTAACTCAAAGAAATCGTGAAATTCAGTAAACAAGTACTGCAGAATTTGAACTCACTGGGACGTCCAAAGCACTCACTTTATGACAGGAAGCTCAAAAGTTCTGCTACATGTCTTGATTACAGAGCCCAACGCCAACGGGAACACCTCTATCAACCACGGTGCGATAACGTTCTTTTATTATTCCTCGGCTAGCTCAACATTCTTGTGGGGCGTTAATGGACGCGTAACTCAAAGAAATCGTGAAATTAAGTAAACAAGTACTGCAGAATTAGAACTCACTGGGACGTCCAAAGCACTCACTTTATGACAGGAAGCTCAAAAGTTCCGCTACATGTCTTGGTTACAGAGTCCAACGCCAACGGGAACACCTCTATCAACCACGGTGCGATAACGTTCTTTTATTATTCCTCGGCTAGCTCAACATTCTTGTGGGGCGTTAATGGACGCGTAACTCAAAGAAATCGTGAAATTCAGTAAACAAGTACTGCAGAATTTGAACTCACTGGGACGTCCAAAGCACTCACTTTATGACAGGAAGCTCAAAAGTTCCGCTACATGTCTTGGTTACAGAGTCCAACGCCAACGGGAACACCTCTATCAACCACGGTGCGATAACGTTCTTTTATTATTCCTCGGCTAGCTCAACATTCTTGTGGGGCGTTAATGGACGCGTAACTCAAAGAAATCGTTAAATTAAGTAAACAAGTACTGCAGAATTTGAACTCACTGAGACATCCAAAGCACTCACTTTATGACAGGAAGCTCAAAAGTTCTGCTACATGTCTTGATTACAGAGCCCAACGCCAACGGGAACACCTCTATCAACCACGGTGCGATAACGTTCTTTTATTATTCCTCGGCTAGCTCAACATTCTTGTGGGGCGTGAATGGACGCGTAACTCAAAGAAATCGTGAAATTCAGTAAACAAGTTCTGCAGAATTTGAACTCACTGGGACGTCCAAAGCACTCACTTTATGACAGGAAGCTCAAAAGTTCTGCTACATGTCTTGATTACAGAGTCCAACGCCAACGGGAACACCTCTATCAACCACGGTGCGATAACGTTCTTTTTTTATTCCTCGGCTAGCTCAACATTCTTGTGGGGCGTTAATGGACGCGTAACTCAAAGAAATCGTGAAATTAAGTAAACAAGTACTGCAGAATTAGAACTCACTGGGACGTCCAAAGCACTCACTTTATGACAGGAAGCTCAAAAGTTCTGCTACATGTCTTGATTACAGAGCCCAACGCCAACGGGAACACCTCTATCAACCACGGTGCGATAACGTTCTTTTATTATTCCTCGGCTAGCTCAACATTCTTGTGGGGCGTTAATGGACGCGTAACTCAAAGAAATCGTGAAATTAAGTAAACAAGTACTGCAGAATTAGAACTCACTGGGACGTCCAAAGCACTCACTTTATGACAGGAAGCTCAAAAGTTCTGCTACATGTCTTGATTACAGAGCCCAACGCCAACGGGAACACCTCTATCAACCACGGTGCGATAACGTTCTTTTATTATTCCTCGGCTAGCTCAACATTCTTGTGGGGCGTTAATGGACGCGTAACTCAAAGAAATCGTGAAATTCAGTAAACAAGTACTGCAGAATTTGAACTCACTGGGACGTCCAAAGCACTCACTTTATGACAGGAAGCTCAAAAGTTCCGCTACATGTCTTGGTTACAGAGTCCAACGCCGACGGGAACACCTCTATCAACCACGGTGCGATAACGTTCTTTTATTATTCCTCGGCTAGCTCAACATTCTTGTGGGGCGTTAATGGACGCGTAACTCAAAGAAATCGTGAAATTAAGTAAACAAGTAGTGCAGAATTTGAACTCACTGGGAGGTCCAAAGCACTCACTTTATGACAGGAAGCTCAAAAGTTCCGCTACATGTCTTTATTACAGAGTCCAACGCCGACGGGAACACCTCTATCAACCACGGTGCGATAACGTTCTTTTATTATTCCTCGGCTAGCTCAACATTCTTGTGGGGCGTTAATGGACGCGTAACTCAAAGAAATCGTGAAATTAAGTAAACAAGTACTGCAGAATTTGAACTCACTGGGACGTCCAAAACACTCACTTTATGACAGGAAGCTCAAAAGTTCCGCTACATGTCTTTATTACAGAGTCCAACGCCGACGGGAACACCTCTATCAACCACGGTGCGATAACGTTCTTTTATTATTCCTCGGCTAGCTCAACATTCTTGTGGGGCGTTAATGGACGCGTAACTCAAAGAAATCGTGAAATTAAGTAAACAAGTACTGCAGAATTTGAACTCACTGGGACGTCCAAAGCACTCACTTTATGACAGGAAGCTCAAAAGTTCCGCTACATGTCTTGATTACAGAGCCCAACGCCGACGGGAACACCTCTATCAACCACGGTGCGATAACGCTCTTTTATTATTCCTCGGCTAGCTCAACAGTCTTGTGGAACGTTAATGGACGCGTAACTCAAAGAAATCGTGAAATTAATTAAACAAGTACTGCAGAATTTGAACTCACTGGGACGTCCAAAGCACTCACTTTATGACAGGAAGCTCAAAAGTTCTGCTACATGTCTTGATTACACAGTCCAACGCCAACGGGAACACCTCTATCAACCACGGTGCGATAACGTTCCTTTATTATTCCTCGGCTAACTCAACATTCTTGTGGGGCGTTAATGGACGCGTAACTCAAAGAAATCGTGAAATTAAATAAACAAGTACTGCAGAATTTGAACTCACTGGGACGTCCAAAGCACTCACTTTATGACAGGAAGCTCAAAAGTTCTGCTACATGTCTTGATTACAGAGTCCTACGCCAACGGGAACACCTCTATCAACCACGGTGCGATAACGTTCTTTTATTATTACTCGGCTAGCTCAACATTCTTGTGGGGCGTTAATGGACGCGTAACTCAAAGAAATCGTGAAATTAAGTAAACAAGTACTGCAGAATTTGAACTCACTGGGACGTCCAAAGCACTCACTTTATGACAGGAAGCTCAAAAGTTCTGCTACATGTCTTGATTACAGAGTCCAACGCCAACGGGAACACCTCTATCAACCACGGTGCGATAACGTTCTTTTATTATTACTCGGCTAGCTCAACATTCTTGTGGGGCGTTAATGGACGCGTAACTCAAAGAAATCGTGAAATTAAGTAAACAAGTACTGCAGAATTTGAACTCACTGGGACGTCCAAAGCACTCACTTTATGACAGGAAGCTCAAAAGTTCCGCTACATGTCTTTATTACAGAGTCCAACGCCGACGGGAACACCTCTATCAACCACGGTGCGATAACGTTCTTTTATTATTCCTCGGCTAGCTCAACATTCTTGTGGGGCGTTAATGGACGCGTAACTCAAAGAAATCGTGAAATTAAGTAAACAAGTACTGCAGAATTTGAACTCACTGGGACGTCCAAAACACTCACTTTATGACAGGAAGCTCAAAAGTTCCGCTACATGTCTTTATTACAGAGTCCAACGCCGACGGGAACACCTCTATCAACCACGGTGCGATAACGTTCTTTTATTATTCCTCGGCTAACTCAACATTCTTGTGGGGCGTTAATGGACGCGTAACTCAAAGAAATCGTGAAATTAAGTAAACAAGTAGTGCAGAATTTGAACTCACTGGGAGGTCCAAAGCACTCACTTTATGACAGGAAGCTCAAAAGTTCCGCTACATGTCTTTATTACAGAGTCCAACGCCGACGGGAACACCTCTATCAACCACGGTGCGATAACGTTCTTTTATTATTCCTCGGCTAGCTCAACATTCTTGTGGGGCGTTAATGGACGCGTAACTCAAAGAAATCGTGAAATTAAGTAAACAAGTACTGCAGAATTTGAACTCACTGGGACGTCCAAAACACTCACTTTATGACAGGAAGCTCAAAAGTTCCGCTACATGTCTTGATTACAGAGTCCAACGCCGACGGGAACACCTCTATCAACCACGGTGCGATAACGCTCTTTTATTATTCCTCGGCTAGCTCAACATTCTTGTGGGGCGTTAATGGACGCGTAACTCAAAGAAATCGTGAAATTAAGTAAACAAGTACTGCAGAATTTGAACTCACTGGGACGTCCAAAACACTCACTTTATGACAGGAAGCTCAAAAGTTCCGCTACATGTCTTTATTACAGAGTCCAACGCCGACGGGAACACCTCTATCAACCACGGTGCGATAACGTTCTTTTATTATTCCTCGGCTAGCTCAACATTCTTGTGGGGCGTTAATGGACGCGTAACTCAAAGAAATCGTGAAATTAAGTAAACAAGTACTGCAGAATTTGAACTCACTGGGACGTCCAAAGCACTCACTTTATGACAGGAAGCTCAAAAGTTCCGCTACATGTCTTGATTACAGAGCCCAACGCCGACGGGAACACCTCTATCAACCACGGTGCGATAACGCTCTTTTATTATTCCTCGGCTAGCTCAACAGTCTTGTGGAACGTTAATGGACGCGTAACTCAAAGAAATCGTGAAATTAATTAAACAAGTACTGCAGAATTTGAACTCACTGGGACGTCCAAAGCACTCACTTTATGACAGGAAGCTCAAAAGTTCTGCTACATGTCTTGATTACACAGTCCAACGCCAACGGGAACACCTCTATCAACCACGGTGCGATAACGTTCCTTTATTATTCCTCGGCTAACTCAACATTCTTGTGGGGCGTTAATGGACGCGTAACTCAAAGAAATCGTGAAATTAAATAAACAAGTACTGCAGAATTTGAACTCACTGGGACGTCCAAAGCACTCACTTTATGACAGGAAGCTCAAAAGTTCTGCTACATGTCTTGATTACAGAGCCCAACGCCGACGGGAACACCTCTATCAACCACGGTGCGATAACGCTCTTTTATTATTCCTCGGCTAACTCAACATTCTTGTGGGGCGTTAATGGACGCGTAACTCAAAGAAATCGTGAAATTAAATAAACAAGTACTGCAGAATTTGAACTCACTGGGACGTCCAAAGCACTCACTTTATGACAGGAAGCTCAAAAGTTCTGCTACATGTCTTGATTACAGAGCCCAACGCCAACGGGAACACCTCTATCAACCACGGTGCGATAACGTTCCTTTATTATTCCTCGGCTAACTCAACATTCTTGTGGGGCGTTAATGGACGCGTAACTCAAAGAAATCGTGAAATTAAATAAACAAGTACTGCAGAATTTGAACTCACTGGGACGTCCAAAGCACTCACTTTATGACAGGAAGCTCAAAAGTTCCGCTACATGTCTTGATTACAGAGCCCAACGCCGACGGGAACACCTCTATCAACCACGGTGCGATAACGCTCTTTTATTATTCCTCGGCTAGCTCAACAGTCTTGTGGAACGTTAATGGACGCGTAACTCAAAGAAATCGTGAAATTAATTAAACAAGTACTGCAGAATTTGAACTCACTGGGACGTCCAAAGCACTCACTTTATGACAGGAAGCTCAAAAGTTCTGCTACATGTCTTGATTACACAGTCCAACGCCAACGGGAACACCTCTATCAACCACGGTGCGATAACGTTCCTTTATTATTCCTCGGCTAACTCAACATTCTTGTGGGGCGTTAATGGACGCGTAACTCAAAGAAATCGTGAAATTAAATAAACAAGTACTGCAGAATTTGAACTCACTGGGACGTCCAAAGCACTCACTTTATGACAGGAAGCTCAAAAGTTCTGCTACATGTCTTGATTACAGAGTCCTACGCCAACGGGAACACCTCTATCAACCACGGTGCGATAACGCTTCCGAAGGAACCCGAGGTCCTTCCGAGGTCCTCCCGAAGGAACCCGAGGTCCTCCCGAAGGACCTCGGGTTCCTTCGGGAAACTTTACCCATAATGCACCGCGCGGTTACGCCGACGGCGACGGCGACGGCGACGCCGACGCCGCTCAAGCCAGAAACGGGCGCCTAAGAGCTGCGCTCTAAAATAGAGACAGCCTTCAATTTGTTTTAACTCACCCACATTAAGGCCAATGATAGGTAATAACAGAATCTGCACAAACATGTTGCATTATGTTTGTGTATTTGAAGTTATAAAGCTAGAAATATGACTAAATTGAGGCTACCACAGCACAATGAATTTTTCTGAGTGTAGAAAGGCTCGAGGGTGCTCGAAAATAAACAAATTGACGGTATAGAGGCGGTCGGTGGTTTTAGATTTAGAATTCTTAGTGCGTTCTTGAATGAGAGTCGAAGAAATTGCGCGCGGTCTGGAGCGAAGGAGAAACTCTCTCATGTCGCATGCTTCGCTGGGTCTGTTTTCAGTTGCCGCTGAGTTGTGTCTCTGTGTACGCCACGTATAGGAAGGCGGCTCCGCTTAACACATATTTATCGCAGCCTTTTGCCTGGCGGTAACGTAATATGGCGGGGCTGAACCGGCGCACCTCCTCCTCATAGCATTGGACCCGCCGCCGTGGTGGAACGTGAAACGCGGTGATGAGGAGCACTGGAGAAACGCGCACTGGTTGTTTGGAATCGAAAGTGATAGCAGTGATATGGACCCCAGAGATAGCGTTCACTTTCACTTGCCTTTCTCGTGAACCATCTGCCGTACGCTTCGTGAGTATCGTCTGTGTGTGCTGCATACGCCTAGTGCTCCCCGTGTTTCGATGGCTAAATCGTAGAGCTTAAAGTGAGTGTTCTGCGCTATCTGAACTGGCACCAGAAAACTGAATGCAATATCAAAAACAAACCTTCAAAGTGTGAAGGATTTGGACATTGCTTTACTAAAGAGGCATATGCCATAGCCAGAAGCAGTTTCCTCAGTGAGAGATGTCGATAGTTTGCGTCAGAACTGCTTAAGCCGTTTCTAGCAACCCGCCAAAGTATCTCCGGAGAAATTTGAGCTTGACGAAAATTTTTGTTCCTCAGGAAGCAGCCGTCGAGGATCTCAACTGATTCGTTCAGTCAACAAAAATATCCCCTCTGAAATCACTGACTGATTTGAAATTGCACTGTCGGAAGGCTTACGCAAGGTGAACGCTGAGGGAGACCTAGAGCGTTCTCGTTAAGAAAATTTCATCGAGCCTTACTGCAGCATATGGAGTCACAGAGGAGCTTGGAGCCTCGTTAAAAAGCTGCAAAATCATTCCGGGGTTGTTCAGCAACCTGTGGGATGGGTTTGATTCTTCCGATTCGTACCAAGAGCGATGCCGTCTCCTGACCTTGCCGCCGAAGAATTTCCGCCATCAACAGATCCAAAAGGTGATTCCTTCAGCAACTCGCCACCTGATCCAAAAAGCAAGGAAGAACCAAGAGACACTCGGAGTGTGGTCAATTCCTGACCCTTACACAAGAATGAGGCTGAGCCAGGAAGACGTTCAGGTGGCACACTGAAGATGAACTCAACTGCTCCCAACAAAGCCCGAACAAGAATGACGTTATCGGCATCATTTCAAAAGGACAAAAAGAATATGTGTCAAAATGTTTTATGACTAGGTCTATTCTTAAAGCTTTCCGGTTGCTTAAGGCGGCTGACGCTGACACGGCCATTGGGCTCATATTTCTTCATTGAAGCCAAACTAGTGGAGTATACATCTTGGTTCAAAGTTTGGGTGCGCACGTACGATACTTACATTAAACTTAGTGTTTATGCCTTAGAAAAAAGTCACTGGAAATATAAGAAGGGATGAAGAACTTCTTGAACTGATTATATGTGACCCTCCATCTACGAAGTGTTTCCTCTGCCAGTGCAGCTCATGCCCAACAGCTGAAACTCTTACTGCGCCTGTCCTGGGAGTTCCAGGTGATGATGAAGTCTTGTACGCAGCCTTGGAGAAAAGAGAGCTGATAAGAAAAGAAGTGAGTCCCGTTACGTTTGTGGAACGCCTTTGAGAGCGCTTGAGAAAAGGGGTGGAGCATGAATATTTTCCACGCGAGGAGGGCAAAACAATAGGTGAAGCCAACAATTCCTAGAGAAAGGTAATGTCCTGCTCCATTGTGATTTCGCAGAAAACAGTACAGTTGTACTACCTGAAGAAGTTTAGTCACATCACTGGCAAAGAAACGCAAGTTTCCGTCTTCACATGCGTGGTGACAACTAGAAAAGGAACCCATAGCTGCGCTCTCATCAGTAATGATACCTGCCACGATTCCAGCCTTGCATGCTACGCCGTTGCAAAAATACACGAGTGGCTTGAGGACGTGTGTCCGCGGTACGCGCATGTGACTAAAGTCAGTGACGATGCGACAAGATATTTTAAGAACCGGTATCAACTCTATGAGCTCACGAAAGCCGAGTACACGTCGGTCAAATGGCTATTTCCCGCTACTGTGCGTGGCGAATACGCCTGCGATGGGATTGGAGGCCTCGTCAAGCACCATGCAACTCTGTTCAATCTCTGAGGGCCTGCCACGTCACCTATTGAGCGTGCGCCAGCTGGGGTGGAAGTCCTCAAGACAAAATTGCCGAATGTTGCACCGATTCAGCTGCCAAGGCCTGACGTGCAGATGTTCAGGAAACTGAACACGAGATACTGGGATTCTGTCCGGCCGATGCCTGGAATTCAATCTTGGCACTTCTGGCAGTGCACACGCGTCAACCCAATGCAACGGGAGCGCCTACAAAGAAGCCACTTCGGAAATAAAAACTCGCTTCCACCAGCGTCTGTGAGCAGTGTAGTGCAAGGCTGCTACGACAATCTCTTAAGCATCTGATGGCAAAGAGTTCTAAAAATAATTTTACACACCGGCTATTTTTCCGTATTTATCCTCTGCTCGCGCGTTACGGCCTGTGGGTACATGTTCAAAGCTAAAGACGATAAACGCAGGAGGGCGCACCCTGCCGGCGCGCCCTCCTGCGTTTATCGTTGGTGTAAATAGGGGGGCGCGCCCTGCCGGCGCGCCCCCCTATTTACACCAACGCACGCGGAAGAGCCAAGTGGAGCGCGCTAGGGGGCCTCGATAGGCTGCCTACATTTCTGCCTGTCTGAGGGTGAAGACATGTATATTGTTGCGCTGAATGTGCCAGCCCGTGACGCTCTCGCGCACTAGGTGCGTGACTTGGGCGGTAAAATGGCGTCTATGCATTAGCCACAGCTACGCGCTCGAGCTGAGTGACACCGGATTGCGCGCACTTCAATATGCATAAAAAAATACGGTTGGGCGGAAAAATGGTTGAGATGTCACCACTCAAGCAAAAGCGCGCGTGTGTTTGAAGGCACTCTATGCCTCGACGTCTTTTTGTTTAGGGTGATGCTATTCTTTGTAGAACGCGATGCCTACAGCGCTCACAGTAAAAATACAAAGAAATCGCCCACAACAAAATGCCGTCAATGCCAAGAGCTCGTGCAAGGAAGGGAGGCGCTTTTTCATGCGTTCCAGGACAAACACACAAAGAAAGAAATAAGAAAACGCAAAAGCGTCGGGAACAAAAATAGTCAGTTGTCATTACATTAAGCAAAACGCCTACGATGGTGCTTTGGTTAGTGTGGTGCGCGCTCTGTTTGCCGCTCGCCTCACGGACGCCTGCCGAAACGTCCGGCAGCGTTCCACACGCACACCGCGGCGGCGGCTCCGATGCCGTGAGGAGGCGTTCCGGTTCCGCCGCGACATACCATGTTACCACCAGGCAAAAGACTGGGATAAACATGTTAAGTGGAGCCGCTCCGATCGCTTCCTTTACGTGTCGTACACAGAGGCCCTATACGCCGTCTATTGAAAACCGGCCCTGCGAAGCATGCGACATGAGAGAGCCTCTGGATCGCTCCGGACCGCGCGCAATTTTTTCGACTCTTTCGCAAACAAAAACGCACTAAACTTTTGAACTTAAAACCACCGTCCACCTTTGTGCCGTCAATTTGTTTCTTTTTCGACCACCCTCGATCATTTTTAAACTTCGTAATAATAATGAATTGGTCACCTGTGGGCCCATTCACATTGTTGCGGAAGCCTCAAATTGGTCGTATTTCTAGATTTATAACTTCAAATACACAAAAATAATTAAACACAATTTTGCAGATTCTGTTAGCACCTTTCATTTGCCTTAATGTAGGAGAGCTAAAAAATGTCATCTTTTTATATTAAATTTGAATATAACTCGTAAGTATTAAAATGCCTTATTTGAGCGTTTCTCATAAATGTATTTTGCTGATCAGGACTGCCATATTTAGCGACAACATTAACGAGGTACGGGACGACACGCTGGAAAAGTTTGAAAGTTATGATATTTATAGATCCGGAGATACAAAATATATAAAATGTAAGTATTTTTGCAGAATGTGCCATGATTGCGATTATTATTATTTTTTTTTTTTAGAAATTAACAACGTCGGTACTTAATGAAAAATATGTTGTATCAATCCTCCTTATACGTAGCTTGTCAGGTAGCCACAACAGTTGTTTTGGGGACAGGTGACCCAAATGCAAACTTCGCGCGATTCGCAGAAAGCTTTTCGCATTGGAAGCGTGCTTCCAATTTTTTTTTTTTTTTCGCAAATCAGGTTTCGATTTTTTTTTGATGGGCATTAAGTTTAGAAAAATACATTTTTTAGGAAAAATTAATTATGGTCACAGGACATGGTTGGCTAAACTTAACTGAAAACACCTTGCTACTTGTTTACTTAGCGAATTCAATTCTTGTATTGCCCAAAAATATTTGAAAACGTGCTTAAATTTGTAATGCTGAATAGTTTTAGTATGACTGATTCTGGTCAATCCAGAGAAGGAGAACGTGATATAATTAACATTAAAGTTAAATTTGACATTAAGAAAGGAATGCACATTTTTTAATTTGCTTATTGATGTCTTGGCTTCTTAACGTTGGGTTGTATAATTAAGTGCGACGTAGAAATATGATTTCCGAATGCGTTAAGAAGGAATGAAACGCCCTTGTTTTGGACGCCTTCCAATTTGCTTTATCCATCTGCCATGTGGAGAAACCAAATGGTGCTAGTATACTCCAGCATAGGTCTAATTAGTGTTGTATATGCTAGACTTGCTTTAGTCTCTGCAAATTTAAGTTTTGCGTCGAAGATTAAAAAGCTTACTTCTGGCCGTGTTCACTATGCTGACCATATGCCGATGCAAAGTCAGTTTCTTGTGAATGGTAATGCTAAGGTATTTATAGTAGTTACATTTCATGGGGTGTCTTCCCCAGGTTATTGACATCGTGACAAATTTGTTTTTCTCATCATTTACTAGCATTTTTCATTCGCTTGATTACTCCCGTATATTCTATAGGGTACTGCTAAGGTTTAATTGATCTTGTTGGGTTGCTAGCTCAGAGTAAATGACGCAATCACCTGCAAAAAGTTTAACTGGAGCCCAAATGTCCCTGGAAGTATCATAAAAAATAAGAAATAGAAGTGGTTAATGTAATGATCATTGGGGCACTTCTGAAGTAACGGGAATATGTGCGGATGCCAAAGTATTGATTTAGACATTTTGCGATCCATTAGATAAATAGTCAGTAAACGAAATTAAATATTTGTTGGAGTTTAAAAATTGAAGAGAGCTTGAACTGTAGTTTAAGATGTGAGACGCGCTCAGAAGCTTTTAAAATGTCTAAGAAAGGTACGTGTGTTTGTCGCCAATTATTTATCGGGCTGGCTAAGAAATGCACTACCCCTGGAAGCTCTGTGACTGTTGATATGGATTTCCTAAAATTATGTTGACACGTTGTAATAATATTATTAATTTCGACATAACCTATCATATATTTGAAAATTATGTGTTCGGAAGTTTGCAGCAACTCCTAGTCAATGAAACTCATCTGTACTTTGCTGGGTCCTTGCGATCGCAAAATTTGTGTATTGGAATTGATTTTCCTGTCTTGCATTGTGTAGGTGCAACTCTATAGCAAAGAGAAGCCGTAAATACTATTGAAAGGATACTTGGACGTCCACTCTGCATACGCTTCAAAAATTAATTATGCAACAAATCAGGCCCAGGGATCTTTTTGTGGTCGCGCGATTAAGACAGCTCAACATATTTTCTAGGTGTCATGTATTGATTTCCGAGGTCAACTCCCAGTGGAACAACTCTAACGAGCCCGTTGCGATAATAAGCTTTCACAGCGATGTAAACATTTTTGTGACAAGTAGAGGAAAGGGAAGCATGCAGGGAGAGTGGAGTTGAGAAAATACCTTTTGGTGAATTGAGTCTCAAAAGACGCTCAAAGCACTCGGCTTCCGACAGACAGCTCAAAATATTATCTAGGTGTCATGTATTGATTTCAGACGCCAACGCCCACGGGAACCACCCTAACGAGCCAGGTGAGATACCAAGCTTTCCCACTTTTGGTCGGCGAAATTTCAGCGCACTCAAAAGACTGTCACTCAAGCTTTCACACACACAAGTGACACAGCTTTCACACAGCGCTTACTCACAGATTTGTGTTGCGTGGTTAAATTCGGCTTCTACTTGTACTTCAATTTGAGACGGTTTTCAAACAGGAAACGAAGGAAAATAAGAGGAAAAAATATCCCTTCTAACGCTTTGGCAAATTTGCGGCTGAATAATGAATATATTTTTGTGATAATATTATTGACGGCGTACTAACGCATTTGTCCTCTGGTAGTATGATGTTCTCGGCCTCGATAATTTCTCTTGTTGATTGGTTTACGCTTTTGCCCAACGCCGGGCTGTTGTTAAGATGTGCGACACACCCACAATCCCGACAGTGTATTCCTAAGTGGCCAGGGTTGGCGTTGAGTATGTTGTTGTGTTCGCGAAGGCGGTCATTAAGACATCGCAGAGTTTGTCCTACGTATTGTCTTCCGCTGGAAAGGGGGAATTAATGAACAGTCGCCTCAACACAAGGCACAAAGTTTGTTCTGTTTTTTGGAGCAGTAAATTGCACGATTTGAAGGTATGGTCATGTTTTTGCACAGGCAGGATGGTTTGTTGGGTGCTGAAAACACGATATCAGCATTGACTCTGTTCGCTGTTTTCTCAAGGCCGTGAGAAAAATTGTGGATGTACGAGACGGTGAATGGTCTTCTTGTCCTGTCGCTGTGTGTGTTGTTTTCTTGTTGTTTTTTTTTTGACGCAGCTCCCTTGTTTCATTCCGTTAAGGATAGTTTCGACCACTAACACCAATAAGAAAACAGGGTACCCTGCGGACTTCAGTCTTGCAATTTGCCCGACGAAACTCATTTGTATAGAATGTGAGCATGATTTTGTGATTGAGCTCTTGGAGCATGACCGCACTATGCCTCTTTTGACGAGTTTTGAGTGCGCGGAGTTGAAAAGGAGGAGTGGTTTTTTCCCCCTGGGTTGATAGAACCAGCAGATGTGGTGGGGTTGCTCCACCAGTCGGAGGTCCAAGAATCTTAAGGATCCTTCAACCGGCAACTCGTGGGTGATATTAAAGGGACGCATGCATTCTTTAAATACTGATAGGACGTTGTCCACCATGCTTGGAAAATTGTTTTCATCGGTGGCTGCTAAAAAAATTTTAAAATCGTCCACGTGTCTAAACACTCGAACTACTTTTGTGGCATCTAGCCTGTGTTGTAGAATCCTATCGAGGTGTGCGAGATATAGGTCACTGAGTGCAGGTGCAATGCACGATCCTGTGCACACTCCTCTCTTTTGTAAGTAGGTGTGTCCATCCGATCGAGGCAGCAAAGGTGGATTTAAGATAGACAGTAAGCAAGTCCAAAAACTTACTTTGGGGCATGCCTGAGGCATTTTGAAACGCAATAGCACTAAAGGTGTCGATTTTACGCACTGTAATGACACCAGCTAGGATTAGTTGCTGCAGCTACTGGCAATCCTAGATGTATTGGTCGTAGAAAAACATTTCTGACGTAGCCGGGCCAGGTGTCACCTCAATTATTTCAAGTTTCGCATGAACTCGAAAAACTTTGCTCCTTCATTGACCGCAGCAAAACGTTATCCTTAGAAGTATCTTTTAGTGCAAAAACCCAAAAGCCTGACTTTCCCCTAAGAGTCATTGTTTCAGAACGGGGAACGGGGAAAAAATCAGTTGTCTTATTCCTACAAGACAGGCTAAACCTTTTGACCTTAGACGATCCCTACATAACCCGAAGTTCCTTTGAAGTCTTCAACTTCCTAGAAGAACAAAAACACCCAAGAGATGCAAGTTTTTTCAACTCATATTGAGGGCCTCTATTATGCATTACCCCAAGACCGTCTCTTAACAAGTATTGAAGACAGCATCGACACCTTTGGTGCTATTGCATTTCAGAATGCCTCAGGCATTCCCCAAAGTAATTTTTTGGACTTGCTTACTATCTATCTTAAATCCACCTTTGCCGCCTGGGATGGAAACACCTACTTACAAAAGAGATGAGTGTACATAGGATCGTGCATTGCGCCTGTACTCAGCGACCTATATCTCGCACACTTCTATAGGGTTCTACAACACAGGCTAGATGCTACAAAAGAAGTGCAAGTGTTTAGATACATGGACGATTTTTTAATTTTTTTAGCCACCGATGAAAGCAATTTTTCAAGGATCGCCAACGTCCTCTCAGTATTTAAAGAGTGTATGAGTCCCTTACAAATCACCCACGAGTTGCCGGTTGAAGGATCCTTAAGATTGTTGGACCTCCGACTGGTTGCTACCCCACCACGTCTGCTGGTTCTATGAGCCCAGGGGAAAAAAACACTCCTTTATTTCTACTCCGCGCACTCAAAACTCGTCAAAAGAGGCATAGTGCGGTCATGCCTCAAGAGCTCAATCACAAAATCTAGCTCACATTCCATACAAATGAGTTTCGACGGGCAAATTGCAAGACTTAAGTCCGCAAGGTACCCTGTTTTCTAGTTGGTGCCAGTAGTCGAAACTATCCTTAAAGAAATCAAGCGAGGGAACTGCGTCAAGAAAACACACAGTGACAGGACAAGAAGACCAGTCATCGTCCCGTACATCCATTATTTTTCTCACGGCCTTAAGAAAACAGCGAACAGAGTCCATGTTGATATCGTGTTTTCAGCACCCAACAAACTGTCCAGCCTGTGCAAAAACGTGACCATACCCTCCAACCGTGCAATTTGCTGCTCCAGAAACATAGAACAAACTTTGTGCATTGTGTTGAGGCCGTTGTCCATTCATTCCCCCTTTCCTGTGGAAGACAATACGTAGAACAAACTGGGCGATGTCTTAATGACCACCTTCGTGAACACAACAACAACATCGTAATCCCCCACTCTGGCCACTTAGGAATACACTGTCGGGATTGTGGGTGTGTCGCACATCTCAGCAACAGTACCGTGTTAAGCAAAAGCGTAAATCAATTAGCAAGGGAAATTATAGAAGCCGAGACCATCATACGACCAGAGGACAAATCTGTCAGTACGCCGTCGATAATATTATCACAAAAAGAGATTAATTATTTAGCCGCAAGTTTGCCTAAGTGTTAGAAGGGATTTTCTGCCTTTGTCCGTTTGAAAATCGTCTCAAATTGAAGTATAAGTAGCAGCCGAAGTTAACTACGCAATAAAAAGTTGTCGGTGAGCGCTGAGTGAGAGTTGTGTGTGTGAAAGCTTGAGTGACAGTGTTTTTAGTGCGCTGAAACGTCGACCAACATGAACAGCCAACTTGCCCAATCTGAAGTTCTAGCAGTTTTCACACTTGTTAGGCGAGCTAAACATTTTTGTGAGGTGAAGAGGGGGGTGAAGCACGGAGGAAGAGTGAAGCTGAGAAAATAATTCTTGTTGAATTCAGACTAAGACTGTGAAGACATTCGCTCTAGGATCAAAGAGCTCAAAATATTTACTAGATGTCTTCTCTTGATTTTAGACGTCAACGCCCAGGGGAACCACTCTAACGAGCCAGGTAAGATACCAAGCTTTCACACTTCTTATACGAGCAAAACATTTTTGTGAGGTGTAGAAGAAGGTGAGACATGCAAGAAGTGTGAAATTTGGAAATTATCCGTTGACATCAGGCTATCTCCTTTTGCCGTCATCTTCATGCGCTTGAGCCAAGCAAAAGGGATTACGAAACTGAACCAACTACGACTCACTGAGCTACTCGAATCACACACAGCAGCTTCTATCATTCAGATCCGACCTAACTTCCGTCTTAATTTAACATCTGTAGATGCCCGTAATATGGAAGCCTCAAAACTGTTGCGGAAGATCACGTCCCTATTTGGAAATCCTAGTCAGGGCATTTGAACTACGCTCCCCATCACAAGCTTCGGGCGAAGTCTTGAGGGCGTGGACAGAACCATGAATGTCGACTCAGTGGGCGTACAAGCACAACTGCGAGCTGACAACAACAATCTACCCTACCGAAAAATCCGGTATAATTTTTCGTTATCCGGATTATGGAATCGGAAATTTATCTGGATTCTATCTAGACTCTAACTGGATTTTAGGTTTCCATAAATTATTCCTTTGTCTGCAATCTGGATTTCGGGATTCCAGAAACAAATTTCCGGTTCCATAATCCGGATAGTGAAAAGTTATACGGCATTTTTCGGTAGGGTAGTGATAACTGCGCGTCGACTGGGCACGTCCACATCCGTCGTTATCATATTTTCCTGTTCTAAGCTTTCGGAATACATATTTCTGGGGCTGGTTCGGCATACAGTGGAATTACTTGTTGAAAAACCAGTCCAGTGTCATCGATGTTCTCGCTTCGGACACGTTGCATATACTTTTGAGCATACGGCGACATTCTCAGAATTCTCAGGGTCGCGCCAGGGGGCCCAGTGCAACGTCAACACACCTACACGGTGCTGTGACTTCGGAGAAATCATGAAGCCTCGTCTCATCAGCGCGCGAAATGGAAAGGTGAGCTTGAATTCCGGCGCCAGCGGCAAGCCAGCAAAGTAGACTACAGAACAGCCCGTAACTCTTTTAGCAAGGATGAAGAATCATTTTTTCCAGTGCAAGATGTTTCCCAACAACAAATTACGGCCGCAAACATCCACAGCATCGGCATTTCCTCCAAGAAACAGAACGTGGACCCTCCATCAAAGGAAAAGGACAGAAAAAAAAAATCACAGCGAGAACGCTAACAGGGAGGGGCGATTCTCCCAAACCAGACCTCTACCAAAACACAAGCCGAGATCAAAACATTGAAACAAGATTTCGCACAGGGCCACCAGCAAATGTGACCATCGTACAAAGACATGCTGACAGGAAAGTGCCCAAAGAAACAACACCCACCGCGCGTTGATCAGCCGTCTGCTCGTTCCCAACCGGCAGCAGGAGTTTGGATGGCAATCATCCTCGCGGCAGAGAAGCACGTACGTGATTTTTTCGCGCATTTCTCGTTGCCAGTTTGTCTTCTTGCGCAGCAAGCATTTGATTCTCTCTTTCCTTTTTTAGTTAATTGTTTTAAGGTAGCACGTGTAGTCAGAGGCAATATCATCAATACAAACGTGCACAACTTCCGTTGAAGACTTTATTAACTGCTCAACAGTTTTTCGAAGGAATGCAAGTGGCCTTCAGTCACGGATATCAGATTTCAGGCAACTTACATACAAACATAAGTGGACTATTATAGTCGTTTGTGATCCTCATATTACATTTGAGTCATTTCATTTGAGACATTGCGACCTTTGAGTCATTGCGAAATACTGGACATCAGTAGATTAATGCTCTCAATACGGAAAACATCCAATCTAAGTTTATCATCTTGTGCCTGCCCATCCCAACAATGAGGACGTTTGTGATACATTAAGGCGTGGTAAACGTAGGTTTTCAATCATTGGTGCCTATATTTCGATCGCAGCGTGCGATATTCGACAACGGATATTTACAGACCATCCTTGACAGCAGTGCTCCACCATAGGCTATTATCGGAGATGTCAGCGCCCACCATCGTGTTTGCGGTGGCACGCATATTGAAAACTGAGGCGGACACCTAATTGAATTGGCGAACACACTTACGTGGCGTTAGATACAGCAGTTGCCTAGGTCTAACGTTTGTCTCCAACGAACTATCATCTCGGATCTCCAGGTTTACGCATATTGAAACACACGGAAGCGATCACATACCAACATGTGTAATCGTACTTGGCATTTCAAGTACTCGCGTGCACTAACATGTACGTCACAAGAAAAGGTTGACTTAGGAGGCACTTCTGAACGATCTGTGCGAAGGTACGGAAAATATTGAACGCTTTACAGAAGCTGTTGCTACGACAATCAAAAGTGCGACCATAGCTTACAACGTTCCGGCACCGGGGACCATGATAGACGCAGAATGCGAACGTTTACCTGCTATACGCCGCCGTTCAGAAAGGCGATACAGACGAACAAAATACGAAAACGATTTACACGATCGACGGACGCAGGAAAAGATAAAGCGGCTTCTGCAAAAACTAGAAGGAAAACGATGGGAACTAATTGCGAACAACTTGATACAAGAGAACCACTTACTTGTATGTGGCGCATAGCACGAAGCGCCGAAATACTACAACTAAACAAATTTAACCATTTCAAGCGCTGCCATTGCATCAAAAAATGTCGAAAAAAAGTGTTGCGTAAACATTTCGTAAAAACATTACTAAAAATTCAATCGACTCAAGACTGTCGTGCAATCTCGGTCAGCGAACAATACCACCAAACAGCACCACCACTTGCCGCATGGATGGACGTAGATTTCAGTTGGCTGAACTTCAGACAGCATTGACAAGAGTTAAGCGATCATCATCTCCAGGTCCTGATAATATTATGTGCAATGCCGTTGTACATCTATAGTCGGTTACAAATAGAGAACAAAGTGGAAGCTCTTCCCATATCTTTCCACTTTAGTGGAGCGAACGCTGGAGAGGGGGCGACCTCCTCTCCACCACTCGCTCCTCTGAAGTGGAAAGGGATGGGAGAGCTTCCACTTCATTCTTGACCTGTCACCTGCTATAGGTCCAATCGCGCAGCAGTGGCAACTGGACTTCTTCAATGTCTCGTGTGATACGGGTAAAATTCCCTCCGACTAAAAACTTTCAAGAAATATTCCCATACTAAAGTTAAGCGAATTATCCCTTGACATCACATCTTATCGGCACATTCCTCTCACAGGTTGCATAGGGAAACTAACGAAAAAATGATCAATGCTCGTCTTGAATGTTGTGTTGAACGTTACAATAACTATTCAATCATAATTTCTGGCTTTCGCCGTGGGCGAAGTTCAATTGACAGCGTCATTGACCTTGCCACTTTTCGGGAACAACACAAACCTCAACGACGAATAACAACAGCTGTACTTATAGATATCAAAGGTGAAAACGATAATGTCACGCATGAAGCCAATTTCGATGCACTTGAAGAATTAAGCATTGTAGGACGGTTATACTCCTGGCTGTTAAGCTACATGACCGCCCGCAAAATATATATTTTAACCAGTGATAAATATACTGATCCATCTACCGTCGTCCGAGATGTGTCACAAGGCGGTGTACTGAGTCCAATATTGTTCAGTGTGTTACCCATTAGCATCTATCAGAAACTTCCATCAGCTGTACAGGCCTCCATGTATGCCGACGACATTCGTGTATGGGCATCTGGAGTTACGCGTCCCCAAATTCGTGCAAGAATTCAGTACGCTGTTTCAGCAATCTATAATTGTCTGAAGGAATGTGGGCTCCAAATATCTACAGCAAATTCAGCATCGATAGCCTTCTCTAGAAAGTGTATGAAAGAATATCCGACTTCGTTGGGCGGTGAACAGATTCCTTACGTTCAAACGCACATAATCTTAGGGGTTGCCCTTGATCGCATCCTCACGTGGATCCTCCATATCAAGCGACTGAAGGAAAAACTAACAGCAGTTATTCACTTTTTGCGATATATTAGTGGAACTTTATGTGGGGAGCTCCTGTCGGCACATTACAACGACGCTTCGGGGCTCTGTTCCTTGGGCTATTAAGACACAGCCTGCTATTTTTTTTTTTTTTATAACACATGCACGACTAACACCCGAATCATGCAAAGTCTTTTTGCTCAGGGTCTTCGCTTCTGCCTATAGGGCTGCCTCGGCGCGGCGCTCCTCAAGACCTGGCACAATTGCGGAGGCTCAAAGATTTCCAATGAAAGTACACATGACGCAAGAGATCATATACGGCTGCACCTTAAGCAACTTACTGGGCATTCAGAACAACATGTTACAACACTACCCACAAAAAGGCCGCTTTTAAGTTTTGCCAATGTGCTGATTAGACACAATAAGTACCGAAAAGGGTTTCTTACTCAAAACAACCGAAGTTTGCCAGCATGGACACTGCATACACATACTGTGACGCTGGAAGTAGCAGGCATTTACAAAAAAAAAGCTTTAACTTCATCCTGCGTCCTCAAGCAACTTGCACTAATAACTATGCGTGAAAGGTACAAATCTACAACGCACATATGCACGGACGGATCTGCCACAAAATCAAGATCTGGAGCTGTAGTAGCGATACCCGTTCACAGCCGCTCGTTCGCATATGAGATGGGACATGCCACTACTGCAGTTGCTTCGGAATTGGCAGCCATGAGAGAGGCGTTGAGATATTTAATATCTCATGCACCACAAGACTGGAGAATCTTTAGTGACTCCAACCCCGCGCTTCAAATAATGAGATATTTCACGAAGCGAAGCTCTTACGAGCCCTTTGCATATGACATATGCACACTGTGCCGCGAGGCGCAGCAGTGCGCACACGAAATAAACTTTCAATGGATACCTGGGCACTGCAGCGTACCTGGGAAAGAAGCTGCTGACAATGCGGTAAAATCGATTGTCAGTGATAGTGTAAGTGCAATATGATATTTTCAAGCCGATAATAATGCTCTCGGTCGCCATGTTGGAAATACACTCTAAAAAAGTACTGGTCCGACCCAAGCTACCACCATGACCGACTTTACGCCCTTGACTTTCAACTCACTTTCCCTATCGTGTAAGGCTAGGCGTGGCATATACTCCACAATTCCTTCATGTTATCCGCAGCAGAGAGTCCGGGGACTGTATAAGCTGTGGTGTAGAAAGGTTAATGGAGCACATGGTATGTGAGTCTACTAATAATCATGACGAACGAGAGGTTCTTCAAGAAACTCTACAACAAATAGACGACCGTCCATTTAATATCGTCAAGGTACTTGGCGCCTGGAACACGATGGACCAAACTTTCAAAGCATCAAGGGGTTTGACAGTGTTTCTATTGAAAATGAAATTGAAAATGATTGCGACATCATTCCTATCTTCCCTCCCCTCCTCGTCCCAATCATTTATATGGTATTCTCTGGTTATTACATATTTATTTTCCCCTTCCCTAAACCCGAGTGTAGACTAGCCAGCTAGGACAAACGTCCAGGCCAACCAAAAATATAGAAAAGTAGTTTTTGTTTTTGCTGAGAAATTATTTTTTTTAAAGATGAGCCTCTCCGACCATGCCTCCAGGCGCCCACCTCGTAGGCAACGCACGCACGTGGACGTTCGCCAACGAGGTGTCAGCGGTGTGAGACGCTGCCCGCCAGGTCTCCAACTCTTTCCTGGAAACACTCGTTATTCAGTTAAAGTGCACGTTATCCTGACATCCACGCATCCGTATCCTCTGTACGTTACGTAATGACACTGGCGTCTTAACTTCACTTTACTGCACAGGTAACTGCCGACAAGTGCGGTCCTTCATCGTCTGCTTTCCGAGTTTGGGACTGCATACTGCGTTTCGGCTTCGTCTGTCGTATGTCCAGATTTGAAAACAATTCAGACCGATGCAAAATGATAACAATGATGACCCGTCCCCATTGCATATCTAAATGCATTTTGATAGAATTAAGCCTTATCGTTGGCGCATCAACCAAGGACGCGCTGCCGAAACGGTGGTGACGTCATGAAAACGACTGCGTCACTCTAATAAGCGTCATTGTGGGCAGGGCTTGTTGCAATCTTTTTGGGCAATATATTAAACGGGGAAGTAAAACGCGAAAGCTGATAAATGAATACCTAAGAAACTATTACCGTTTTGCAAATTCTGTAAATTGGTCAAGCCTCTGTGACGTCAATACTGGAATTGCTACATCGGTCATGAAACCAATATCTAAAAAAAAAGTTAACCCACAATTTGTTGAATCAGCCGACATTATCATGGTGGTTATTACCGCATCTAATGTCCGCCGAGCTTCACGCTGAGATGACGAAGACGGCACCCGTGTGACTTGTACCTTTTATGAAACACACTTCCTCTAATAATACTAGTGGGCCCAGAATGCAAGACATGTTCTATTGGTCTCCAGTGTATGCCGGAGCCTAAAATACCGCACATGTACCGTATTTACTCGAGTAATAGCCGCACTATTTAGGGAAAAAACCCTTGCGTCTGCTTTCCCGCAGAGCGCATATACAGCCAACCATCACGTTGCGAAAAAATAATATAGCGAGTAACTAGATCGAGAACACGATTCTCCAAACAAAGGCAATCTTCACAGATAGTATCTTCACGCCAAGACGTTATCTCTGTCCTGTAAACCGCTGGAATCATGCTGCCGATCGTGGTGATTGGCAAACCGCATGCTCCGCGGAAAGGTGAACCCTCAGGTTTTCTTCATACGCAGTGTGGCTGTTACTCGAGTAAATACGATATACGTGACCTCAGGGGTGTGAGGCGTCCACCGCGAAAAGTAGAATGCTGATTTCATAATTACATTGCTTTTGGTAGTACTACATATTCTATCAATATGCATTCAACTTCGATAGAAAAGCGTCACCTTAGTTACCAGTTCGCATCGGTGAAGAGGTATGCCGCCTGAATTGTTTTTATATCTGGACATGCGACAAGACGAGGGTGACGCGCAGTAAGCATTCTCAAACTCGGGAAGCAGACAATGCAGGCCCGCGTTCGCCGGAAGTTACCTGGGCAGAAGTAGAGGAAAATTAAGACGCCAGTATCGTTACGTAACGTAAAAAGGATACAGATGCGTGGAAGTAAAAACGACGACCGCTTCAACTGAATAAACCGTGTTTTCAGGATAGCGTTGTATACCTTGCTGCGGCGTCTCACGCCGTTGACGCTTCGCTGGCGAACGCCGGCATGCATCGCCCACGAGGCGGGCGCCAGGAGGCATGGGCGGTGAAGCTTATGTTTAAAAAATAATTTCTCAACAACAACAAAAAGTCATTTTTTAATTTATTGGTATGTTGAAAAGACCAGGTCGATTGGATTATTGGCTATTTCGGAAGTTGCGGACACCGATGCCCAGATTGCTTTTTCTTACTCTCAATAAGGCCGTTTCTGCATAAACTGGAGAATTTGTCATTTAATTAAAACGCGACAAAACGAGGCCTTAAAAATTTAATACGAGCAATGTCACTGTCAGTTTAATGAAAACAAACGAAACACATATTGTAGAGAACGCCCAACTCAAAGTTAACTAAAATAAAAATATAAATCTCATTAAGTTTCTTCTTTTTGTAGCTCCTATTTGGACTGGAAAAATGGCGTCTTTCAAATGTTCGTAGTTCACTGCAAGATAGGGCATGTTATTAACTAATTAGGCGCCCACCCAAATTTGTATGGTACCCAACCGTGTTTTACAATGTTTTTTTCTTAACTACAGGAATTTTATGCAAATTCCCGAAATTTAGAGCATGATATCAGCAAAAATAAATTTACTTTTTTCAGGAAACAATACTTTTCTTGGATTTCAAAGGCTTCTTTATCCAAATTATTTTTTTTTTTCCACATCCCAGACATGAAAAAAATGCCGCGTCTCCTTTAACTTAGAGATCCGTATGTCTTCCTCAGAAAGGCATTCTTGTAGGCATAAGAACGGTTCGGTAAAGCTAAAAAATATTTTTAGCTGAAGTGGGAGTTGTATAAATGAGTCCTTAAACTAGACAACCAGAATTTAATTTCCAACATTGAATATTTCATCCAAACAGCCACGACCACCCTCGGAAACGGCTTCAACGGGAACGGTAAGTTAAGAAACTTTTCATATCGCTGGAGGGGAAAGTTATCTTAGTTGTCTAAAATATGCTGAATGTAGTACTTTGTGTGAAATCTTGCGTATGCTCGCCGGTAAGCCGGCTCCCACGCGTTTCGTGACCAAGCAGACTTGACGGGGCCCTTCCGTTGATTACGTGTCAAAAATATTTTTGCAAAACATAAACCAACACACTTTATCGAAACTTAAATTATACCTCTCACGTTCCGAAAGAAGTTGAACCTGATCAAGTCTATTTGCTAATAATAATCGCGCGCTTGTTATTGCAGACGGATGGCTGTATTTTTCGTTTTAATGTTCGATTCTGGCGAGCGCTTCAAGATCAGCCATGGAAGAGCGCGATGTGTCTCGGTATATACGTCGCGCCCGCGGTTTGCCCGCGACATCATCGACCTCTTTATGGACAAGCGCATCGTAGTTATGAGCGTTGACAGTTGGTGGCGTCAACGCGTTACCACCTCGCTTAGTCAGAGTACCCAAGGGCTGTACCATGTCACCGGTAGATTGCGGAGCCGACGGAGTCGTGCGCGGTATGATAACACATCGTGCATCGTCTGCTCCGCGACTTGGCCGACATGGAGACATCGGCAATGTCGGTTTCAGGCGCGAGCTCGCCTCTCTTTGAATGAAACGACATCGACGCGAGGTGGCTAAGGTATTACCTACGATATCTCGGACGAGGCGAGATTCTGGTAGATTTCTTACCTCATCTTCCCTAAGGTGACGGCAGGATTATGTGTGACAGCGGTAGGACGAGGCTATTGCAGCTTACCTGATTTACCACCGAGTGATCACAATGACAAGACAGGGCGAGGGTGCCAGCTTCAAGGGTAAATAAATATCGCTTTGTTTCGTTTCATTTATTAAAGTGAGCAGTGAAGCAGGCCGAGTACGGCGAGTGATAGTGGCGTGACTGTAGCATTGTCATGCCGCTGCGAAGAAACGCGTACATCACGACGATTTTGCGACATTCCTTGTCACAAGGAATCGTCGACGTCGACGATTCCTTGACGAATCGTCGACGTCGACGTGACTAAGTTGAACGGCGAGACGATCGCTGAATTCTCACATCGTCGCTAAGAAACTTTTGTGCATTAAAGCGGAAACCGGCACAGCTCTGCGACGTAAACCCGAGTCACTTCAAGAGGCCGGCGTCCCTCGAGAACAGCGTCGAAAGCAGCGGGCGCCATCTTCAAAAAGATAGTTCTTCATCCCCTGACGGCCCCTGACGTCCAAACATTACTGGAAGCGATTTGCTGGCGGAGTGAATCCAAGGTGGCAAACTGTGCATTGGCTTTCTTCACTAAACCTTCGGTATTACATTCTGGCCCATGTAATTTCCACTAGTGAGCGTACTTCCCATTTAGTGGCGCTGCCGTCGGAGGCCGATGCCGTCACGACATTTCATTGAAGCTTCATAGCCAACAACGAGGTGGTTTTTGGTTATCGTTTCATTCGGTCTAAGATGTTTATTTTAACGATATATTCATGTTTCTGAGGTTCTAGAGCTACCTACATCATGTTGACGCAAAGAAACGAGCTCTAGTAATGAATGGAGCATCCATGGAGCGGAAATCCGCACCCGTTTATTAAACACTCAATAAACGCGTAGCTTCAGCTATGTCTATTGATAAACGTGTCGTACCTGTGGCGTCAGCCATGAAAACACAGTACCAGCGCGATTTTGCACTTGCTCAAGTCCTATGCCGACATACAGGGGAGAAACAGCGCGCCCTCGTGGCCCCCGGGGCGTCGTATTTTTATAACCGATCGGCAAGGTTTCTCTTAGCCACCACGATGGATGGATGGATGAATCCGGCTGAGCCCTTTGGATCGGGCGGTAGCTTACTCCATCTAGCTATTTTGTTTTACCATTTAAGCTTAGAATATTTAAATGTGAAAACTATATTCACTCCGCACTGGAAGGAAAGTGAGGCTATAAAATCCCCTTGCCATCAGTTAATAGGAAATTACCTAGCCAAAACACCAAGGGGCGCCAAAGCGCCATCTTTCGGTCAGAACGGCAAACGGATGTCAGGAGGCGACTTCCCTCTGCCGAATCGCCCGCGAGCACGAAACCAGGGAGACTGGCGCCTCATGAAAAGGCGGGGCGCCACGACTGTGAAGCACTCAAAGAAAGGCTAACAAGACCTATCGTTGATCAAATTGGTGCTCGCCTCTGAGAAAACATTTAGGCGCAAATACGCACTGACACAGAGGATAGAACACGCATAAACGCTTGTCCATGTGCCGGTCATCGTGTGTCCGTCTCTGTTTGCCTTTGGAAGCTTCTAGAGCAGAAAAGCTTTATAGCTTAAAGTTCGTGCTTTCGGTAAATGCCGATAAACCCCGAACTTGAAATGCTTTTAAAATGCAAACACTCAAGCTTCACAAAAACAAAAAAACAAAAAAACAAAAATTGTTTGTCTTCAGTTTTATTTTTTGCTGAATCGGGAAATCCCCCCCCCCCCCCCCCCGTCCTCCCCCCGAACCGGCAGCGAAACTGCTTTTGTTCTCCCTAAGCCAACATCGTGTTTCGTTTCTGTCATGTACTGACAATGTATGTTCGTTGCTGTCGCTATCAGTGCCTATCACCAACGGAAGCCGCGTGTACATGTGTATGTAAAAGCACATAGGTAATAAACGTTCAGTTCTGTTCCAACCGCGCTGTCTGGAGGATCTACTACAATCTCCATCTTTATATTTCGTTGCAACTCAAGAACAGCAGGAGACGGAGTCCTTGCCTCTTTCCACATTAGCAGCGCGAATGCTAAAGAAAAGGACAGCGGACTCCAGTGTTTCCTGTGCTAATGTGACCAGAGCCAAGGGTCTGCTGCTTTTCTTGAATTGCAACGTACTATAGTCGGTACCGGTTAGTTTCCCAAGTATACGGGTCGAGCATATGTTCCCAGGAGAATGGCGATTCCAAGCCCGTATCCCTTTCTGTTTTCTACAAATGCTGCGATAAACGCAAAATCTTATCTTTTTTTTTTTTTTTTTTTTTTTTTGTCCGGCACCAAGAATTGTTACCAATGGAAAAATATGACCCCTCCCCCGATCTCGGAAAAAAATAATAATGAGGTCCGAAAACCACGGAAAACTATTCGTGATCGACGGAAAGCGAAGAGGTTTATCAGACACGAAGAAAAATGCCCGCTTCTAACGTTCGGTACTTTAACCATACTTTTGTTTTATTTCACTAAAAGCAATTTCAGCATAAATTCAGGGACAACGACGGCTGCGACGTTTTAATTAAGTATAGTGCCAAAAGCGCGTCCGTGACTGGTGTATTTAGCGTACTATGCTGCCCATACATCAAAAGCGGGCCCCAAGTGGCTACAAATGACGTCACAAAAGCCTGAGTGTCCTGCTGTCGGACGTCGCGATCCTGGCGGTTGGTCGTAGAGATGCTGGCGAAAAGCACGAGCGAACGCGAGTGTCGCTGTCGTCGCGGCGTCCACACTTCTGGCTGCGGAAGCTTCCGCGGACTGCAACACTGAAGAGCGACCTGTAGCCGAACAGGCGTCTGCCACATACACTACAACTGTTCGGACGCCGAAAGGATAGCGACCGGCGGCAGCAAGACACTTCTATGACGTCATCAGGCACAAATCTAGGGACCACTATTTCTTTTCTTTTTTGACGAGGTAAACACCTTAGTTTGAGAGGGCTTCCAGGCACCATAGTTTTAAGCATCTCGCAAGAAACAACGATTAAAGTTAGGTCAGCAAAAGGTAAAACAATTCCAAGAAAATGGCGAGAAAAAAATTTCGGTTTATCGGTGAAATGTTTGTCGTGGAATAAGTATAGCGGTAGACAAAATATCTCACTCTAATTATGTTGTTATATTTCAGCCGGGCACATCTACGGAGTCGCCCCCACAAACGGTGAGATACGAAAATAAAACGCCCGAACGCTTAGGCGGAAAACACGACATGGCTAAAATAGCAGCGACGAAATGAGGATCAAGCTAGTTAGAAATAACAACATAATTTTCACCCTAAGCGTTTAGGTTGTCATCAGTATATTGTACTTCGTCGAGAAGACATCGATCTCGGAAATGCCTGCGACGTGCGTAAAGGTTGGAGATACGGTAATTGAAATATCCCCGTGCACGCGAAGGTGGCTAGTGTACAGAGTGTGATACACGAACAAATGCGTCCCCCTAAACATACTGGGAAGCATCGCTGAGCTAAATCTAGCGGCGAAGCGTCACGTGGCGCCGTGACGTAATACTGTCACGTGAAGTCACGGTGCCAGTGAGGCCCGTAATCGCCACGGGGTTGGGGGGGGGGGGGGGGGTCGCATTACCTGAAGCCCCCCCCCCCTTTCCCCGCCCGAAAAAGATCTTGGTCGAGTGCCTGTTGCCACTTGGCATCATGACGTCACGTCATGTCACAGCGTCACCTGATCACCATTCGTTAATTGTAGTGGGACTTAAACGTTGACACTTGTATATCTCAAGCTTTGGTCAAGTGATCACGTGACTATAATTGACCAATTAAATTCACCCTTTAAATTTAGCTGGAAAATATACCTCTATACTTCGTCTCACCCTACGATGGACTAAAGGCAAAAGCTATGAACCACCAGATCCAATCACGAGCCACTTAGAAATTGCCTGGTATTTCGCTTCAATGAACGTTACTGAAGGACTCATCAATTTTACATTGCGAAGAAAGCCACGACTTAAAGGCTCTTTGCGGTGTCGAAGCTATAGAAATGATACAGCGCATTGTTATGAGGAGCATTATTTGTTAATCTTTAATCAATGTTAAGCATATCATAATTTATCGTGGAACGTGATTGGACCTGGCTGCTCGTAGCTTTGGCCTTTAGTCCAACGTAGGATGAGACGAAGTATAGACAGGAGCTACCTTATTAGAAAAAAGGTATAACGTTTGTTCAATAAACGTATCAAAACTTACATGAATTATACGTATAAAGTCCATATAAGCCGGGAGGACGACGACGACGACGCACCTAAACGGATGCTTGATTCCTCACCTCTGCAAGTAAATCAGTTTTTTACTATTATTTTGGTAATTTAAACTACAACCCCCCCTGGGAGCGTTCGCAAAACCTCTTGGGCAGTCACCCTGACCGAAGCCCGTACTCCGAGCGACGCAACCATGAGCGAATCCACCCCCGGCTCTGAGAGCTTTGATGACAACGATATAGATGACGCAGAAGAAGAAGGTTCCGGCTGGACCCTCAACTATAGGAAGCGACGCCACGTCTCCGGGGGCTCTGCTTCAAGTCAAGCCACCATCATTGATGCCCATCGCGAGAACCGGACGGTCATCGTCAAACCCCAAGACCCGACAAAGCTCATCGCGAAGCTTAACCCTCTAACCCTATCTCAAGAGCTAGATTCCATCACACCCCATGGAGTGATTCAAATTCGACCGAACTACAGACTGAACCTCCTTGCAATTGACATGCGGGACAACAGCTCCATGCAAACGATCCTTACTTTAACAATTCTATTAGGGATCAAAGTTCAGACCTACGAAGCTCACCCACGATCTTCGGCCGTAGGAATCATTCGTGACGTAGACAAGGACATCACAGAAAGCGACCTCAAAAAGGCTATAAGCGCAACTACGCCAGTCATCTTAGTCAAAAGGCTAGGCGCTTCAGAAACGGTGAAACTTGTCTTTGCAACCGAGACCATGCCAGAACACGTCGTTGTGGGGCATATACGCTTCAGAGTACTGCAGTACACCGACAAACCACGACAGTGCCACAAATGTCGGCGGTTCGGGCACATTCAGACCGCATGCCCCCATGTGCAACGTTGCAGCCGCTGTGGCGGCATTCACGACCGCGTCGACTGCCAAGCCGACCAACCTAAGTGCGTCAACTGCAAAAGAAAGCATGAGGCGACCTCTCGAAGCTGTCCCTTTTATAAAACGGAAGCCGCTGTATCGAGCTATCGTCACACCCACAAGGTCAGCTACCCACTAGCGAAATCAGCTGTCCTCTCCGACAACAAGAACAAAACTGCTCGAACTCTGAATCCATCTTCCAGGAACAGCCAGAACGAGAAAGTGGAGGATGCTATGATGCCGCCACTAGACGACGATCACTCTCCTGCTCTTCCACGTCAGTCAGCTGCGTCCACATCCGAATCAACTAGCGTTGGACCCGAAACATCACCGCGGCAACGCCAGGACAACTTCGCAAGAGTGACAAAAACTTCTGCTCAAAGGGCTAGCGACAGAACGTACCGATCTCGTACCCAAGGCTCCGACAATAATACTGAATCTCAAGGACTAGGATCCGCGGTGTACACCCTTGCGACGCTACTACGTACCTTTCTGGCCACACTGGAGCACCCGCTCGCACGAGCAGGCATTACCCTAATTGACTTCACATTACCTCTCGTCCACTCTTGGATCAAGTAGACTCAGGCAACTGCCAGAGCCTTAACAGATATTAATACCAACACCATGCTTGATACCCGAACGATCCCCAAAAAACGATCACAAACCCCAAAACGCCTTAAAAAACTTCCATCTATCATCCAATGGAATACCAATTCGTTCCACCGTCGCCTGCCAGAGCTTCGTCGCAGACTCATCGAACTTAAAACAGACGTACTTGCTCTGCAGGAGACATACACCCAGAAGGGTTCCCAGCGAATCTCCCCTTACGTGGAGTACCACAGCGTCACTGCTCACCCCGATGGAAAATCAAGGGCTTCCCTTTTAGTCAAGCGACACTTCCTGCATGGAGAAATAGACCTGTCTGACCTGAACACCACTGTTGCCGAACATGTTGCCGTCAAACTACAGATTGCTGATCAAACAATCGTAGTTATATCATCCTACATCCGACCAGCCCAATCGTGGGACCCAGACCTGCTGAGAGTAATACGAGACCGATGCCCAGGGCCTATAGTCTGGTGCGGAGATTTTAATGCCAATCATTACGCCTGGGGAAGTGACACAACGACGGAACGAGGAACCGCACTGCTTGAAGTCACCAGAGACCTTGGACTGCGTTGTCTCAACTCCGGAGCTCCAACATTCGTTCGCGCAAATCTACAAAAGGCGAGTGTACTTGACCTCACTTTTGTATCAAAAGAAATAAGCTTCCTATGGGACATCGAACCAGACACCTGGGGGAGCGACCACCTACCAATCCGACTAACCCCACGTTATGGCACCCAACCAAAAACCAGGGCTCACAACATTACCAACTGGGACAGGTACAGAGAAGTATTCTCAAATCTGATGAAAAGCGCAAAGGCCCCTTGCTTAGAAGAAGCTATACTAACGTCCTTAAATATAGCTACAACAAAAATCACCCTCCCAATAAGTAAGCCCGTACCCGATCTTACGTATCTTCAAATACGCGCCAATGCCAGACAAGCACAGCGAATCGCCCGACGCACACACCAAGATGAAGATTGGATAAAATCTCGACGCATCGATGCAGCACTTCGTCGATATACCATAAGGCTGGGGAGACTACAATGGGACCAACGCAGTGAAAGTCTATCGACAGATACTGGGTCAAGGCGGCCTTGGACCACTGTGCAATGCCTCTTAGAACCAGTGACTCCCCAATGCCCCTATGCAGCAATTGCAATGGGAAATCAAACATCGCTCCAAGAACTGGCTGAACATTTTGCAGACGAGTTCTCACGCCCCATAAGCCCTCCCCAAGGAAATCCGCCTCCCAAAAGGCCCCCCCTTCCAACCTATTCAACAATCAACATAGACGATGACTTTACCTTGTCCGAGCTCCGATATGCCCTCTCCCGATGCCCTCGACGTGGAGCTCCGGGTCCTGACCGCATCACAAACCAGGCTCTAAAAAACTTAGACGAGTCATTCCTACCCGGACTGTTACAACTTATAAACAATATTTGGCAATCTGGGGATGTCCCTGACACCTGGCGACACTCAGTAATAGTACCAATCAAAAAAACTAACAAGCCTGCAGCTGACATATCTTCGTACCGTCCGATTTCTTTGACTTCGTGCTTATGCAAACTGACTGAGCGCCTGATCCACCGCCGTTTAAATTGGCAATTGTAACGAGCGCAAGCCTTTCCTTCTCAGCTGTCAGGATTCCGAAGAAGCCGGTCAACAACAGATGCCATCGGCGACATCGTATCGTCGTTAGAGCAAGCAAAGGCAGAAGGGAAGGTCATCCACAGCGTTTTTCTCGACATCCATCGAGCATTTGATGCTCTGCCACACTCTGTGATCCTAGAACGACTACAGAACACAGGAATAGAAGGGCGCGCCCTTCGCTTCATTACTTCTTTTCTTTACAACAGAACATTCGCTGTCCGACTGGTTGGCCGCCTGAGCACGATACGAAGCAGCACCCAGGGGGTACCACAGGGCAGTGTTTTGAGTCCTCTGCTTTTTAACATCGTAATGGCTGGACTACCGACTGCTCTTCCTGTGGGTGGACCTTATCCCATACACTGTGCCATATACGCGGATGACGTCGCGCTATGGTGCGCTGGGCCTACCCGACTGTCCACTACCGTCCGCGCAGTGCTACAACGAGCTCTAGATCGCACGGCCTCCTTCCTCCACCATGCCGGTCTGACACTCTCTACGTCTAAGACAGAAGCTCTCACCTATCGCCCTAAAGGCAGAATGAAAGGAAAATACTCTGCACTTAAAATTGGAGGCAAGGTCATTCGACGTGAACCACAAGTTCGATACTTAGGCGTAATCATTGACGACCGCGTCACTTGGCGCCCTGCGGTAAAAGGTATCCTCAATGAGTCCCATTAGCTCCTCGGCGCTCTCCATCGAATATCTGGAAAAAACTGGGGTGCCAGACAGATGACGATGACGACACTCTACCGAGGACTAATAATAAGTCGTATGCTCTACGCCTTGCCATTCTTAAATATAAATCGTACGCAATGGAAATATTTAGAAACCTTTCACAGGAAGGCCCTCCGTTTCTGCCTTGGGCTACCTAAATCCGCACAGAACATTCCAACTTTGACCGAGGCGGGGGATTCTCCACTGCAGCTCCAAGCACAGGAGAAAGCATTAAGATATGTCAGCCGTCTATCAGATGCTCCATCCTCGGACCCACTTCTTGAACGCCTCATGACACGACACCACTCTCAGGTTGGAAAAGCTGTAAAAACATTCCGCGATACTATCGGCTACCCAACGGATGTATGCCCGATACCTCCCCCTTATTGGGACGACTGTCAACTCCACGTCTCAACAGAGATAGCCGACCTCCCCCGACGCAAGCACGTTTCTGAAGTGGTAGCGCGGAGCATCGCCGTTGAGACAATAGAAAATACCTACTCCGGCATGACGCACATTTATACCGATGGAAGCATAAAAGACAGCTCGTGCACTGCAGCCTATGTCTTGCCTCAAGATGGACACCACGGTAAAGGGCGAATTGATATCTGCGTTGATTCCACCACTGCAGAGCTTGCTGCCATTTGGTTAGCAATTACCCAAACTCTACGACACACCAACCTATCCAACATCGCCATCTTCTCGGACTCTCGAGGCGCCTTACAGCAACTAACACGCCTGGAAAAAGCGTGCCCACTAGCCAGATCCATCGCAAATTTGACCAGGCGCGCTGCAAAACAGGAAACAACCATCTGGTTTCAATGGATCCCATCACATGTAGGTATACCCGGAAATGAAAGAGCAGATTCGCTGGCAGCAGAGGCCCACTCAGACGAAAGTCCCACTATCTTTGTCCACCCGTACAACGCAGCAAAATCTCTTATAAAAACGGCAATAGAAAGCATGCACCCGTATATTGAAACCAATTCAACACCCATTCCAGCATTGATTCCGCGAAAAAAGTTCTCCAGGCCTCAACAAGCACTCCTACACAGGTTGCGAGCCGACTGCGCTTCAACCAACAAGAGACTTCACCTCATCAAGCGCATTAAGTCTCCCAACTGCACCACATGCAACATCATCGAAGACAGAAACCATATTATTTGGGAGTGTCAGTCGCTAGGGACAGAGCGAACCACACTAACGCAAACACTGAAGGCTCTCCATGTTTCGCCGGGGGATTCCAACGCTCTCCTCTTCCCATCAGGATCCCGGACGAGAAGAACAAATATATTGAAAGCCCTCATTGACTTTTTAGAAAAGACAAACCTGTCATCCAGACTGTGAACTAGCATACAACATGCCTTCATCCTATGGTCGCCGATGGGTCGAAGCGGCGGGTGCTTCGTTCCGTCGTCCAAATCGTGGCGGGAGCGCTCGTGCCCCGGCGCTTCGGCTTCTCGAAGTCAGCGCCCAGCAGGGGAGCGCGTGCTCCGGCTGCGTTTGGGGCGGCGGTGGGAGGCGACCTGTCCTTCCATCGCATCAGCGGCTATACCCTTCATTTCTGTAAATACGCCCATCCCCATTGTCACTTCCTACCCTATCCTCTTTTTCTCCCGATCCCCGCAAGACGACGAACCAGACCCCTCCGTGGGTGACTAACAATGCGTCTTGCATCCCTCTTTCTCTTTTATTTATTCTTTAAATTTATAATAAAAGCAATATTTACACACACACATATAAGCCGTATATAAGTTCCTATTTGACCTATTCTGTGATCATATGCTTATTCAACACGTTAATATTTTTTTTTCGCTATAGACTCCTTCCGGAATTCACGTGCCGATTATTAAAAGGTCGGAACCCCTGCACAATGGCGGAACAGCTGTATCGGGGAACGTGCAAGTCATTCCATAAGATAGCGAACGTCGAAGCGCTGTCAACATTACGAGACAACGAGCCAATCAAACAGCGTCGAAAGTGCAACGTCACTGCGCGTATCTCCTTTTTCTGCGGGTATGTTTTCTGCAGTGTGCCGTGACGTTGAGGTTTTAGTCCGCGATTGTGCATGTGTTCCACAGCTGCTAACAGAAGGCAGTATTTCGAAAGGGGTCTAAAAGGTGCTGTGCCCTGGCGACTATCAGATACGAGGACGATCACACTCCACGATCGGCTGGTACTACGGCCAATATAAGCTTACCATCGTAAAGCACTGCGTAAGGGTTCTTTTTTCCGCGCTGATGCACCACAAAATGTTCGAGAACTGGAGGTGTTGACATTGACAACAATGCTTTCTTTCTTTACATCCCCAGTGCCCACCAATCCCACCAACGCCCACGTGCCCGCCGTGCCCCACAATACCGGGTATGTATTTTTTTTAATGCGAAAGCATTAATTGTCTCATGGAGCGAGCCGACGTCATCAGCTTTGAAACCATTCAAAACGGCACCTTAATGAAACCACGCGCAAAGCTAGCCAACGGCACCTTTTACACTTCGGTCCCATTGGCTGGCGCGCGTCTACGAGGCTCCCATTGGCCGCTGCGCGCCAGTTTGTGTGGTGTCATCCTGACTGTGTTATCACACTGTTGTGTAATTACTGATCCCGCGTTCGCTCGCCTCTTATCGGTTTTACGGCGCGTGGCTATACACGTTTGCAAGTCCGGTCCCAGGGCGCCGCCATCTTCCTCAGTGGGGTGCGCTCTCGGGAGCGGCCATAATCCGATTACGACGCCTTAGCAAGGCTTCGTAATCGGATTATGACTGGTCCAAGCGCACCCCAGACAGGCAAGATGGCAGCGCCCTGAAGCCGGACTGGCAAACGTGTATATATACGGCGCATGGAATAAACCAAGGGGTTCGTTCTGCTTTGAGCTACGTTGCTCTCTGTTCCTTCCTCGCGCTGCAAGGCACACGACAGTTTGAAAGATCGCTCACCCGATGGCGCTGCATGTCCGCGAGGCAGCGGCTCCACCGTTCCACGCCCAAGGTCAGGGCGTTGTACGCCGCAGATTACAGAGGGGAGCGAAGAGTGGCGTGCATGCTTTCGCATTCACAACTCATAAGAAGTGCTTAGGAGTACCTCGAGCCCTTTTTTTTATTTATTTATATAGATCTATACTGTAGACTCAATGCAGTCCAAGCAGAAATATCCGGTACATCTACTCTCCCGCAAGCCAATTGCGAGAGCCAATCGCTGGAATCTACGGGGTGGGAGGTTGTCCAATGACAAAACTGTAAAAAGTTAAGTCACACACACTAAAAAAGTGTGCACGTATGTGACACTAGTATAACCTATCACGTGCTTACGTCATGCCCACTTCCACAGCACACACTGCTTTTATCTCTTTAGACTTCCAAATTAAGTCTGCGCTACGGCATTCTGCGATGCAAGCATGACGCTTTGCATTTCGTAATGCCACGGTGGAGGCTTCATGTTTAAGTCTAAGCGTGTGTTCCGCCTCATCATTCGCTGAGCTGATTTCGTAGACTGCAGAGATTGACTCTTCGAGTGTTTTGCGGGTAAGTAGACGCGCAGGCATTTCTTAAAGTGTACATTTATATGATGTTTTTTTGTTCTTTTTTTCTTTGGAGTCGGTTTATATTATCAATATCTCATACTTTACATTTTATTTTGTTTGTTCCTACAGACGAGTGCAAAGAGCTGCTCATGGTGCGTATATTGCCCGCTATTTGTTGTGGCGATTTTGGAACGAGTTATCATTTTGAACACAGAAACCATGTTTTTTCCTTTTAATTTTTTTTTTTCGATTACCCCTGGAGCAATGCATACCCGTTAAAACACATTGCCGGGGGGGTGAAAGGGTATCATGAAAGATTGTCTTAAGAAGCACATGTGGTTTGCTTGGACAGTGCACTGTATTTATAGTACCTTATTCAAGCACATTGCACCCGCTGTACTTACCACTTGAAATATAATTTACTTTGTACTTTGCATCAGGTACTTTTTAGGTGTACTTTACACAACAGTGTGAACAAGTGAACACTGTCTGCAAAATCAAGGTCAGGCAGTGCTAAACCTCAATGTAGAAATGATACATCCGCAGTGCATCATTGACCAGAAAAAAACAAACAAAAAGTACAAAACAGTTACACACACGCAGAAGCAGAACCAGCTATTAAAGCATTTATGTGAAAACACAAGCTGCTCTATATTTGGCTAACAGAATTCCGCTAACAGATCAAAACATGCACTTTCTTGTTACCATAAACAAACATAAAAGTAACTTTAAAAGTAATTGGCTACTTTTTGCGGTAGTTAATAATTTCCTCAATTTTCTTTCCATTTGAGTTTTTTTCACTCTACTCAAATTACTTTTGATGCCGAAAATCAGCAACTTAACCTGATTACTTTTTTGGGTAACTTGTGCATGTCTGCGCTATAGCAATAATGTCCTTTCACCGTCTGTCCGACGATTGGTCGCCAATGTTAGGGGTCCACCCGTAACCTATCGGCGTTGCGTCATTGACAGCCAGGTCGTGGTTTCATTATTGACAACATTGGGACCTTTGGGATACACCGTCTGGACACCGTGATTCAGCAAATTCATTTTTGCATACCACTGATTTTTTCTTCGGTTGTTTAGTCTGCAATCACGGATCGAAAAAAAAAATGGCGGAAGGGATAGACGTTGAGTAATGCATGGCTGGGCATGGAAGAAATGTGGCTGCACGGACTTGTTCTTACTGATTGCTTGTGCGTTTTTTTTTTTTTTTATATTCTCGCAATCTAAATTGCAACCACACGGTGGCAATTTTGTGACTTCAAATATTCCTTAGAAATTATACACTTTTTTGTGTACTAAACTACTCTTGGAAAACTCTCGAAGACAAACGTGCAAATCTGATCGTATGCAGTGGTAGAAATATAGAGGGCAGAAGCCTAAAAAAAAACTAAAAAAAAGCTTGATTATAAAATAGTTAGAATGGTATTGAGCGCAATCACTCCCATGATATGCTGGAACGTAAGAAATCCACGAGAAAGCACCACCTTGCAAAAAAATAGTAAAACGCTAAGATCAACGCTTAAAGAACTCGGACACGTTAGGCACTATGCGGGGGAAAATTCAATCTCGTAACCGTCATTCTGAAAAAAAAAAGAAAAAAAAAAGACGATGCCCTTTCTTGTTCGTGACGTCCTGCAAATTATGCGTTTGTATTGCCAGACGTGTAGTTCCGTATTTCTCTCTTGAAATTAGAAACGCAAAACCTATCCCGCGTTTTTTTGTAGCTACCAATTGCACGGAGAGAAACTGAGAAAAAGGAAGAGACGAGAGAGCGCCCGTGACCAATGACAGCGCCAAGCTCTGGTTTGAAAGATTACTGGGTACACCCAAAGGCTAGCGGCCTTCGTCTCTACAAAACTGTATCCCTCCAATCGGAGTAAAACAAACAGAGTGTCATCTGCTCCTCGCGCATTGTCTTGCGTTCAAACGCCGGACATCGTTGTTCGCAAAGTTTCAACGCGTTCCAAACGTGAGCAGAGAGAAAGGCAGCTAGGATTTGAGTCTACCCACAAATAGCAGTGACGTCAGAGCTAGGCGCTCTGACGTCACCACGATTTGGTGACGTCAGAGCTAGACGCTGTGACCTCACCACGCGCTCTTCTCTCCTCCTCTCCTTCAGTTTGTCTCCGTATAGCTGCCGCATCGGCGGTTTTGTGACACGGATGTAGTGGCGAGGCATTATTCTCAAAAGCTAACATACACACAAAAATAAAAGAAGCGTGAGTGAGCCATCTTTTTATAGACACTCCGCTGTAATTATTAAACGTTCAACTGAATTAAAACCTTGTCTTCAAGATGACCGTCATCCTCATCGCATACGATGTGACTTACGGTATTGTTGACCGTGCACCACTGCATCACAGACCACTTTGTCACAGACATTGTAATGGGCGGTTAGAAGTATTCGTGCCTCGAGATGTAATGGAGGTTCAGTTACAGTTCCTGGCAGTTTAAAAAAGTACTGCGGCGATTTTTTTAGCTATATTTTCGGAACCACCGGCGTTTACCCTTTCGGGTAATATATTTAGCATCGCGGTATTCAGAATGGTTATTGCGAAATCGACGACCAGAAATAAAGGCAAAACCAAGATTTAAATACAACCGCGCTTTTCAGTGCCGTGACGTCAGGGGGAGGCAGGCTTGCGGGTCGAGCGGGCAGTCTAAAAATAGACTATGCCGAGCATTGGTTTCGTGCTGCTGCGCGGGTGCCGGAGAAAGCTTCCAAGGCATTCGATTGACACTATGAAGCTGCACGTGATCAGTTGGGAACAAATTCTACAGTTCAAAGAGTGAACCCCTGCCTACCGCTGACGTTACTTTTACATTACGGCCAGTAGAAACTTCCACTTCGAAAAACACGGTGAGGACCAATAGTCTGAATCCAATAACTTCGCGCATTTTTTTAAACACACTTAAGCAGTATTTGAGTTACTATATCGGCGATATTTGTTGGTATGCTTAGCAAATTTTCAGGCGCATCGGGGACTATGAAGAGAACGCCGGAGTACCCCTTTGAGAACATGTTATTAGCGCTAAATATATATGCCTCCTAATATCG